>NC_080092.1:51451699-51758622 GCF_950005125.1 Chionomys nivalis | reverse complement strand
TATGTGTGCTGTCACGCCAGCCCCAGTTCAATGCTTTTTTTTTTTTTTTCTTTTTTGGTTTTTCGAGACAGGGTTTCTCTGTGGCTTTGGAGCCTGTCCTGGAACTAGCTCTGTAGACCAGGCTGGTCTCGAACTCACAGAGATCCGCCTGCCTCTGCCTCTCGAGTGCTGGGATTAAAGGCGTGCGCCACCATCGCCTGGCAGTTCAATGCTTCTTAAGCGGTGCCTTGGCCATGGTGTCTCCCCCCAGCACTGAGCGGTGACCAAGACACATTCATCTTACGTCCTGTCTTACTCGGTGTGCCTGTAGCGTTTTCAGTGGAGAGAGAGGCAACTGCGACTTCTTTGTGTCTTTTCTCCTTTCTCCCCCATATTTAGCAACTCCACTGAGCCTGCTTTTCCTAGCGCCATATTTTTCCTGAACGTGACGTCTGGAATGGTACTACTGTATTGCAAGGGAAGCATTTCCAGGGTCAAGAAGTCCGAGACTATTGAAAAGCGTTCCTTCAAGCAGGATGCTAAGGCTCAGGAAGGGGCTCCTCTTTTTTCCTCTCAAAGTGTCAAAGCACCTTTCAAAAGGGAGACCAGGATAGAGGCGATAGACCTGCCCGGCGAGTAATTTCTTTTTCTTCTTTTTTTTTTTAATATTTATTTATTTATTATATATACAATATTCCGTCTGTGTGTACACCTGCAGGCCAGAAGAGGGCACCAGATCTCATTACAGATGGTTGTGAGCCACCATGTGGTTGCTGGGAATTGAACTCAGGACCTTTGGAAGAGCAGACAATGCTCTTAACCTCTGAGCCATCTCTCCAGCCCACCGTCTCGCTTACCGTTTTCCCCACCACAGAAGACCACCGGAGACTAAGGTATGTGTGTGGGATGTGGAATTAGACGATCCCGAGCTTCTCGACCTAACGAAACTGTCCCTTACTGAACTCTGCAGGCCCCTATTCCGATTGGGTTCTTTCCTGACGCCAGGTTAAAGCTAGTTCCTGGTCATGTGATCTGTCAAGTCGGTCACGTGAGATGCCCGCGCCTTCCATTCCAAGACGGGGTAGGTGAAGAAGAATCATCAGGCCCTAGTTCCTGCAGCACTCACGTCCCTGCCACCTAGGTCAAGGAGGATTTGTAAAATTGCTGCTTTGGATTCCGACACCGCGTCCTCCGCCCGAGGCTCAGCTCGCCGCGTGGCGCAGCGCTCTTCCAATCGCCCCCCCTCGGAATGGTCCACGCCTAAGGCCACGCCCCCGCCGCTCGGTGCCTCGCAAGTCCCCGAATCCAGCTCCCTGTCCCCGGCGTCTCCAGGCTTCCCTCTCGCCGCTTCTGCGCCTCGCTCAGCCTCTAGCGGTCCTTCCCTCTCTCCTCCATGGCGTCACTCCTGTGCTGTGGGCCTAAGCTGGCCGCCTGTGGCATCGTCCTCAGCGCCTGGGGCGTGATCATGTTGGTGAGCGGGCTGCCCCGCGAGAATCGGAGCGGGCCTGCGGGGCTCCGAGGTTGACGGGTTGGGAGGCCAGGAACCCCCAGGACTTTGGAAGTGGCAGACAGATTAAGGGTCTGGCTAATGAGCCGCTGGGAAACGAGGCGGAACTTAGACCGAAAACATTGAGAACTAGAGCGAAAGGGTGATGGGGCAGGACCCTGGGAATGGGTGCCAGCGCCGGTAAATTTGCGGACCCCTTGAGGTAAGCAAGAGCTAGGCCCTCGAGACATGCTTGAGTTGGATGGAGGTGAGGAAGAAGAGTGCTTGCTTCCGAAAATGCTAGCTGAGGCCAGGGCTCACCGGGCTTCACTTTGGAAATATGAAGTGCTGGGTTCCCCTCTTCTCTTCCGCCTAGTCCCATGATAATGACGCGTCTTGGAGAGCTGCTTGCTATGCCTCCTTGAACCCAGCCCCTCTTCCCAGTGTCCCACCTGACGCCCTATTCCAGAGGCCTTTGAGGCCTCCGAAACCAGCTACAACCACCCTGCTCCTAACCCTTTCTACTGTTGTGTTGAACCAACATTAGAAATGGGAGGAGCTTAGGGAGCGACCAAGAGGTAAGGTGCCAGAGTTTGACAACCTGCCTATTCCTTTGTTCTTCCAGATAATGCTTGGGATATTTTTCAATGTCCACTCCGCTGTGTTAATTGAGGATGTTCCCTTCACAGAGAAAGATTTTGAGTAAGTGGTCGGGTACTTAGGTGAGGCTGGGTGCAAATGAGAGGGAGCCGGGTGTAGGCTCAGAATTATGTGGGGAACACTGCTGAAGGTTGGGGAGCTGCAAGAGGAGAGCTGCCCTCTATAAAGCAGTTCCGTAGCAAACTGTGCTTAACATGCAAGGTCCTAGTTTCGATCCCCAGCACTAAACCGTTTTAAACAAAATGCACTTAGGAGCAGTCTTGCAAGCCAGGCTTCCGTGGCCACCCCAATTCCACCAGCTTAGATGTGGCCTCTTCCAATATTCTGCCTGCTTGCGCCTTAATCTACCTCTGCAAAATGGATCCCATGAGAGCTGGCCCAGCATGATTGTCAGGAGGACCAAGAGAAGTCAAAGCGTTTAGCGTGGTGTCTGGCTCGAGGGCCGTGCGCACTGGTGTCTGAGTGACTGACATTTCCCTGCTTGACTCGCCACCCCCAGGAACGGCCCGCAGAACATATACAGCCTGTACGAGCAAGTCAGCTACAACTGCTTCATCGCCGCCGGCCTCTACCTCCTCCTCGGCGGCTTCTCCTTCTGCCAAGTTCGGCTCAATAAGCGAAAGGAGTACATGGTGCGCTAGAGCGCAGCCCGGCTCTCCCTCCCCACCTGCTCCCCTATTTAAAGACTCCTCAGCCCGTCTGTCCCACCCGTCTGGCGTCCCCTGGGACCTGCAAATTCTGCTCCGGGCCCGAGCGCGCCCTGGACTACAATAAAAAGAAGCGATTCTCCTAAGCCTGGTGTCCGTGTTTGCAGGGAGGGGGCGGGCCTGGGCTTTGAAAGACTGAGCACAGCTTCAAGGAGCAGTCCCGACCCTTCGACGGAAGTGGACTGAAGCCAGCCGGAAGTGAGGCGACGTCTTCCATCTCGTCTTCCTCCGCGCAGCGAGGCGACGCGAGTGACGGGGGAGAGGTCGGGCTTTGGCCAATCGGCTGCGAGGAGGGCGGGACTTCCTGCGCGGGAGCCCAGCGGCCGGCCGCCCGGCTCTCCGTGGTTTCCAGCTCGCGTGGTGGTGGCGGCGGAGCGTCTCCGTGAGGAGGTGCGCGGGGCCATGACGTCAGCGTCCACCAAGGTTCGACCTCCCTCGCGGACTGCGCTCCCTGGCGGCCACGGGAGGGTGGGCCCCCTGCCTGGTTCCCGGCTGGTGCGCGCTGGGCGAGGGGCGGGCGGATCCGAGGCTGGGCTGGGACGGCGCGCCGCCGGCCCCCCGTAATGCTGCTCCGCCCCCAGGTTGGAGAGATCTTCTCCGCGGCCGGCGCCGCCTTCACGAAGCTCGGGGAGCTGACTATGCAGCTGCATCCAGTATCGGACTCTTCCCCTGCCGGGTACGTGAGACCAGCCTAGGACCCGGACGCCGCGAGCAGACGCTTGGATTCAGTCACAGACACGACCCTCTCTAGATCTAGCAGGAAGCTGTATTAAATCCCGTGTGCCAGCACGGTGTAGTTGCTAGTCATTGTTGAGTTAGTGAATGGCAGGTGACGATACTGCCAGGTCCGCAGTCCCCCACTGCAGACCGACATACTGTCTCCCACCCACCCCGAGCCGCGTGGAATCCCACGCTGCTGCTACACATCTTTCAAGGGTTCCTTTTGTAAGGCCCCTACTTGTTGCATTCGTTTCCGTGGGTTGTTTAGAGCAGCTGTTACGTGATGGAGAGAGATGTTTTCAGGTGGCTCTGGATGCAAGTTCATGTGGCTAGCGGTTTGTCTCCAGAGCTTTTCTTAGGGAGGTCCTCTTCACGAATCTCTGAAAGGTGCCCAGAGACTAGGGGAAAGAGGCTGCTTAGCTGTGGACGGAATAGCCTGTGGGCTGGCGCCACACACTCCTCCTTCCGTTTTTGCTATCACCCTTCTCCCCTTCCGACAGCGCCAAGTGGACCGAGACGGAGATAGAGATGCTGAGGGCTGCTGTCAAGCGATTTGGGGACGATCTTAATCACATCAGCTGTGTCATCAAGGAACGGACAGTGTGAGGGAGGGTGGCTGGCAGAGAAAGGGGAGGGGCGGGCAACTTTCTTCTCCTTACCCATTGTTCTTTCTCCGACTCCCCAGCTCAGCATCTTTCCTACTTTGTTGCTAGTTTCGTTAGCATTTCCTTGAAGACTGAAAGACCATAATAATTGTGGCAATTGATCGGAAGTTGAGGAAATGCAATGGTAATTAGGACCTTCAGAGAACTTTCTTCTCAGGTGCCCAGATACTCAATGGGTGTATTTGATGAGGGTTCCCTGGCTATTTCTATAAATCCTTTGAGACTAGCATTTCCAGGGTTGCATTCTGAACCGGTTAGCTGGTCAGGATCCACAAAAAAGTCTCAATCTGTCTTTATCTCACCACAACATACCTGGTGGCCTTACACATCCACGTCTCTCTCCCAGAGGTTCATGAAAAGGGCTTTCTGGCTGCTCTGTTCAGGCAGGCCATTCTTCATAACCCTGAGTGGGCGCAGAGCTGCTGGGGTGGGGGGGGGGGGCCTTATTACACATGGATTAGGGCCTTGATCTGGATACTTACAAAACTCTAGAATTCCTTCAGAGTGGCCCATTACTCCTCCCCTCCCCTCTTCCCTGGGTTTCTCTGATGACTGCCTCCCTAATCTGCTTCCTCCTCTCTTCAGGGCTCAGATAAAGACCACTGTAAAGCGAAAAGTATATGAAGACTCTGGCGTCCCTCTGACAACTGAGTCCCCCAAGAAAGGGCCCAAGAAGATGACATCCGGGGTCCTCTCACCTCCAGCCGCCCCTCCACCCAGCAGCTCCAGTGTCCCTGAAGCTGGGGGTCCTCCCCTAAAGAAACAGAAGGCTGGTGAGGGCTGTGGAGTTGCTGCTTAGGGTAGGGGCTGAAGGTCCTATTTGAGATTCAATGAGAACTGGGCCTGGGTCAGAGAAGGATAGGTGGTGCTTCTGTACTCTGGTGATCCCAAAACGGGCAGAGGGCTGTGTAGAGCGTGAAGCTTTGAAGACTGGGAGGAGGGAAAGCAGTCAGGAGACCTAGAACCTAGCCTATGCCCCTCCCAGATGTGACACTCAGTGCTCTGAACGACTCCGATGCCAACAGTGACCTGGTGGATGTAGAAGGGCTAGGAGAAACTCCTCCAGCCAAGAAACTCAACTTTGACCAGGGTAGGAGTCCTCCTCCTCCCACACTGGCTGGGGTGGGGAAGAAGTACTCACCTGGACGGTAGGGGAGGGACCAGCAGAAGCCCCGTTCTTGTGCAAGGGCTTCAGAAGGGAAGGTACTCAGTGCAGGGGGTCGGGTCAGTTATGATGCTTGAGAAGGTGAGGGTTTTCTTAGAAACACATCCATGCTTGCTCCATCCTGGTCCATTTCCTCCCTGTTCCAGACAGCCTGACCCTAGACTCTGGCCTTCTCTCCACCTCTGCTGATGCTCCTCTCCTCTCCTGCTGAGCCTTCCAACTCTGACCCTCACTGTTCACTGTGGACCTGTGGATCACCTGGGACTCTAAGCAAGGACTGCATGAGAGAGGGTCAGAAAGCCGCTGGAGCTGGCCGCCCTGTTCCTGATAAACCTGTGCCCTCACCCTCTGACCTCCGTCTGCCGATGGACATTTTTATACAGAAAACTATAATAAAAAAACTCTCTCAGTATGGTGCTGCCAGCTGCCATTCCCTCTCCTTTGCTTCCTTGGGGCCCGGCCCCTTCTCAGTAGCTCTCACCACCCTGCCTGGAGCAGCACAGCCAATACTGGCAGACTCGCTTCCCAGTGCCAATATTTCTGTGCTGCTAGAGCCAGGAGAGCTGGGTGTGGGCAACAAAGACTCTACTTTGCTCTGGATGCCGGAACTTATTCCCAGGGTTGCTGACAGCTAACATGAGACTACCTGGGGGTTTAGAGGGGCTCTTTCCGTGTTTCATACCCCCCCACTTGCCAGGACCCCATCACTACCTCAGATGGGTTTTTTTGTGCGGCTTCTCCAGGGTGGCCTCCCAGGGCCAGGCCTCAGCGGTGCCTCCCCCACCCTCGCTCTAACACCACAGTGTGGTTTGGACGTGGCCACAGTGCCGTACAAACCACAGTGTGCTGCTGGGGCGGGAGCAGGACTTGGATGGGTTGAGAGGAAGACGGCACAAGACAGTGCCATGAAGACCCCCACCAAGAGTGAGAAGATGGATAAAGTGTGAATGGCAAACATGGCCCCAAAAAGGGTTGGAAAAAACCGGGGATCTGCAATAGCTTAGCAGGCAATAGGGAGGCTAGGGTTCAGTCTGATAAGCTTGGAACATTCTTGACTTCTGTAGGAATTCAGCTCGGGATCCTTAGGTTAGGGGCAGAAGAAATAGGGGTGACTAGGGAAGACCAACAAACTGCCTCCCGACAGAAGCAGGGACCTAAGGCTTCCTGTGTCCATTCCTCCCTCGCTAGGTCAGAACCCAAGAGAAATGCTAGAAGAGACAGGGCCAAGGACAGCAGGGTTGGGAGTTGGCAGTCCAGAGGTGGTGGGGCTGGAACACGGTTGAGAGAGGGGGGCCGGAAGTCACCCTGGGCCCTGGGCCTGCCACAAGATGGAGGCCAAAGGCAGGAAATGGAGGCCAGGGAGAAAGAGGAGCAGCAGAGCCCAGGAAGAGGCCCATCTGAACCTAAGGGCCAAGAATTCAACCCCAAGTGCTGCTGCTACTCCCCATGGTCCCCCAAGACCCACACCCCACCCCCACAGCAACACTCATTAGCCCATTCACCAGGCCCAGGCAGGCAGGCCCACCCCTGAGAGCCACGTTTAAGCAAAGACAAACATGTCTCTTCCCCACCCCCAACCCTAGGCCTTCCCTTAGCCTTTTCCTTCTGTCCAAGATTTGATTTTAAAAAGAACCTCCCAGAAAGCAAAAGTTTCTTCTAGAAATTAAAAACAAAAAACAGTGTAATACCCAAATATTAACCTCCCATCTCTCATCCTACCCTTCACCACCAGCACCACCAAGCTTCCGACACACCCCCAAAACTCTTAGCAATCGAAAAATCTAAGATGGTGAGTGTAAGCAGTCTTTTTGGGCCCCCTGAGGATGTCAGACCCTCTCCAAGACTACTACCTGTCCTATATCCATCCCTGCCAAGGCCTCCTGCTCCTTACACCCTCCAGAGCCCCCCAAACAACTGCTGCCCCCAGCTCCCATCCCAGCAAAGCTTTTGTGGGGGTAAAAAAATCAAACACTATCCTAATGTCTGGGGATATTGGGGGGCTCTCAAGTCTCAGGCTTTGGTTTCAATCTGGAGGACTACATCTTAGGGGTACAAGAGAAAGGTTCTCTGGTCATCCCCCCAATTTCAAGAGTTACAGAGCCCAACCCCACCCCAGCACGCACCTCCAAACCTCCCCCCCAACCGCCACGTCTCTCCTGAAAACAGGGGACACTTTCCTCCCCACTTACCTCAGCTACTCTCCCCTGAGATCCTGGTCCCCTATTTTGAAAGGAGCAAATTTGGGGGTGCATCCCTCACATTTGGGGTGCAGGAAAAAAGAGCCGCCCCAGTCGCATCGCTGGCCTCCTTCCTCTCAGCTGGCTCAAGGACTGGGGTGTGCCCTGGGGAGGGGGACCCCCACAAGAGAGCTCTGGAGGGGTTCCTCCACTCCCAGTCAGAACTGGGGACACCCCCCCCAAAACCCGTCCCAGCCCATCCGTCTCCAACTCGGCGGGAGAGGCAGCTGCAATGCCCCAGTCAGATTCCCCCAACACTACATTCCTCACCCCATCTAGAGGGGTCCCGGGCCCCCAAAAAATCCCAAAAAAATCTAGGATGTTGGGAAGACGGTCCTGGACTAGCTACCCAAATTTGGGGTCCTTAGATACCCCCGTTTTTTCAGGAAAATTCTGTCTTTCTCCTGCCTCCCGCCAGCCCTGCTCTGTCCCGATGCCAATTTTGGAAGTCACTCCCTCCTTCCTCCTCCCCGTTTCTCCAGGCCCCCCCGCTTGGGGGCTAGGGTCCAGGACACCTGGCTTCCAGACCGGGGGACACTCTTTAGAAGGCTAGGGGCCAAGAGGTCAAGCTCATTGCCCCTGTCTCAAGGAAGCAGGAAAGCCCGATTCTCCCCTCCCCTCCCCCCTTGCTGGTCTCGGTGGTGGTTTAGGAAAGCCTGGAGGACTGGAATCTGCCATTGCTATTGCACAGGCAGTTTTTTTTTCCTTGGGTTGGGGGGGTGGGCGGTGGGAGGGAGAGAGGGGAGGAGAGCCGAAGAGAACAGGGACCTAGGCGGGAATATCTAGCCTGGCTTGCCCTCTAGCCCCTGCTGCCGTTGGGAACCCCTCCCCCCTCAGTTCACCCTCATTCCTAGTCCTCTGTCTGCTTTCTGTTTGGGGCTTTTATCCTAAAAAACCAGGGTGCAAGAATCACCTCCTTATAGCCCACTACAGTCCCTTCTTGCCAGTTTTAGCAGCACTATATTGGTCAGAAGCACCCACTTTAACAAGAGACACCCCATTTTCCTCCACAGATTTTTTCTTCCATAAGAAACTGGGGTTCAGAGTGTGAAGCCACCTTTCCCTCTCAGCTCTGTAAGCCACGAACTGATCATTCTGTGATGAAACATACTGCTTTTTCCAGCCCTCTCCCTTCAAATTCAAACTATTTGGGGGTTCACTAAAATAGAACTTTCTGGAATCTGGGGTGAGAGAGATAACCTAAACCAGAAATGCACCCTAGAATAGGTTAGCTTCCAAATCAATCTCAATTTATGATCCATCTCCGCTTCACCAAGTGTGGCCAGTGACAAAAGACCCCGAAGTCGGACACTCCCAAACTATCCTACGAGGGGGGGTTCTTATAGTCTCTCCTCTGCAAGAGCTCCAGACCTAAACAGGTACACAGGAATATCCTCCCCTCAAAATGAGTTTCCACAAGATTCAAATATAAAACTTTGCCCCCCTATCAAGTTCTCAACTATAAAAGCCTTCGAACTTGCTCCTAGCTTCCTGCTCTGCCTCCTACTTAATGTAATTTTGCTTCCTAAAAGCTCCAAGTCCAATTTTATGTTCCCAAACAATCTCATCTAAACTTTGAAACAGAGAGCACCTGGAATACTCTACCAGTAGACCAAAATAACAAAGATGGACAGTCTCAAAATCGTGGTCATTGGAACCCCCTTCCCAAACCTTTAAGACCAGTCCCATGCTTCCAGCTTGCTCTTAGCTCTCAAGACTAAAAATTAGGCCCCATGGTCTCTATTAGCATCCTATGGCAGGTAGCACCCCAAAACTGACCACATACCTAATTCCAAGCGAACATCAAAGGGAGTCTTTGATGTTTACACCTCAAACTTGGTGGGAAAAATTAGATAGAGACCAAAATAACCCTGATAAAAGTAAGGGTAAGACACATCTTCATCCCGAATCCTTAGGTTACCCCCAATTCTCAGTTGGTCTGCTGTTTTGTTTGTTGTGGGTCTGCTCAAAAACAACAAACAATACAACAAACAAAAAAGTCCCCTGGAACAGGAGAGAAGTCTCAGGCCTAGTGACGCTGCTCCATGGTCAGTGTTCCCTCATTCTAGGCCAGCTGCGTAGACTCCTGACCCCATAACCATAGAGCTCCCGCTCTGCTCGTGGGCTCAGCTCTGACTTCTCTTTTTCAAAGGAACCTTGTCTTCCCACCACAAGGCTCCCCAAACAAAATCTAAGGGTGTGGTCACTGCCTATCTCCTGGATGAAGGACTTAAAATAAGGTTACCCGGGTTCTTCCTGCCTTTCTCCTCAGTCCTCTCGTTTACTCCACCCGATGTTCAATTAATGTTCACTCAAAACTCTACAGACATCTGGATAGCAGTGTCTATCCAATTAGAAAAAGATAACCCGGTGTTCCCAGGCTCAAGACCCCACTCCTTGTCCCAACCTCTCCCCTCATTCCAAAGTCAATTCCACACGAGTTCCAACTCGAGTTTCCTTCGGAGACCGTAACTCTCCTGTCCTCTACCTAGTGCCGCATTAAGAGACAGAGGTGCAGAGTAAACTCTTCGCCAAGGGAAGGTAGCAGAAGGTTACGGTAACCCAGACTGAACGCATCCAGCTCTCTGGTCTGAGCACATCCCCAGCCGGGAGGAGACCTAGGGGCGAAGCAAGGCTAGTGCTCGTCCGCCCCCTCGTGGAAGGATGCAGACATTGCCGAGCTTTGCCTACTTGCCGCGCTGGACCCCGGCGTCCCGCCAGACTCTAAGCGCAGCCGACCGGCGGGTGCTCGAGGCCCTAGTGAGCTAGGACTGACGGAGAGCAGCAGGGCTTTGGGCGGGAGTCTGTCTTTCTGGATTCCTAAAAGGATTCAGAAGAGAATCGGGAGTAAGAGGCCGGACGCCTAGGTCTCCCGAGTGTCTCTCGGTCCCCACCCGGGGCTTTCCCCACCTCCTCGAGGGGAAGCAGCTGCAGGAGCCGTCCGGTCGCAGGACAATGGAAGGAAACGAACTAGAAATCATATCCGCCCTCTTCTTACTCCGCCTGGTCAGGGCCCCCCCTTTTGTGGACCCTGCCTGTCAATCACGCCTCCTCCCACTGTCTGAGACCCCCTCGGGAATCCACTACCGTCTGCCCAAACCCTAGAGCTTGGGCTCTCTATTTGCTCCCTGAATTTAGTACATTAGAAAGGGGAGGTTTATGGTATTCCCTTTCTCCTTCAACAGGCTCTTCGCACCCTCTTCCAAAAGCCAGAACTCAATTCTCGCTGTCCCAGATCCTCCGACGACACAAGGCTCCCATATTACCACCTTCCATACCACTAACCGCCTCCCCAATTCTAATATCCTCATTCTCGGGTACCCATTTAACGAACCAAAGCCCCCTATGATACGACCACCCCGCGATTCTGAGATAAAGCGTTTGAGACAGAGACCCCGCCCCGGGCTCACCATCTGGAGAGCAAAAGAGGAAGGAAGGATACGAACCCACGGGTTCACCCCACCTCTACCCCCGCCCCCGACATCCCGGCCGGATAAAGGAGCCGAGGCCGAAAGAGAAGAGAGACCCCGCCCCCCTCGAGGAGAGAAGCCGCAGCCCCTGCAGGACAGGGGTAAGAACCAGACCTTGGAAAAATCAGACTTCTGGGTCCCCAAAGTGGGTAGGGGTTTGTTGATGGTAATGACTTGAATCCCAGAAATTGTTCTAAAAAGAGACTGGGGAGTATGGGATCTAGCAATGGCAGTTGCATGGGCATAGAAGGGTGTGGGCTGCAGATCATATGAGGTCCCCGGGCAAGGTCTGATACCTGTGACCCAGGCGCGCCAGAAAGCATGGAAAAGGAAAGTAGTCGATGAGGGAGCTAGAGTGGAACCAACGCGCGGCGTGTGGGAGTGCGGGAGCCCTCGCGCCCATCCTCCAGGCGGAGGTACGAGAATTTCTAACTTGCTCTAAGAACTCTGCGATCCAGCAAAGGGAAGGAAGCTACCGCTGAAGGCAGAATGAACGAGATTAATTAAGTGGGATTGTTGATGCTGGGCCCGCTATCTGATGGCGTTGGCTCTATGGACACCCCGGAAAGAAAACATCAGCAGAAAAGGGATTGTGTCCTAGGCGTGCCTGGATCCCCTAACTTTTTTCATGGCTGGCGCAGGCCTGGGTCGCTATGGGTTCCACAGCTGCTCCAGAGGGAGCGCTGGGCTACGTCCGAGAGTTCACGCGCCACTCCTCCGACGTGCTTGGCAATCTGAATGAGCTGCGCCTGCGCGGGATCCTCACTGACGTCACGCTGCTGGTTGGCGGGCAACCCCTAAGAGCGCACAAGGCAGTTCTTATTGCCTGCAGGTTCGAGGGGGTAGGGCTCCTGGGGCTAACTGGGTAGAGAACTGAGTCACAAGGCCGTTCAGAGGCAATCCAGTGCGGAAGGGAAGTTAGGAATAATGGTCAATAATGGTCCGCACCTGTAATCCAGAACTGGGGAAGCGGGGGAAGGGTTGGGAAAGAAGGAAAGAGAAGCATGGGGAAGCATCCAAGAACTGGGGTAGCAATACTAGTGGGACAGAAAGATTCTAAAGCATCCTGTGTTTCCTTCCGTCTCCCACCTCCTAACATGTCCCAAATGTCCTCTCTCCAGTGGCTTCTTCTATTCAATTTTCCGAGGCCGAGCAGGAGTTGGAGTGGATGTTCTCTCTCTGCCCGGTGGGCCAGAAGCCAGAGGCTTTGCCCCTCTTCTGGACTTCATGTACACTTCAAGGCTTCGCCTCTCTCCAGCCACTGCTCCAGCCGTCCTGGCGGCTGCTACCTATTTGCAGATGGAACATGTAGTCCAGGCATGCCACCGCTTCATCCAAGCCAGGTGAAGGATCCATGGGTTTTTGTGTTCTCCGTGAAAGTGGTGCTCCGGGTATTATGGGCAAAAGCAACGATTAGGAAACGGTGTTAATGACCATCATACTTTTTCTAGCTACGAACCTCTAGGCATCTCCCTGCGACCCTTGGAAGCAGAACCCCAAAGCCCCCCAACAGCCCCTCCACCAGGCAGCCCCAGGCGCTCCGAAGGACACCCAGACCCTCCTACTGAGTCTCGAAGCTGCAGTCAAGGCTCCCCAAGCCCAGCCAGCCCAGACCCCAAGGCCTGTAACTGGAAAAAGTACAAATTTATTGTGCTAAATTCTCAGACTTCACAAGCAGGGAGCGTGACTGGGGAGAGTTCTAGTCAACCCTGCCCCCAAGCCAGGCTCCCTAGCGGAGATGAAGCCTCCAGCAACAGCAGCAGCGAAGAAAGCCCCACGCCTGGTCTCCAGAGCAGGTAAAGAATCTGTAACTCCCAAGAGTTTTAGAGTCTGGCCTCCTTTAGCAGGCAGAACCATTAAGGTGCTACCTGGGGGTGGGTTTCAGAGGAACTAACCCACTTTAGGGACCTGACCAACTGCCAGAGGGGATGTGACTTATTGGCCAGTATTAGTTCCCTTCCAGAAGATATAGGTCCATATTTTCCATGAAAAAAGCACCCCACCCCCGTGTGTGTGTGTGTGTATGTGTGTGTGTATGTGTCCCCTAACCTTTTCTATTGCTCCTACCATCTGCCTAGACTATCTCTAGCTACTACCACTACACAGTTCAAATGTGGAGTTCCAGCAAATACTTCCTACCTCTTCACACCCCGGGCTCAAGAAACTTCTGGATCAACTTCTAAGCAGGCTCACCCACCACCAGGTCAGAGCCCTTCTTTCTTTCTCTTCTGGCTTCTCTCCTATAACTGTTTCAGGTCAACCTGGATCAGAAGACCTCAGAAAAGACCTGTTTAAAAGTCCCCAAACTTGACTGCATGTTAGACCCTTCTGTGATGTTTTCACCTCGTCAGTCAGAATGTCCGAGAGTGGGGACCAATCATCAAAAAATAAATAAATAAATAAATAAAATAAAAATTAAGATATCCGTGTCCTTCCAAAGAACAGCACAGTTTGGGAATTTCTGGCATAGTCCAATCCAGGCCTGAATAATCTGCCCAGAGTTTGGCAGGGCCTCTCTGGTAGTCTGTCACCCAGAGTGAGGCAAGAACTTGGAAGAACCTCCACATAGTGTCACCACCATTGACAATTCTAAACATACTACTGAATCAGACACCTCTCACTACTGCATGGCTGTGAGTAAGCCAAGCAAGTCCTCAAAAGCCTTCACAGGAACTTAGGGGTTAAAAGGCACACAAATCCTACTAGAGTCTGTTGTGGATTTATGGGTACCTGGGAAGGCCTTAATAAGGTTGTCATTGCTCTCCACCCTTCCCAGGAGGTGAGTTTTTCAGCTGCCAGAACTGTGAAGCTGTGGCTGGGTGCTCATCGGGGCTGGACCCCTTAGCTCCGGGGGACGAGGACAAGCCCTATAAATGCCAGCTGTGCCGATCTGCCTTCCGCTATAAGGGCAACCTGGCTAGTCACCGCACAGTGCACACAGGTAGGAGGGGGTCTTGGTCTTAGTGCCCTTCGTTCTCTCAGGACCCTCTGACTGTCTTCCTCCCTACTTACAGGGGAAAAGCCCTACCGCTGCTCCATCTGCGGAGCACGTTTTAACCGACCAGCCAACCTAAAAACGCACAGCCGCATCCATTCTGGAGAGAAACCGTACAAGTGCGAGACCTGCGGCTCGCGTTTCGTTCAGGTAAGGAGAGGGCAGGAAGGCAAGTGGGAGAAGCGGAGAGGGTTCTGCCCCTCCCCGAGGCGATCTCAAGGCTCCGCCCCTCCTCAGGTGGCACACCTCCGCGCGCACGTGCTGATCCACACCGGAGAGAAGCCCTATCCGTGTCCCACCTGCGGAACCCGCTTCCGCCACCTCCAGACCCTCAAAAGCCACGTTCGCATCCACACGGGGGAGAAGCCATACCATGTAGGTACCCTACAGGGCCTAATTGTTATCGCCCCCCCACACACACACACGCAGGCAGGGCCAGGTCTTGCTACCGCTGCTAGATTTCTAAAGAATCCAAGTGAGTCAGGGACTTGAACTGGGGAGAGAGGAAGGGATAACTATATTCTTGGACTAGGCACTGTTGTCCCAAGGGGCCAACAAGTGTTAATGTGTTTGTTAAGTAAGGCAAGGCCCATCTCCTGGGCGCCCCAAAGGAATTAGGGGTGTGAATGCTAAAGGGCTGATTGTCAGCGAGAGCTGGACAATCCCCCCTTCCCATCCCAACTGAAGGTGGTTGGGGGAAGGGTAGGGACCTAACAGATCCGTCCTCCCACAGTGCGACCCCTGCGGCCTGCATTTTCGGCACAAGAGTCAACTACGGCTGCACTTGCGTCAGAAACACGGGGCTGCTACCAATACTAAAGTGCGCTACCACATCCTCGGGGGACCATAGCTGAACCCCCACCAAGACCACAATGGCTGCCAAAGGGGGCGGCCAAAGCTGCAGGCCCAGGCTTGGCTTTCCCAGGCGGTCTTGATATGAGTGTGCCAGGCCACTCTGGTATCAGGAACTCGTCACCTTAATTTTGTACTGAGGAGAGCAGGGGTGGCAGATCCTGGCTAGATCTGCCTCTGTTTTGCTGGTCAAAACCTCTTCCTCACAATCCAGATTGGATAGCTAGGGGCTGGGGAAAAGGAGAGACGCAAGGGGCTTGCTCTCTTCCCGGGAACCTGCCCCTACTCCCCTCCCCCATTCCCAATAGTTTATCTGTAAATATAATTTATTAAGGCCCGTGGGTGGCCCCAGGGCCTTCATTCTGCTTGCTTTTCCGACTTCCCTCTTCAGAGACACAGAAGGTGAGGGCCCCGCTCTGCTGGCAGGGCTTCCTAGCACTTGGCTCTCTCCTTTGACATGAGTGTCTCGCGTTGTTTTTCTTGTAACCGTTCTCTCTGGAATCGTCCTTTTTCTGTTTGTTTGCTGGTTTGTTCCTTCAGTTCTAGGATGCGACCTTTTGCTTTTCTAGGGCAGACCCTGAGAACATGTATGATTGAGTAAGAAATCCTCTCTGGTATTCTGGATGGTGCAAGTCCGGTAGCAAACTAGACATGGAAAGAAAACGTTCAGCTCTTCGAGGGTGATGGGAACCTTTTTAGATGAACACAAAATGTGGATAATAAATTCCTCCTGAAGGCTGGGAAAGTGGGGCCTAGATTCCTCATCATTTTAAATGGAGGTGGGTAGTCTTTCCAGCTAGAAAGCATAGCAGCTAAACCGTGCCATTGCTCTTTCCACCTGGGTTTGAATGCACTGTGCCCATCTCAGAGTCTGCCTCAGGGTCTGAGCTGAGCCCATGATCCTCCCACTGAGGTTGAATTAGTATTTTCATGGGGAGAGAGCTAAAGATCTGTACCAGAGATTATAGAACCTGTTCTTATCTGTCCAGTTTCTGAGAATGTTATGGCCTAGGGAGAACTCATGCCATTCCTTACCTTGACTACCAGTCTGACCCATCCTTTGCTGCAGGAGAAGCTGCAGCAAATGTTCCTTGGGGTTCAATATGCCCTTCGTCTTTGAATGTGGTTTTTTTTTGTTTGTTTGTTTTTTAATTTTGGTTTTGGACAGCTTCTGGAAAGTGACCAGATTCTAAAAATTTCCTCTTACCTGAGAGTCTGGGTCTGTGACTCAGTCTTCTTCCACTTTGTTCCTGTCTGTGACATTGGACTTTACATGGTAGACAAAGGGGCTGAGTTCCATGCTGGCCATTGAGGATTGTCATTGGAATTACATGTTTCAAGGCTTTAAAAGCCTGGTTGATGGGTTGGCCAAAGACCCCTCCCATGTGAACAGGTTGCCAGATGGTGCATGAGGTTAGCCAAGGGCTGCAGATTCTGGTGTAGGCCATGCAGATAAAAATGTTAGGGATGGAGTTCCTCGGTTAGATGGAGTATCTGGAATGTTAGATGATATTCGGGAGCCTCGATTTGTAGTCCTGCTTCTTGCTGCCCCAGGACCTTAGTTGATGATAGGACTTGGGTAAGAAGACTTGAATCTGCAAGGCAGAGCTTCTGGAATTAAACCATCAGCTGGGGGTTGGTGAGAAAGCCATTCCCTTCCCCTCCCCATCACCTGAATACAGAATTGAAGGGGGGGGGGGAGAACAGAGGAGAGATTGCGAAGGTATTACGGTTTCTGTTCAGCAGACTGAATGGGCATGTGGGAAGTGCCGGCGTGAGATGTTCGATCCTGCAAGATCAGATCCATGGAATAAAGAAGCCTCTCTTGCCCTCTGTGTGTCCTAGCTTGTTTGTGGGGGGAGGGTCACCTGGGAACTTGGAAAGCGGTTCCAAAAAAAATAACAGCTTGGATTCTGTGTTCATTTCACTGTTGTGTCCCACTAGCCCTCTTCAATGGTCCTTATTCTCCCTTCCCTGCCCTAGCCTTCCGGCTCATTGTGTAGGAACTAGTGACTTCACGAAGCTTATCCGGAGCCACCTGCATCCTGCTGGTCTGAAGTCACTTCCTGGCCAAGGTGTGGAGGATGCAGAGAGAAAGTAGGAAAGCAAGAGCCTGGGAAATGCATCTGCAAGCACGGGTTCTTGTGACCCAGGCACCCCTCACACAACCATCACCAGAGAAAATGGGTAGGGCTCGGGTCCCCTAAGAACAGAGGTGAGTTAGAGCAGCTAGGAGAAGGCCGAGTGCATTAGTGCCCGTGTGCCTGCTCCATCTCCCAGCCCTAGTATCTTGGGATCTAGCTAATGTCCAATACACGAGTCTTTTTTTCCCCCTGACCTGTGTGTCCAGGGCGTACAGGTGTGTTCTATCTAGTCCAAGGATAAAAGTCACTGATTCTAATGTTGCCTCCCTCTGGACATTGCCTCACCTGTTGCAAAGGTGAGTGTGGTTGTGCTTCTTCAGTCTGATGTTCTCCCTGATAATCTAGTTTAGTGACTGTTTAAGTTTCTTTTTCTTTCTTTCTTTCTTTCTTTCTTTCTTTCTTTCTTTCTTTCTTTCTTTCATAACCTAGGTTATACTTGAAAAACAAAAAGCAGCAGAAGTCCCCATGGCCTTCCATTCTAGCTTGTCCCCCAATGAAGATAAAACCAGCTACTGTTACTTACTGCTTATTGAATGGCGGATCCTAAATAAAGCATTCTAGTGCACAGACTTACTCATTAACTCTGGGCAGCCCTAAAAAGTAGGAAGTGTTCTCCCCGGATTACAGGTGAGGAAACCAACTGAGAAATTAACTATTTTGACCAAGTAATAAGTCATAAAGTCGGACTGGAGAGATGGCTCAGAGATTAAGAGTACTGACTGCTCTTCCAGAGGTCCGGAGTTCAATTCCCAGCAATCACATGGTGGCTCACAACCATCTGTAATGAGATCTGGTGCTATCTTCTGGCCTGCAAGTATACATGGAAGCAGAACACTGTATATGTAATAAATAAATCTTAAAAAAAAAAAAGGTCATAAAGTCAAGGTTGGGACTGTGCCTTGGATCTAGAGATCTCAAGACTGGACTCTTGACTCCTGAGATCCGACTATTTCCTAGACCACTGGCAGATCCCTTCTTTTGAGTCTACTTATAACAAGACTGCAGATCCATAGTGTTTTGGTATAGTTATTTCATTTTCCATCTATGCAACTGAAAAAATATGGTTTGGTTTGGTTTTGCTTAGTGCAAAGGATTGAACCTGGGGACTTCCACATGTTAAACCAAAAACCTCTTGGGTTTAGGAAGGGGGCTTTTAGTTTTATAAATTTAATGAGCTAATTTATTATTGTGCATATGTGTATGATGTTTTTGTGTACATGTACATGTCATGGGTACATGTGGAGGTCAGAGGACAACTTTGTGGAGTCAGTTCTCTCTTTCCATGTTTCTGTATGTTCCAGGGATTGAACTCAGGACATCAGTACTTTACCTGCTAAGCCATCTCTCCAGCCCCTCCCTGGGTCTTTGAGACTCAGGCTGGCCTTTTCATTCCTTCTGTAGTCCAGGCAAGCCTTGAGCTTGCTATCCTCTGGGGTTGCAGGCAGGCCTGTGCAATCAAACTTGGTCCATATGCTTATTTTTATGTGCATGAGTTTCTTTGCCCCTGTGAATTTAAGTGACCCACATGGGTACAGTGCCTGTGGAGGCCAGAAGAGGGTGTCAGATCTCCTGGAACAGGAGTTCCAGGCCACTGTGTTGACCAGTGTGGGTGCAGGCAAGAGTTGAACCCTGCTGCTTTGAAAAGCCGGACGAGCCATGTCTCCAGCCCTTACAGTATGATTTCTTAAAAGCATACTTCCTTGGCCCATGCCCCTCTTTTGCCTCCTTCCCCATTGGTCTGGATATGAATTCTGAACCCAAGGTTTCAAGGTCAGAGTCCTGGGGAGCCAGAGGTATACAATAAAGGAACAGAAAAGCCCAAGCCATTGCTGTCATGAGGTGAGGGCGTGCTAGTGGCCTGGCGAAACGTAGGAGGCTGACTGACTGCTCCAGTGATCGGGGTTATGGCATGTCTCCTGTGTACATCAGTCTGAGATCAAAAACTGGTTAGGAAAAGGCCATTACTAGAAGACACAGGGAAAGCTTCCAGCGCCGCGGAGGAAAGGGTAGGTGGTACTGGGCAACTCTGGATGGTCTGATGGCCGCCCTTCCTCTCCCCCGTTATTTTTGGTCTCTATGACCTGCAAGTTTCCTGTCGGTGGGTTCAGTAATCCTCATTACAGAAATGAATGTCAGGAGTCCAACAAGTCTGTCCCCCCCCCCCAACATAGCACTAGGGATTGAACCGGGATCTACACAAAACTGTATAATACCTTTAATTATTTTAAAGTTTTGGGACAGGGTTTAGGTTTGCCCACGCTGACCCATGAGTTTGCCTCTGCCTCTGGAACAGCTGGAATAACAGGCTGGGCTCTCCCGTCTTCCCTCTGCCTCTGTTCCTCTCGGACCCAGCGGTCTAGAATTTTCAAGGCTTTGCTAGCCGCCCCAGGTACTATCAGTTTTACTCTTACCTCATAACCTATCCCTTCGTACCCACGCTCCCTAGCAATTCTTAGATGCCTCACTAAGCAAGTGAGTTCCTGCCTGGCCAGGACCAGTTTATCCACCACCAGCTCTCAGATGCAAGTCTTGAAAAGTGAATGATCCCTGCACCCGCAGAACCCTCCCCGTAGGTCCCTTGTCACGTGGGGCCTATCTTCGGCTAGTCCCTCCTTACGCATGCGCCCCTCTCACTGCAGGTTCGGAACAATGCTGTAAATCCCGCCCACCCCCTCCGGACCCACCCCCTGCTCCGGAGACCCGCAGCCTAATTGGCGAGCTCGGGGTTGGATGTTTGCCCACTTAGGCAGGTGCTGAATCCTCAAAAGATAACACAATCCCTAACCAGACTCTCTCCTTGGGGTTGTGGCTCGAACCCAGTTCTATTCTCTGGCTTCTAAAGAAATCATCTGGCACGAGTCTGGATTCTAGCTGCGGGCTAATCGGTGGCAGTGGCAGGTCCGAGCTCGTAGGCCTCCCTCCTCTTGAGGGAAAGGCGCAGGCGCCCCATGCTTTCTCAGTAACTTCCTAGCGACCAGCCACGTTTCGGCGCCCGGGCGTCCTGCGGGGTGGGTCGGTCAATGTGGGCGGTTTGAAGCCTTGATCTCGCTAGGGCTCTCAGGGGCTGCAGCTTTGTTCCTTCCCGAATGGCGCGCAGGGCTGAGCCCCCTGATGGGGGCTGGGGATGGATGGTGGTGCTCTCAGCGTTCTTCCAGTCGGCGCTCGTATTTGGGGTGCTCCGTTCCTTCGGTGTCTTCTTCGTGGAATTTGTGGCAGCGTTTGAGGAACAGGCAGCCAGAGTCTCCTGGATCGCTTCCATAGGGATCGCGGTGCAGCAGTTTGGGAGTGAGTGCTGCGCCTGGGTGCGGTGGTCTACGACCCTCGGAAAAGAGGGAATTTGGGGACCAGAACAGGGAAAGGCGAAGGGTCGGGAGGATGCTGAGGGAGGACGGCGAAGACCACCTCGCAGAACCCCTTCCAATTCCCCAGGCCCAATAGGTAGTGCCCTGAGCACGAAGTTGGGGCCCAGGCCTGTGGTGATGACTGGGGGCATCTTGGCTGCGCTGGGAATGCTGCTTGCTTCATTTGCTACTTCCTTGACCCACCTATACCTGAGTATTGGGCTGCTGTCAGGTGAGACCCTGGGCAAGGGCAGAAGTCCAAGGCCTAGATCTTAAGCCTCCGGATTTTCACCTTCTTCCACGGCTTTCCAGAAAGGCTTAGGGAGAACCTGTGCCCTGAAGGGAATTCTTAAGCTGAATGACTAAATCAAAGATAATGAATCCAGAAACTACTACAAGCCCAAACCCATCGGAATGGAGTGTAGTGGGAGAATTTCTTTAAGATTGTGCTAGGTATTGACTGAAATAGAAATATCATTGGCCTATTTTAAAATAATAATAATAATAAGGCTTACAATGCTTTTCGATGTTTGTACACCCGGGCAAAGGAAGTTTAACGCAGCCAGACATGGTAGAGATGGGGCTCTAATTCCAAAGCTCTGTTTTAGTTACTCTAGGAGCATTATCTCTTGTCTTCCCAGATCCCAGAAAGCAGTGGTTCTCAACCTGCCGGTCGTGCCCCTTGGGAATTGAACGACCCTTTCCCAGGGCTGCATTCAGATATCCCGCATATCAGATATTTACATTACGATTCATAACAGTTATGAAGTAGCAACGAAAATAATTTTATGGTTGGGAGGATCACCACCGCATGAGGAACTGGGTTAAAGGGTCACAGCATTAGGAAGGTTGAGAACCACTGCCCTAAAGTGTGTTAACCCCATTTTGCAGAACAAGTAAATGAGCTTGGGAGATTAAGCAGAACAGGCAAGTTCACACAGCTAGAAAGTATCAAAACCAGCACTAAAATACCCAGGTCTGTGGAGTCCAAAGTAGGAACTGGTCTTCTGCTAGGTAGTATTGGAATTACTGGGTGTTTTCTGAGCACCCCCAAAGTCCACAGCCACCACCCCCCTTTTTTTTCTTTTTGACAGGCTCTGGCTGGGCCCTGACCTTCACTCCGACTCTGGCCTGCCTCTCCCGTTACTTCTCCCGACGTCGATCTCTGGCCATGGGGCTGGCATTGACTGGAGTGGGCCTCTCTTCTTTTGCATTTGCCCCCCTCTTCCAGTGGCTGATAAGCAACTATGCCTGGAGGGGAGCCCTCTTGCTAGTGTCTGCCCTCTCCTTACACCTGATGGCCTGCGGTGCTCTCCTCCGCCCACTCTCCCTGACTGAAGACACTTCTGTGGGTGGCCCTGGGGCCCAGCTCACTTCCCTCCTCCATCATGGCCCCTTCCTCCGTTACACTGTTGCCCTTACTCTGATCAACACTGGCTACTTCATTCCCTACGTCCATCTGGTGGCCCATCTGCAGGACCTGGGCTGGGACCCACTGCCTGCTGCCTTCCTGCTCTCAGTGGCTGCGATTTCTGACCTCGTGGGCCGGGTGGCCTCTGGTTGGCTGGGAGATGCAGTTCCAGGGCCTGTGGCACGACTGCTGATGCTCTGGACCACCCTGACTGGGGTGTCACTAGCCCTGTTCCCTGTGGCTCAGGCTCCCACAACCCTGGTGGTTCTGGCTGTGGCCTACGGCTTCACGTCAGGGGCCCTGACCCCAGTGGCCTTCTCCGTGCTTCCTGAGCTGGTGGGGACTGCAAGGATTTACTGTGGCCTGGGACTGGTACAGATGATAGAGAGCATTGGGGGGCTATTGGGAGCGCCTCTCTCAGGTAAGGGGAATGGGGCTGCCAGCTGGGCCAGGGATGTCATGCTGCATAATCGGAGGAAGGAACTATTCCCACATATTAACATATGGCATATGTTAATATTGCCCTCTAGTATGTTACAGCATACAACCTGCAGAACCAATCCTAACAGCCCTGAGGTGGGTTCGCAGGAGGACAGAACTTGGGTCTGAGAAGGTCTGAGTGGGAAGACAAAAAGCAACCCAGTGAACTGCAGATTGGGTTTTTAGAAGACCTAGACTGACCTAACATTGTCTTTTTTTCCCTTTGACCCACTGGGCCCCTGCCCAAATGTCTGGTTAAAGGTCTCCATGCTCAAGATGCTAGAACCTTCTGATCTTTAAACACCTCCCTCTTAACTATTAACTGAAGGTTTAGAAGAGTCACTGCTGCAGAAACCACACAGATCTGCCTGACTTAACATGGCTCCCCAAATACCTACAGGCTGGTCTACCTACAGGGAGGTTCGTAGCTGAGAAACCATTGGAGGCTGTTGAGAAACCAGAGTCTTGTATTCATTCAGTCTTACCTTGGGAATTGCATCTCTTCTAAGACAATGGATCTTCCTTGCCCCCAAGTGGGATCTAGGCCATTAGCCCCAGTGTGCAGGTCACCCATGTGTATTTCTTTTTCTCTCTTGGACCCAGGCTACCTCCGGGATGTGACGGGCAACTACATGGCTTCTTTTATGGTGGCCGGGGCCTTCCTTCTTGCAGGGAGTGGGGTTCTTATCACCTTGCCCCATTTCTTCTCCTGCATCTCAGCTTCCACCTCCAGACCCCAGGACCTTGTAATAGAGGCACTGGAGACCAAAATTCCCCTGCCCAAGGAGGAGGGCTTGGGAGAGGACTGAACTCCATCCAGGAGGCAGTGTTCATGGAAAACCGGAGTTGACAGCACCAGGTCCTCTGCCCCGTCAAGGCGTCCGCAGAAACACAGTGCCTTAGGATTCTTGATCTGCCTCCACCAGAGCAGACCTGGGGTTCCTGCAATTGATGTGCCAACCCTCTGTATTTTGTTGATGACTTTCACATCACCTCCTCTGTTCTCCCCAACTTTTCTGAAGGATCCAGGAGATCTCAGCCCACTGAGTTCTGGATCAAATCTGAAAATCAAAGGCCAAGAGTCTTCTCATGTTTTATATGTGATTTCTGGTCTCGCTTGGATATAAAGCAAATAAGTAAACTGAACAATAATTGTAACCTCAAAAAGAACTGGAGGTCCAGGTGCTTGGGGCAGCTAAGAGGTCACCGCTGAACAAAGGAGCGGAGATGTCCGTGAGCCTGCTGACCCAGAGTTCTTCCCTCCCGTCAATTCCCTCCCTCTTCTCCACCACTCCTGTGATACAGAGGGAAGAAAATGAAGAGAAAAGTCTGTGTGTGGAGGAAGGGGGCTTGGGGGCAAAAGCTGCAACCTAAGATCCTTGTACTTTTGAGACAGAGCCTCACCATGTAGCTCAGGCTGCTCTTGAACTTGAGACCTGGCCTCCACCCAAGTACTGGGATTACAGGTGCTCACAACTGTACCGATGGGTTTTTGTTTCTCTTAGGCTAACAAAGGCAGATCAAAATGCAAGAAAAAGCATGAAGTTTGGGAACTGGAAAAAAAATAATAAGCTCAGCAGTTAAAAGCACTTCCTGCTCTTACAGAGGGCCAAAGCCACCCACATGGTGGCTCACAACCACCTATTAATCCAGATCCAGGGGATCCGATGTCCTCTTCTGGCTTCTGTGGACACCCACACATATGTGGCATACATTCACACAAACACACACACACATAGCGTAAATAAAAATCAATCTTTTTAAAAGTAGGTCTGGAGAGAGAACTCAGCAAATTGCTGCTCCTTGTGGTGACCTGTTTGGCTCAGGGCATTCACACCAGGCAGCTCACAACTGCCTGAAGTCCAGCTCCAAGATCTCCAAGAGATCTGGCCACCACAAACCCACATAAATAAACATTTGAAGTATGAGATTTATATATGCCTGTTAGCAAACTGAAACTGATAAGCTCACAACTTCTCAAAGACCTTAAGGCAAGGATTTGAGCAAAGGAAAACTGGATAGGCATCCTCCTCACCACCAGGGCCGCTGGGGTCCTGTTGCTTTCAGATGGTTTTTGTTTTTGTTGTTGCTTTTCAACAGAGTCAGATAAAAAGCCTTTATTAGGGAAGGGGGCTCAAACAAGAAAGCGATCAACAAGTGGTTTCCCGGGTGGAATCAGCGCCCCCTGCCGAGAGCAGGGATGCCTGTGGAACTGGGAGCAGCTCCCCTCTCTCAGGGGGAGGGGTAGGTGGAGGTGAGACTGGACGGCAGGTTGGGAGGGCTCTGGGCAGCCCCATGTAGATGAAGCTGCCAGAGAGGATGAAAGAGCTGCACACCAGGAAAGAGGCACTGAAGTCTCCTGTCTTATCCCTTAGGAAACCTGAGAAGAGGGATAAAGGAATTTAGAGGCCTGACATCCCAGGGGCAGACATCTTGAGCGAATCTTCAGACTCATCCCTTACCTGACAGGGGAGGGCCCAGGAGTCCCCCGAGGCTCATCAGCATCATCACCAGCCCTGTAGCCTGTACCACACCTCCAATGCCCACCAGTCCCGGGAGCACACCGAAAACCAGTGGGGCATAACTCCCGGCGCTCAGGCCGTAGGCCCCGGCCGCGGCTAGCAGGGGAACCCCCCAACCCTCCTCCGTCTCCCCAGTGGGCACTAGTCCTACTGCCAGTACCCCTAACCCAGTCAGAGACCCAAACACAACCAGAAGGCGCGGAAGGGGCACCCAGCCCTGGTCTGCAAGCCATCCGCTGACCAGTCGGGCACTCGCATCTCCCACTGCGGCAACAGCCACCACCAACGCTGCCCCGTAACCCCCCATACCCTGATCTAAAGCGTGCGGACCCAAGTGCACGTAGGGGACGAAGTATCCAGCCCCAATCAAGGCGGTGCCCAAAGCAAAGATTGTAAAGGCTCGGCGCCTGAAGAGACCTAGGCCAAGGGCAGCTAAGGGAGTTCGAGGTGGGGCTAGGGGGTCACCAGAAAGAGCCAAGGGTCGTAGCAAGGCGCCACAGGGTGTGAGGTGGAGGGTGACAGCGCCAAGGAGGAGCAAGGCACCCCGCCAGCCGAAAGTATCAAGGAGGAACTGCAAAGCAGGTGCTAGGAGCAGCGAGGATGCCCCATTACCGGTGAGCGCCAACCCTACCGCCAAGACCCGACGGCGGGAGAAGTACCGAGAGAGGGTACCCAAGGTAGGGGCGAACACCAGGGCCCAGCCGGAACCTGCAAATGGGTAGGACAGGATAGGGGTACAAGGATGATTTTCCTAGCACTTAGCCCTGCTTCTCTACTCCATGCGCACGAACACACACACACACACACACACACACACAGAGAGAGAGAGAGAGAGAGAGAGAGAGAGAGCGCTTTGTTCGGCCCCCTACCCCACAAGAAGCTCCTGTCCGCATTATCATCCCTGAAGCATACGAGCATCCCATTCTTCTTACCAGCGAGGAGGCCCAGGCCGAGGTAGAGATGTAGGAGGCTTCGGGCGAAAGCCGAGAAGACCAAGCCAAGCGAGGTTAGGACGCCCCCAACCATCACCACCGGGCGTGCCCCCCAGCGAGTGCTCAGGGCGCTGCCCACTGGGCCTAGAAGGGGGCGAAGTCAACGAAGACATGCCCCGGGACCCCCAAACTATCTCCAACACTTCTCATTGGCTGTTTTGCTTGACCTGGTAACTCCTCCCTTTGACCTCAAGACCCACTCTTCTAGAACTTGGTTCCACCAGTAGCTCTCAGGTTGTCTGGTAATCAAGTCTGCTGTCTCCCATCACTACCTTCACGGCCTCTCCACCCGGTTCCCGCCTCCCACCTCGGGGCCCCCCCTCACTGGCTGCCTGCTGCACGGCCAAGGCCAGGGCGCTGACCCACGCAGTGTCCTGGGCGCTTCGTTCAAAGTGCTCGGCGAGGTCGGGGAGGGCAAGGCCCAGGGAACGTAAGAGCCCGTAGGAAAGCCCGTTCACGGCGAATGCTGCGGCCGCCACCACCCAGCCCCAGCCCCCGTCCGGGGGTCCGACCGGCTTGGGGGTCATCGCCGTCTGCTGGGGTGGGGAAACACCTGTGAATGAAGTCTCCACGCCTGGGCCTCCGCTAGGGAGCTGACGTCCCTGAGATCCAGCCTCGGGCTGCTCGCCCAGGGTGGGCACGTCGCCCCGAGCATGGGCGCGGGAACCAGGCCTAGGGATAGAAGTCTTGGGTGCGCGTGAGGTCCTGGAATGGGGGAACAACAGGATCCACCAGGCCAAGGCTCCTCCTTCCCGCACCCTCTTTCTCTTACCCGACCTCTCCCGGCGTTGGGAGTAGGGACAGGGCGAAGGTGGGTTCGGCCGGTTTTTCTCCGCGCGTTCCTGGCAGGCAGGGTTCTGCCGAGCCGCCAGCCAGTGCAGAGATGGAGCCCAACTTGGACCCGCTCTCTCCGTAAACAGAGATCACCACAGGGGCCCGAGCCACCTGGGACACGGGGTGGGGGTGGGGGTGTGAGTACCGAGGGCGGGGGCAAGCGAGACAGCCAATCCACCGAGCCTGGGCCGAGGTCTGACGCCGAGTCCCACGGGGATTGAATTATCCACACGCAACCCCCAGTCCTGGATAGGGAACCGTGAGGAATGAGTGGCCGCGCCCCGCCCATCCCGGCGCCCGGGGCTCACGCCCACGCACCTGCAGCCGACTGCGCACGCAAGAAGAGCCGGGTTGCAATCCGTGCTCGGCCGCCTACCCACGCGTGAAAATAACGGTGGTCTCTAAAGCCTGAAAGAGTTCTTCCATTCTCGGATTTGTTGCTGAGGATCCTGTAAATCTCCAACATCAAATCACTGGGCCTCCAATGGACAATACTAGCAAGCCCTCACGGGGAATATGACTTCCCACTACCAAGACCTGTGATGTTTACACACACACACACACACTTTGTCATTTCATTCTTACAATAGCCCTATGACGAAGTTGCTATCCCACTTTACAAACGGATGGAGTAACTGATGCTTAAAGACTTAGCTGACATACCCCCCAAATCGTTCAGTTTCAAAAAAGAAAGCGGAAATATTTGAATTTAGGTTTAGCCTACCGTGGGAGGATACAGGGCGAACAGACCTAGGAGTGGAAACAGAGCCTGCGCTAGCCTAGGGAAATAGCCTGGAGACAGATTGATGTGAACTTCCCTGGAAAGGGCAGCGTCTAAGCAGAGCCACCGTGCGTAGGATTCTAAACCAACGGTGGCTGGGAATAGATGACATCTTTGCCGCCAGAATCGCTAGAGGCTTAGGCTAGATTTTTAAAAGCAAAATCAGAGTTCAGAGAAATGAATCCAGATGTCTTTTCGTTTGTTTGTTCTTTGAAGACTCCAGCGAGCATCCTTCTTTACAAGGTCACTCTGGCTTTCCTTCAGTCATTGGACTCAATAAGTGTGCTCTTTTGGTTTAATCATTAAACAAAGCCATTGAAATTTCAGCAATTTGCAGGTTGGAGCATATATCAACTCATAGCCACAGGATGGCAGTGTTTCCTAATTGATGAGAAAGCATCTGCCTAGAAAGGGAAGAAAAATAGCTCCAAAGTTGTGAAAGAACTAGAAGAAGGCCGACTAGAGAAGGCAGACAGACTCTCAGCAGCACAACCTTGTGGGTAAGGCCCCCAGTCACCAAGGGCAAGCCGAGCTACTTTTCCATCTCACCCTCCCACCCTGGGGAATTAGCTTCCTCCCTACTCCCCTCTACTCTTTTCTCAGCTCTGGGTTTTAGCATAAGTGGTTTCTATCTGCTGAAATGTCCTAGTACAGTAGACCGTAGGAAAGCAGCCTCACTGGTTTCACCAGCCAGGGTCACCAGGGAGGCAGGGAACTGGTTTTCCGAGAAGGCTGCGGGGGACTCTGCTGTAAGTTGAATCAGGCCAAGTGAAAGGAATCACTCTCTCCATGGTGAAGTAGAAATATAGCCAGGGAGGAGACTGGGGGCCTCTGGGTCTGGGTTGTACCAAGTAATGCTGTGTACCATGGCAGGACGAGAAACCCAGAAGCCTGGGATTATCAGTTGTGAAAGGGTGCATTCTTCTTCTGCCTGATGTTCTTAGCCGGAGCTGTGTGTTGTTCGTGGAGGTAATATAGCATTGGAAAAGCGGACCCCCAGCAAGGCTTACTGAGCCTGACTCTCAGCTCTCTCGCTTAGCTATCTGATTGCAAACAAGAGTCTGTTTCCTTGTTTTCTTTGAAATGATTATAATAATAGTTACCTGATAGGGTTGTTATGAGGATTAACTTTGTCATGGTGTGTGCATGCGCAAGAGACTTAGAACAGTGTCTGAATGTGATCTGTGCTAGTCCCACCGTCAACACAGTAACTCAGGGCAACTTGACTGGACTCCACAACGTCGTTTTCCTTTGCCAGGTGGTTACTACGGACTCAACCTGCTCTAGTAAATTCAAGGTCAATGAACCACATCAATCCGGGGAGCTTTGGTAGAATCACATGGGTTATAAAGCATGAATATTTATAGGGAAATTAAATGGAAATTGTGACACCTTTCCTGGGGGGCAGGGCAGGAGCTCATGAAGCCCAGACTGACCCCAAGTTCACTACATAGCAAAGGATGACTTTGAACTTCTGCTACCTCCCACGTGGATCAGTAGAAAAATCCCACATCTGGCCATTTCTCCTTCCAAGCAAAACATATGACCATTGTCCGTTCTGTCCACTGTAAGGATTTCCCTTTACATGTGCCCTTTAAGGCCCCCTAGCCCCAGACAGAGACAGGAAGGCTGCAGCTGTCTACTCTTTGGCAGTGCCTGCACAGCATGCATACTGTCTGTAAACCAGAGCCTAGTCTTCTCTTCCTTAGTCAACAAGCCATAAGGTATACCCCATGAAGCTGTCAGTGTGTGCTTGAGAACAGAAAGCATTGGAAAAGAAGCAGAAAGCAGAGGCATTTGGGCAACTTCTTCATGGAACTTGCTTGTGCCTTCAGTGCTCGCTCGGTCCCAATTACATATACCACTTCTGTTTGATAATGGAGGGCAGCTGTGTATAGCCAGCTTTGTGGCTTGGTGGGCCAGATAACATCCAGCTCGTGACGAACAGCTCAGGCCACACGGTAATCTGGTAGTCCGTCATCAAAAGTTCAGTTTCTGGGGCTGGAGAGCTGTCTTAGGAGTTATGAGCACTAGCTACTCTTCCAGAAGACCTGGGTTCAATTCCCAGCACCCACATGGTGGCTCACGACTGTCTGTGATTACAACTTCAGGCGTTCTGACACCTTCACACAGACATACGTGCAGGCAAAACAGCAATGGGTATAAGATAAAAAGTAAAAAATATATTTTTTTAAAGTTTAATTTCCACTAAAGCTCAGTAGCAGGCCAACAGTTGTCTGCAGATGGTGGAGAGCCAAGGGCCTCCACTGTGATTCACCTCTAGGGGCTGCCAAAGGCTCCAAACCATGTCCCTATCTGCCACTGCCACTTCAAGTACCGTCACGGCTGCCAGATCATATGGTCCAAGTGATAGAGCAGCCAGCACAGCAGCCCAGACCTGTTGAAGAGCCTTCTCCTGTCCCAGGCCCCACACTAAGCTAGCAGCTTTCCAAGTCAGCTGGTCCATGGACCAGAGTAACACACCCAAATGAGGAATGTGCTGTGTCCAGAATCCAAATGGGCCTGCTAAACCTTGTGCTTCTGTCTAGGTGGTGGGAAGGGTCAGGTGCAATTACTTATCCTTCACCTTAGAAGGAATATCTCTGCATGTTCCACGCTGGACTCCTAAAAAAATTCACTAAGGTAGAAGACCCTTGAGTTTTGGTTGGATTTATTTCCCATCCTCTGATTTGCATATGTTACCAATGAGCTCAAAGTGGTTGCTACCCTCTGCTTACTTGGCTCAAACAGCATAATGTTGTCAATATAGCGGACCATTTTGTGGAAGGAAAATGTGATCAAGATCGCTTTGAACGAGGCTAGAGAATCGATATACCTTTGAGGTATATCTGTAAAGGTGTACTACTGGCCTTGTTAAATGAATACAGTCTAGCGGTCCTTATGTACATGAGCTAAGGAAAAAGCATCTTCTTGGTCACTACCTGCATCCTTGGTGTCAGGAGATGTGTTAATTTGTGCAAATAAGGACACTCACATCTAACAGCAATTACAGTTGAAATCTTTGCTTCATTACGTTTGTGATATTCAACTGCCGTTCTTCATGATCTGTCTTCTGCAGAGATCAAATGGAAGAGTTAAAGGGCGGTGTAAGGATCGCCACCGCTGCATCTTTCAAGTCCTTGATGGTGGCACTCATTTCTGTCACCCCCATCAAGATGTGCCGTTGGTTTTGGTTTACTTTTGTAGTGCTGAGGATAAAACCTGAGACTTCGTGCATGTCACCTCCAGTCCACAGAATCATTGTCACACACACACACACACGTATGAATGCGTGTTTATTCTGTTCCTCCAGAGACCCCTGCTTGATACAAAGAATTATGCTTTTTCATTGTGACGATTTTGTTTTCCTCACATTTTCCAAGTCTGTGAGAACTTGACGACTTCCTTATCTTGACTCTAAAACCAAAAGAGAAGTCAAAATAAGCTGTATTCATTTTTATAAAAGATATCTATAGAGTAATAATATACACCTATAATCCTAGCACTCAGGTGGTAGGAATAGGGGGGTCACAAGTTCAAGGCCAGCCTGAGCTACAAAAATAGTTCCTGGACAGCTGTCTTGCTGTAGAACACTGTCCTTAAAGGATGACATGGCCATTACCATCTTTGACATCAGAGTACCCGTGTGAGAGGCACACTAGCATATCCTTATGGAAGTGCAAGGGCTCGCAAAACTCACGTGGAGACGTGGATAGATCACCAGGAGGCACCATGACAATGTGTGAGATACTCACCAGATCGCAGCACCTCTCAAGAACATACAAGGGCCGAGTCACTGTCGCAGAAAAAGATTCTTCGCTGCTAATGCTGCTGCCCTTTCACCCCTTCAGGGCATGTGATGCAGGCTTGGGTTTGTTTTTGCAGTGATGAAGATGAAACCTGAGCTTTCTTAAATTCTTCCTCAACCATGCTTCTGTAAATAATCCCAATTAAATTCGTTGACTCACCAAGCTAGATTTCAATGGCACCTTTTTGGGGGGAGGGTGGTGGAGATGACAACAGAATCTCGCCATGTAACTCTGACTGGCCTGGAATCTGCGCATGTAGTAGGCTGTGCCGGCCTCAGATTCACAGAGCTCCATCTGATGATGAAACCGGGTTTAAAGTATTGGGGCTAAAGGTGTTTACCGCCATGCCTGCCTGAAACGTTTCTTTTGTCTGTCCCAAGTGTCCTTTGGGGGTGAGCAGAATTTTTTTTAACATCTCCCCTGGAAAATTATCTCTAGTTGGCAGCCAAATAACCATATGAAAAAACCAAAGAGGAGCCTTGTCTCCCGCTCTGGGTGGCACGCAACTGCAGATGCAGGTGGAGCGGTTTGCAGGTGGAGCAGTTTCAGAGGTGACTTCGACACAAGCGCCCTTCCCTGCTGAGTACCCATGGTACCCTTCTTGGCTGGAGCTAGGACTGTGTCCTCTGAGGTGTCTGTGGAGGGATCCCAGCATGGCCACACACCTCCTTGATGAGTAGAGTCCGCCACATAAGTGTGAGAACCATTGCCCGACGCCATCGAATGGTTGACTGTAGAGAATAGTTTGCAGTCCCCTAAAATAAGTTCCTAAGAAGGCTATGGTTTCAGTTGTGTGACCTTTGCTGTGACAATAAGGCATGGGGATCCTGAGAAACAGCTCACTGGGCAGACACTGTCACCATGCATGGTGACCTGAACTTGTCCCCTACACCCACATGGTTGAAGGAGAAAACTGAGTGCCACAAGCTCTCCTCTGACTACATACGTGCGCACGCACACGTAAGTGTGGGGAGTGGAGGGAAGCCGTACATGCTACTGTGGCTCAATTGTCTGCCCAGGAAGAAGTTGCTCACCTAAGGGAGAATCTGCAACCTGAAAACCATGTTTGGATTCTATCGTTTTCAATAGCCTCTTAATTGGCAGGACATGTGGAAAACAAGAGGGAAGAAGGGAAGGCATTGACTTGCTGCTGCTTGGGGTGAGGCATGTGAAGAATCTAAGGGAAAGAGAAGACAAATTAGATCTGTTAAATAGTCCCTCCTGAGATCCCAAAACTTGGAGCCCATAGGAACAATCTGACAGTGAGGGGTGAGGGGGAGAGAGAACAGGAAATGCCCTTCAGGGCCAGCCTTTAATCCAGAGGAAGAGAAAGCCCATAATTTAGCAAGCAGCTAGAGGCCTTACACATGGTCCAGTGCAGGAAACCCTGACTGACAATCACAGACTCCTCTGGACTGCTTTAACTAGAAAAGACTTCACCAAAATATCATACAGTGCCTGCAACCTTAGCTGGAGAGAATATGGAACGTGGGGTTGGGCGGGGTCAGTCTGAATGCTGTGGAAGCAAAGAAACTGAGCAAGACAGCTCACGACTCCTGCATCCTTGACTCAGAGGTTGCGTATCGGAGTTGATATGAGAGAAACCAGGCCTGTTAGGGGCACTTGGTTATTACTGACTCGGGTCCTGTGAGTATCAGGGCTGGATGATCATGAAAGGAGGAGAAGCATAACCGAGGCCCTTGGGTGCAGGAGAGGCAGTGTTTGTGGTAAAGATCCCTTGACCTGATAGGAGGAGCCCTGGCGGATCTGAGTGACTGTTGCTGGCGCATAAAGCATGCCCATGAAGTGCTAAAGCAAGCAATACAGGACGAGAAAAAGGAAGAGCAGACCCAGGGATTTTCCAGGTCACTCAAAAGCGAATGTGGCAAGATTTTTGTGGAATTGGAGTCCCTAGAGGGAAAAGCTGTCAGAAAGCCAGAGTCAGGGCTTGTGAGCCTCCTTGGGGGTAACAGGAGTGAATGACAGCACAGTAAATGTGAAACGGAGTAAGTTGTTCCCAGGGGTGGGCAGTTCTCTCCCCAGAGGATGCTGGATACATTTTTCCCCCTCCGAGGGCGGAGGTTACTCACCAAGCCCAGGCAAATGTGACCAATAGGAAGGAAGCAACCACTCTAGAGCCTATCAGAGCAGGAAGCCAGAGCCTGTGTGGCAAAGGATAGTGCAGTCCCACTCCCGATGGCCTCATAGCGGATAAAGCCATGGGAGCCAGACTTACTAAGCCCTTCTGGAGTGAGGACATGTGTGGGGACATTGCATCCGCATTCAAGGTGGGGAAATGGAATGGCTGTGGAGAATGGGCGTGGGTATAGAAACCTGAATCAGGCCACGTCACTCATCTTCGGAGGGAACAGCTGGTGCAAAGTGATGAGATTTTTTTCAAGCGGTTATGAACCTTCCTATTTTCTAGCATCACCTTAGCTGCCAAATCTCAAGATCAGTTGGCACTTGCTTGAAATGGTTGGCGGTGGGACAACGGAGATCCTGCCCACCCTTTGCAAAAAGGTTTCATTATCTGATGTTCAATGTGTTTCACAGGTTTAGAAAAGCATTGAGAGTGGAGTAAGCACCTAAAGGAGCAAGGGTGAGAAGCAGTTCACACAGGGTGCAAGGATCGGGCATCATGGTGGTATTCAGGGGGTTTATGGTTGCCTAAGATGTAAGTGACATCCAACAAGATGATTGACAAGAATCCTATAACCCAGTACCTAGCAGGTAAAATAATGGTTAAATACTTTGCGTTAAGATACCTTGCCTGGATGAGAAAAAAACTGTAAAGGTCTTTTGGTTTGGTTTTGGTTTTGGTTTTTTTTTTTTGAGACAGGGTTACTCTGTGTATTCCTGGCTGTCCTAGAACTAGCTCTTGTAGATCAGGCTGGCCTCAAACTCAGAGATCCACCTGCCTCTGCCTCCTGAGTGCTGGGATTAAAGGTATGCACCACCACCGCCCGGTGCTGTAAGGTTATTGAATGAAAATCTCAGTGCCAGAAATGGGCCTCCACCTTATGAGATGTTGGTCAGAGATGTCCTTGAGGCCTCCTACACAAGACTGGCTATTACCACTGTCTTTGGGTGCATGCCAGCACTGGACTTGGAGACCCTACTGCTGAAGATACCATACACTTTAGTGGCAAGCTATGGAGAAATCAGATTGGAGTTAAACTCAGAGATCCTTCCTTGATCCCTGGCTGTTGTGGTGCTGGAAGGAACTCTGCAGACGGCTGTGGGGACTGTCATCCACGATCTTGTTCGGTAAGGACTCTGCATGCGATACTATGACATGCGAGGCAAGATGCGCCCACTGGCACAACAGGGGCACAACCGTTATGAGAGCAACCACCTGCTTTCTAGTTGAATCTCAGGCCCACTTTCCAGAAAGGGGCTCATGTTTGGTGTCTTAGGACAAATGTCCCTAGTGGAGAAGTTACTGCGGCTGTCTCATGAAATGACTATGAGAGGCCTGTCCGCCTGCTTTCTAAACAGTATGTTTACACCCTAGGTTACTGCTCTTGTGGTTCTCGGACACAGAAGTGTCTTTGTAGAGAGGTGGAGGTTACTGCTGAGAGTGGTGGAGTGGAACCATGCTCAGCTTTAAGTGGGAGAAAGCTCCTACGTTCATATCATCTCCAAGGCTCAGGGAACGTGGAGAAGAGAGAGTGGGAAAGCGTAGGAGCTGGAGAGAAGAGTGGAGTGTTGTGGAACTGTGTGCTCGGGGCACGACAGGGCTGCTTCTGTATTGGAATGGTGTGATGGCATGAGGTGCTCACATAGTTGGGCCCACTAATACCCCCCATGTGGAAGTGCTCAGAGCTCACAGGGGTCACGAGGTAGCATGAGTGGGGTGTGAGGGACATTTTCCTTTGACGAATATTTATAGTAAACTAATACTTATCATTGTCTCCTCATTTCTTCAAGAAAAAGGAAACTCCAGGAAGATGTACACATTTGTTTCAGGCTTTTGTTTGCCCTGGCACACTGCCATTAGGGTGACATTAGGGTGACATACCCATAGATTAGCAGAAGGACTCCTCGGCCACACCGACACCAAATCTGCCTACGGCAGTGGCTCTCACCCTTCCTAATGCTGTGATCCTTTAATACGGTTCCTCAGGTTATGGTGACCCCAACCATGAAATTACTTCATAACTGTAATTTTGCTACTGTTACGAATCGTAATGTAAATACCTGTGTTTTCAGATGGTTTTAGGCGGCCCTTGTGAAAAGGTCATTTGACAACCGCCCCCAAAGGTCGCAACCCACAGGTTGAGAATTGTTGGCCTCCTATATTTGTTTGTTTGCTTAAGACAGGGTCTTGTTATGTAACCATGGCTGTTCTGAAACTCACTTTGTAAGCCAGGCTGGCCCCAAACTCGTGATCCTCCTGCCTCAGCCTCCTGTGTGTTGGGATTATTAGTATCACCAGCAGGCACTGGCTTAGTCGGCCTCTGTTAACCTCCCTCAGAACCCTTCTAGCCTGCCAGGACACTCTGCTTTTGTCTTTGTCTTCCTTCCCCTATGTTTTATTGTTTTTACAACACCAGGCCCCGGAGGTTGGACCTCAGATTCTCAACCTCTGGGTTGTTCACATGTAAAGACAGTAAAGGTGAAGGGTGGGCTTCTCAACCTCTGGGTCGCTCACATGTGGAGATGGTAAAGGTGAGGATGAGCTGCCGAATGGGACAAGACCCTGAAAATGAATGACTTACTGAGTGAGTGGGCTCGGTGCCCGAAGTGCCGCAGCCTGTGGAGAAGGCACAGAACTAGCTGAGGAGCCAGACAAGGGCTTTAGGGAAGCCATAGGGAGATCAAGGACTGTATAGACGTTATTTATTTTGGGGTCACAGGATCTAGGAGCATGACTACATTAGTGAACTCTAAAGTGGCTTTCATAAGAACCCTTCTGCCTGCAGCCTCTGTGAAGCTCCGTGCAGCCCAGCTCTTCCTGTGCCCACGTACCAGGGGCACGATCTGTAGAGGTGGCTAGAAGTCGAAGAGCAGGCATGCATGCCATCCACAAGAAACACAAAAAAGACAAGTATCCTATGATTGGCTTGGCTAATCTTGACTTTCTAGAACTTAACAGATGTGCCTCTACCCTCTCATTCCCCAGTCGTCCCCACCCCCTGTCACCCCAACTCATCCAGTGACCAGGTCACAGGAAGTGAGCATGGAATTCAGACTTCAGATACACAGCCTACAAAAGAACATGGCTTGGGAAGGAAGTAAGGCGTATTGGCCCAGGTTTCAGGTTCAGGACCACAGGAACACCACTGAGATAGGGAACGGTGCAGGACGGTTGTGGGGCCCATTGTGCCATCACAAATCTGTCTGGTGACTACATGAATTAGCTGGATAGAAAACCACATTGAGTCCCCTGAGCCTCTGTGTGTGTGTGTGCGCGTGTGTGTGTTGGGGGTGTTGTTGATTGGGTTGACCAAAGCCTATGCTGGGATAGTAGTCCTACCCTGCATGACCACCCTCTCAGCTCCTTTATCAAATCTGTTACTATTGCCTCTTCCCACGCAGTCCCCATCCGTTTCCCTCTGTCATCTCACCCCACTTCCCACCCCCATTAACATGCTAGCAGTTTGTACGAAGGAACTGCGTCCTGAATTCCTCATGAAGGCAATCTCTGCTCTGACTTTATTTATTTGAAATATTTTGGTTCTAGGACTTTGGCCAATGTCTATGTTAGAGTTTAAGGTCTGTGTCAGATTGTTAAAAATCCATGGACCCGGTTAGAGAGCTGGTTCAGTGCTCTTGCAAGAGGGTGGGTTCCCAGCACCCACATCAAGCAGAGCACAACCAACTGGAACTCCAGTTCCAGGGATTCCAGGGGATCTGACACCCTCTTCTGGTCTCCCCAGGCACCTGCATGCATATGGTGCGCATAAACTCACACGGGCACTCACACATACACATATAGATAAATCCTTTTAAAAACCTATAGATACAAACTCTAACATTGTTCATGAACAACATGATGGTTACTCACAAAACCACCAAGAAGGCTGCAGACAGGTCTGGCAGGATGGGACTGGCACTAGACTAAAAGTTGCTCAAGCCACCACTAGGACACTAGGTGTCGCTGCTGGCAGCCGGCTGCAAACACTGGGTCTCATGACCTTTGCTTCTCTTTGGAGATAAATGTTTTTTCAGCCGGGCGGTGGTGGCGCACGCCTTTAATCCCAGCACTCGGGAGGCAGAGGCAGGTGGATCTCTGTGAGTTCGAGACCAGCCTGGTCTACAAGAGCTAGTTCCAGGACAGGCTCCAAAACCACAGAGAAACCCTGTCTCGAAAAACCAAAAAACCAAAAAAAAAAAAAAAAAAAAAAAAAAAAAAAAAAAAGTTTTCTGCGTCTTGGCAGAGGAGCTCCCAAATTCAAGTTCAAAGCCATGGCCCTGGCCCCTCCGGCTTTAGTCCTGTGTGCTCCTCCTCTGTCGACAGAGCACCAGGAAGGCATATGTTCCCTGTCTGCAGATAGATGGTTCTGCCTCCTATTAAACTAAGGTAGAGCCCCACGCGGAAGTGCGCACTAGTTGGTCCAGCTGCTCTGGAGGCCGAGGCCGGAGAACAGGTTAAGTCAGGAGCTTAGGGCCAGAGTAGGAAACACAGCAAGGCATTTTCTCTGAAAATTAAATGGATTAAAGACAAACAAATGTAACAAACAAGCAAACTAACAAACAAAAATGTCATGAGGTGTATGCGTGTGATCCCAGGACTCAGGAGGCTGAGAAGAGGGGGAGAGGTCCCAAGGCCAGCCTGGGCTACATGATAAGATCTTGTCTTAAAAATAATACACAAAAAGCCGAACAATAGGTGGGGGGTTTCTACAAGAAAGGGGCTTGGATTCAAGGTAGCTTACGATGCTAACTATTTTAGTCCAAGTAAACAAATTGTCTCAATCCGAGGACCGGAGGGCTCTGAGTCCTGGCAATGGCATATGTGTATCCTGCAATGACATCCGGGACCTGGTGACTTATGAAGAGTATTGTTTCTGACTCCCACAGTTCCTTGGCATCTCTAAAAGCAGGTTAACCTAGGATGGCCCTCTAGTGGGAGGAAGCCCAGGTGCGCAGTAGGGTCACTACTTCCTCCAATTCATTTCATCCTAATTTTCTCTCTACCAGTTCTCACCCCCTACATCGCCCCCCAGTTCTCTCTCTGCCTCAGGCTGTGCTGCTTTTCCTGTTTGAAATGAGAAGGGCATCAGACTAGAAGGAGCCAAGAAGTGGGTCTGTCGTTTTCCTCTCTGCTGGGCCCACCTTTTCGGTTACCACTGGGTTTTCTGTGCCTATTTACCTAACTTCCCAGTCCCAAACTGGCACCTCAGCACCTAACTTACTTGGCCTCTTAGAGGATGTGTTTAGATAAACCTTAGATAACCCCACTAGGGTGCAGGGGCTTGGCCTGGCCAGTATCTCTACTTAGCTGCGTCAACCAGGACTAGAAGCCAGGAGTGGGAAGAGACAGGGAGTCGGGTAACAGGTTTCCCTGCAGCTGTGGGAATGTAAACGAGACACCCTGTGGGCACTGACAAACCAGAGCATGCCCGAGGTCAGTCAGCCCGGCTTGAAATAACAATACTCCAGGCAAAAACATGCCTAGTCCAACACTCCAACCAAACAAGTGTGCATAGCTCCCCAGGACTGAGGAAGCAGGGGACCCTGCTTTCCTTATCGAGGCAGATGCCTGCCTGGGTGAAACTGGAGCCTTGACTAAGCCGGGAAAGTCCCCAGTCCGCAGGTTTCAGGACCTGGAGGCGGTCACACCCTCTTTTTGTTTATCCACTGGTGCTCTTTTCCCTCTCAGCGCTCCTGCTCCTGAACTGAGTTCCTCTTATCTGTCACAGATCTCCTCTGCCCTCGTCCGACCTGGTGCTATTTCCTCTGAAAGCTTTCTTCTGCCTGCTCTGTTTTTCAACCTTTCAAATACCCTGGCAGCCACTCTCCCTAGAGATTCCTTCTCTCTAGCACATTCGGACAAATGGCTTCACCGAGCTTTATGTAACCGAATCTCACACTCTCACCGGCGGTGGGCGCTGCTCTTTGCTTGAGCCCTAACCAGGACTCATTTGCATGGAGGCTGCTCCTCAGTCAAAACGTATTCCTGAGGGTGGTGTCAGGATCTTACCGGGAGGTGAGGTGAGGCAAGACATTTGGCAACTGGATACCTGGTTTATAGGAAATGCGCTTACACCTCACTGGATCTAGGGATTTGGGAGATAAGAAGCTGATGCCAAAGGCTTTGGAGCAGATGGAGTGGGGCCAGAGAGGTCTCAGAGCAGCAGAGTCAAGCGTGGCTAAGAGTCTGTACTGAACACCACCATATATAAAGCCTGCTAGCTATCCTTTCTTTTTTCCTCCTTCCTTTCTCTCTTCCTCCTCCTCTCCCTTCTTTTTTTTTGGAGGGAAGATCTCACTGTGTTGCCCAAGCTGACCCCAAACTCTTGGGCTCAAATGATCTTCAACTTCATGAGTAGCTGGAACCTCCAGGTGTGTGCCACCTCCCCTGACTTCTGGGTGGCTCTCGGGAGGTTTGTGGTTTCTGAGTTTATTTCCTTGTTGTCCTTAGGCAGAAGTGACTTGCCCCTTGGGTAATCAGGGCTTAGAGCTAACCTTTCTCCAGTGTTTACAGAGCTAACCTTTCTCCAGTGTTTACATAAATGCTTGAGGGGTGGACACCTTTATGGGCTCTAAAGTATGGAAAGGAAAATTCTAAAATATCGCATGCTTAGATACATGTCTGCAAAACATAATAGTAGCCCATCAACGCCTTTGGTAGATTCTGTGTTTCTAAAGTGTCTGTGGAAAGTTACTTAAAGGCTGAATTTCTTTTCTCTTTGTCCAAGACTCCGCTTCATTACGATCCATAACCATTGCTGGGAAATCAGTCAACGCTAGGTTCAGGGAACCCTCTGTAAACAAATGTGTGTTAATAATACACGTCTTTTCAAAAACTTAACAGCCGCTGAGCTGGGCAGTGCAGGCTGATAAGCCTAGTTACTTGAGAGCCCAAGGCAGGGAAATTAACATTTTAAGACTTGCCTGGGCTACAGAGTGAGCTCCTGGTCAGCCTGGGCAATTTAGTAAACCTTTGTCCCCAAATAAAAGGTGAAAAGAGCCAGGCGTGATGGTGCATGCCTTCAATCCCAGCACTCTGGAGTCTGTAACTGGATGACATACTGAACTCCAGGCCAGCCAGGGCTACACACTGAGGCCCCGTCTCAAACAAGCAAAAGTAAAAGGCCCAGAGAGACAGCTTAGCAGCAGAGTACTTGTTTAAGGTGTGTGAGGCTCCGGGTGCCACAGGAAATGCATTAGCAGTAAAAATATTATAGTCAGCATGGAATATGAGTTTCAATACATGCAGTCTCAAGTGGCACTGCTGAGTGGTGGTTAGAACATGAATCCAGAAAGGAGGCCAGCTGGCTTCCGCCTCTGTCTTAGTCAATTAGCTGCGGTATGAATGGGAGACAGTGTTTACTCGTACTGTGTCACGGTTCCCTGATCCATGAAAAAAGGATGGTAAATTCTGTGATCTGAATGTCTGCATCCCTCCAAACCCCATATGCTGAGATCTAATCCCCAGCACAACAGTATCAAGAAGTGGGGACTTTAGGAAGCAATTAAGCGAAGCCCAGGTGAATGAAATTACTGTCTTTGTAAAAGATCTGGGAGCTTGTGCGGCCTCCTGCTATGTGAGTCCTTAGCTGGAAGGTACCATCTGTGAGACAGAGAAATGGCTCTTGAGAGGGCTGGAGAGATGGCTCAGTTGTTAAGAGCACTGACTGCTCTTCCAGAGGACCTGGGTTCAATTCCCAGCTCCCACATGACAGCTCACAACTGTCTGAAGATCCAGTTCCAGGGGATCTGACACCCTCACACCAATGCACATAAAATAAAAAGTTAAATTAACTATAGAAATGGCTCTTGAGAGACACTGACTCTGCCGGCTTCTCAGCCTCCAGATTGGTGCTTATGACAGTTCCATCATTTATGAGTTAAATGTCTACAGTATTTTGTTATAGCATCTCAAATGGGGAGGACAATAGCTTCTTTGTTTTTAATTTTTATTGACTCTTTGTGGATTTCGCACGGTGCATTCCAATTCCACTTACCTGCTCCTCATTCCTCCCATCCCCCCACTCCCGTCCCCTCACAATCCACCCTCTGCCCTTGGCGCCGAGATCCAGCCGTTTTTGGATCTGTAGGTTCATCCTCTTCACACGCTTCATAGATTCAGTGCATGCTGGGGTGGGCCGACTCACAGCAGTGGCTCTGCGCCTGGTCGGTAGCTGGGTTGGTCAGCAGCAGCATTTCCTCATCATTACTATCTGGGCAAGCTCTCCCATGCTGCCTCAGCTAGCACACACAATGCAGCCTACAGCAAGGAGCAGGCCTCTTCAAGGAGCAGGCCTCTTCTCTGGCTCTCAGGGCCTCAGATCCGAATCACCCACACTCGCACCACCAGGGCCAGCTCTATTCTTTAGCCCAGGCAAAGTGCAAGGGCAAAAAGAAAGTACATGATTATAGACTAAACACCTAGAAAATAGGAAAACTTTAGTATAAAATAGCAGAATTAATAATAAAATTTGGCAAGACGGCTGGATACAGGCTATAGAGGTGAAAGCCACACCTTTAACTTCCTGTTCTCACAGCGGGACAGTTAATTACATTTCTTAGAACCATTCCAGCACAGAGATCACTGCACACGGTGGAGTCGAGGGGCATTCCCGTGTGGATCGTGAGAGACTTAGGGTGGAAGGCAGGACCGTGACCGTGGGCTCCGAAAAGACCACTGAGTAGGCAAAAGGAAACCTGGTTTGTCTTATCCCCACCTCTGGGCAGAGAAGGAAGAAACATCTCAGAAAAATTCAGAATGAGCGCTGGGCAAGGAGGCACTTGCTTCTAACCCTCGCGCTTGGGAAGGAGGGGTAGGCAGGTGTCTGTGAATTTTAAGCCGGTCTGGTCTACCTAGAGTTCGAGGTCAGTCAGGGGTACATAGTGAAACTCTGTCTCAAAACAAACAAAGAAATGAATGAAATAACCAGAAATGCCTGCTCCCAATCAGAGCAGGGCACACGGGCACACGGGCACATACACACACACACACACACACACACACACACACACACCCCTGAGGTCCAAGATCTCCACAACCAAGCATTCATTGTAAAGAACTGGCAGATTGGACAGGCCCCAGACCTTTGCGGAAGCAAACACAGGCCTTCTCTGGAGGAAGAGACCATCAAATCATTCCACTGGAAACGTGATGAGAAAGAGATTATTGTCAAAACAGCAAGTTTTCTAGTTGGGACCATCCAACATTACTCCTTCTGTCTCAGGTCCGATCCATGGATCTAGCGGGCCAGGTGCCAATGGCAGCTAACATGGCCTGCGGATGGGCACAGTGGGCCACTTTCGCTTAGAGGAGTTGTTCCCTCAGATCCCATACAGAAGGCCAAGAGTGTGACTCGTTGCCTGCTATGCTGGCTTGCATAAAAGGCACAATTCAGAGATTACAAAGTCGGGAAGCCCAGCTTCCAAATGCAGGCAAGGAAGCTCGTGTGAGTCTCAAATAGGAAGAGTTAGAGAATGTGCAACTTTGTTTGCCACTCCCCCAGCTTTTTCCTTCCTTCCTTCCTTCCTTCCTTCCTTCCTTCCTTCCTTCCTTCCTTCCTCCCTCCCTCCCTCCCTCCCTCCCTTCCTTTCTTCCTTCCTTTCTGTCCTGGAGCTACAGCGTAGACCAGGTTGGCCTCGAACTCAGAGAGATCCTCTGGCTCTGCCTCCTGAGTGCTGGGCTTAAGGGAAGGGACCGCCACACTTGGCCTCCTCTCTGCCTGTGATAAAGGAAGCGAGACTGGGCTAGAGAGGTGGCTCAGTGGTTTACAGCTCTTGCTCCTCTTGCAGAGGACCCATGTTTGAGCCCCAGGATCCACGAAGTCTTGTATAACCATCCCAACTCCCGTTCCCGGGGTTCTGCCCTCCACAGACACCGGGCATATGCTCACGGTGCACACACACGCAGGCCAGAAGTTCATACACATAAAGTTAAATAATCGCTTAAGGAAAGAAAGATCAGCTGTGTGTGGTGCAGAGGACAGGCAAGGAAAAGAGGGAGGATTCCAGCCCCTATATTGAGACCTCAGTCTGGACTCGGTTGGCCCTGAGGCTGAACTGGTAGCGTGATAACCTGAGTAGTGAAGGGCACAGACGATCACTTCCTAGTCACTCCCACTCCTTTGCCACAGCAGAGCCCCAGGAGGAGGAAGCGCAACAGCTTGCCTGATAGAAAGGAACAGTGGGGTTTTCATTTCCAAACTGATGTTACAATTTTTCTCCCAAGGTCAACAGCCGCCTGGTTTGCATGTGTTCTCTTTATGGCTTTCTGGAACGGACCCTCTCCATTCCTAGTTCCAGCTCTTGGTGCTCAGGTTATGCCCGGGGTGTGTGTGTTCCTGGACTTGGCGGGCTTTCGTGGTAGTGGCTGTGCTTTGTGTTCTGAAAGGGTAGTGCATCAGGCCGTTTACTTTTGCTTTCAAGTGGTGTCCAAGCCTGGTAGCTTTATACAGTACAGAGTCCTACTTAGCTCATGGTTTTGTAGGCTCAAGGGCAAAGTGTTACTATCGGCTCAGCTTTTGTGAAGGACCCGGACCCGTGACAGATGAAATCATGGTGGTGTGGCCATGTGAAAGAGCAATCACGTGGTAATACTGGAAGCCAGGGCGATGCAGAGGTCAGGCCTGCTCCTCGTTCAACAACAGCATTAATCTTTTCTAGGGCAGTGCCTTCAATGGTCTACCTGCCATCTACTTGACACCACCTCTTAAATGTCCAACCACTGTAGGGACCAAGGCCCCAGTGCTTGAGCCGTTGGGGAACACAATTGAGCGATAACCAAAGCATAACAGATGGTTTTCTTGCCCCCCTCAGTGCAAATCAACCTGGAGAACACTGGTGGTGCCGGGAGGGGAAGAGGTACCCACCGCTTGTTGTGTTTGGTTTAATGGCTTTCTTCCCTCATTCAGCAACCAGTCTGTCAAACAGCGGTAGACTGTTCCTGTCCACCCCCGTGAAGTAATCAGGCACCCTGTGAGTAACACACAATAGAATTGCTTTTAACTTATAAAACATGACCAGCTATGACTCATGCTGACATTTCAAAGCCTCAGAATTCCGGTGGCATCAGAGCGATTTGTCTTCCTTTCTACGCAGTGATTCATACGTTTTCCTCAGATTCTGTTAACCCATGTCGTTCCTCTCTGCAGAACCTATGAACAGTGACAGAGAGACATACATGTAATTCTCATTATAGGCGAGAGGCAAGATGCTCACGGCACTTTCTTCAGTGCCTGCCCTGAGACTGGGAGTGGGCCCAGTGGACAACCAAGCACTCAATGTCTGCCGTTCCTGTGGGTGGAGGGTCAAACCCAGGCCTCCTGCTGGCTAGGGAGTGTCTATTGCTGAGACACACCCCTTTCTTGACCTTTCCCTTTTCATCACAAAAGAAAATCTTGGCCTGCAGAGATGGCTCAGCAATTAAGAGTGCTCTTCCAGAGGACCCAGGTTTGGCGTCCAGCACACATGTCCAGTATCTTACAACCATCTGTAACTCCAGTTCCTGAGGATCCAGCACCTTTCTGGTTTTCATGAGTATGCACGTGCGCACATGCACACACCACACACACATGCACACTCACATGCACCCACACCACTTCTTTTTCACAGAAGCTTCAGGAGATAGTTTCAAGTGTCACTTGCCAGTACATGGGTACTCCTAGAATCATCATGGGTAAGAAAGAGCAGGCATATCCTAGTGAACTTCAACCCGTCCAGTTTTAGTGCTCAGAAGTGAAGAGGGGAGGGGCTAGTTGCAGCAAGGAAAAGGAAATGGCCACCAAGAGTTTGTCACTGAGATAGAGAAGGGTGGTCTGCAGTGGGGAAGAAGAGGAAAGGTGAGCACAGTAGGGGTCATCCCTACCCCAGGGTTGTTTCCCAAGGCTGCTTTAACTCACTACCGCCACTAGATAGGTGACTTAAAACAACAGAGACATCCTCTTACTAGAGCCTAGACCTTGGCTGTCATGATCTGGGCGAAGCCACGCTCCCTTGAGAAAATGCAGGGGAGAACCTTTCCTTACTTCTCCGCTTCCTGCTTAGCTTCCAGTTACAGCACTCGAGGCTGAGGCTGGAGTTCCGTGGTAGAGAACTTTCTAGCACTTTGGGAGGCTCTGGACCAATTTGCAGAACTTCAAGCTCTAGGCTCTTGACATTGTGTAGCTTTGTCCCCGCCCCATCCCGTGTGTGTGTGTGTGTGTGTGTGTGTGTGTGTCTGTCTGTCTGTCTGTCTGTCTCTTTTCTTCTTAGAAGGACATCAGTTATATTGGATCAAGGGTCCAGCTTACTAGAACACGACCTAATTTGTCACATCAGCAATGGCCATGTCCAAGTAATGTCTTCCTGCCTCCAGAAGCAACTTAGAAACAAAGAGTGGTTTGTCTCCTTCAGGAAAGGGGGTGGGTTCAAGAGAAGAGGGTCTTAAGTAACTTGGGAGGTTTCTTTGCATAATTAAAGAGCTTGTCAGAGATGTTTTCTAAAATTGAAAATTTAGGGTTTTTTTGTCTTGTGAAAATGTAGCTGTAACTGGAGGTTTCTCTCCCATCCGCCAGTTCCCGAATATCTACTCTGAGGTTCAATATTAATTTAAATCTGTTTGGCTGATAACTCAGGAGGTTTCTCTCCCATCCGCCAGTTCCCGAATATCTACTCTGAGGTTCAATATTAATTTAAATCTGTTTGGCTGATAACTCAGGCTTATTACTAACTAACTTTTACATCTTAAATGAACTCATTTCTATTAATTAATGTACTGTCACTTGGCCATGGTTTTACTTCATATCTTGCTTCTCTGGCAGCTGCTGGCATCTCCCAAACTCCACCTTCTTTTTTCTGTATCTCTGCTTGGATTTCCTGCCTAGCTATATTCTGCCTGCTATTGGCCAAATCAGCTTTTTTATTAACCAATGGTAATAAGATATATTCACAGCATACAGAGGGGCATCTCACAGCATGTAGCTTTTGCAAGTCCCTCTTTTCCATGCAGCCTGTGAGCACCCCGGTACATCAGCTGTGCTGTGTGCCTTGTGCTTCTGATTAGTTCCCGCCCCATTTTCTAGATATTGATATCACAGGCTAGAACTTGTCACCAACTAGATAGATTGTCACACACTCTAATCTTTCCCAACTACATCCTAGCGTTTCTGGATTTTTGCAACAGGGAAAGCCTGCAACCTACCCTAATCAGGCTAGAGTTGTTGGGTTTTGTTTTTGCCGTTGCTATGGTCAGTATGGCATGAACTTGGAGGGACTACATGGTTTGGGAGAAGTTCCCAATGTTTTCCAACATCGTCGCTCAACATCGTTGCTCATCTTCATCTTTATTGCGCATACGTGGAGGGGGTTTGTGTATGTGCATGTGTGGTGTGCATGTTCACATGTGTGGGGGCATGTGAGTGTGTGTAGAGGCCTGAGGCTGATGTCTTCCTCAATGGCTCTTCGCCCAGATGTCAGCAATGTATCTACTCTAGTGCAATGATTAGCTTTTAATTATCAATTGCACATAACCTAGAAATGCCTGGGAAACGAGTCTCAATGAGGGATTGCTTCCATTGATTGGCTTGTGGGCTTGTTTATAGGGGATTGTCTCAAGTAAGCTGATTGATGGAGGAAGACTTAACCCACTATGGACGGCACCATTCCTTCAGCGGGGATCCTGAAGTTTGTCAGCGTGGAAAAGCTGAACCGAGCATAGCAAACACACGAGTGGGTGTGCACAGATTCCTTTCTGCTGCCCTGACCAGGACGTACTAGCTGCTTTAGACCCTGCCACCTTGATTTTCCTGCTGGGACTGTGAGCGAAATAAGCTCTTCCTTATGTTGCTTTTTGTTAGGCTGTTTTATCACAGCAACAGAAAGGAAACTAGGATTTTTAGCTAGCCAGCTTACTCTGAAGCTCCCCTGTCTTTGCTTTCTGAATCCTAGACAAACAGGTAGTCCTCTGTGCTCTCCCAGCATTGGCATAGATTCTAGGGATCTGGATTCTGGTCATCCTGTATATACAGCAAACCCAGCAAACATCTTATTCCCCGAACCATCTCCCCAGCCCCCCACCCCCAGTGTGTGTGTGTGTGTGTGTGTGCACGCGCGTGTGCACATGTGTGTGTGTATTATGTATGTGCAGGTGCCCATGAAGACCTGAAGAGGGCATCATATCCCCTAGAACTGTGCTTAGGTGGTTGTGAGCTGCCTGATGTGGGTGCTGAGAACTGAATCCAGGTCCTTTGTAAGATAAGAATGCAGAAAACATTCTTAATCAATGAGCCATCTCTTCAGTTCTATATTTTTATTATATCCCATCCACTCCTATGACAGGGCAAGGCACATTGCTTTGGGGGAGGTTCAAGGCCCTTCCTACTATATATAGGCTGAGCAAAGTATCCATCCAAAGAGACTGGGTTCCAAAAAATGCCAGTACAAGCAGTAGGGATAAATCCTGGTGCCACTGCCAGTGGTCCCACAGTCTGCCCCAGCCATACAACTGTCACCCACTTTCAGAGGGACTTGTTTGGTATTATGCTTGTTCCTTCCCTATCCAGCCGGAGTTGGTGAGCTCCCATTAGCTCAGTAAACTGTTTCAGTGGGTGATCCCATCATGGTCTTGACCTCTTTGCTCATATTCTCACTCCTCCCATTCTTCAACTGGACTTTGGGAGCTCAGCCCAGTGCTCCACTGTGGGTCTCTGCCTCTGCTTCCATCAGTTGCTGGATGAAGGTTCTATGGTGACATTTAAGATAGTCATCAATCTGACTACAGGGCAAGGCCAGTTCGGGCACCTCTCCACTATTGCTTAGGGCCTTAGCTGGGTGGATTCCTGGGAATTTCTCTAGTGCTAGGTTTCTTGCTAGTCCTATAATGGCTTCCTCAATCAAATTATCTCTTTCCTTGCTCTCATCTGCCCTTCCTCCAACTCGACTATTCTGTTCCCTCAAGTTCTCCTCCTCCTCCCCTTCTCCCCTCTTCTTCCCCTTCTGCCCTTCCTTCTCCCCTCCCACCCCCATGCTCCCAATTTTGTTGGGTGATATAGGAAACTTATTTGTAACAACATCAGGATTCATTTTAAAAAAGAAATGTTACACGAAAATTAAAACATAAATCCATGGCTTCCTCTTCAAGACAAATAAAATTTCTTCAAAGTGTTTGACAAAGCTCAGAGTCCTACAGCAGTGAGGGAAACAGACAAAAATGACAGCCAATCTTGTGGCCCTTGCTCTCCAATATTTTGGACCCCGTCTCTCTTTAGTCACATGTGATCTTCATTAGAGAGGCCATACTGCCCTAGATGCCACACTCTAGTCAACACATGTCCTGCAGAAAAGAAGCTCACTGCATAGTGATATTTTATTTGTGTTTTAATAAATAAAGCTTGCCTGAAGATCAGAGTGCAAAGCTAGCACACTAGTCAGCCATACAGGCCAGGCAGGGGTGGCACACACTTTTAATCCCAGCAGCCACACTAGTTAGCCATAGAAGTCAGACGGTGGTGGTGCATGCCTCTATTCCCAGCACTAGAGAGGAATATAAGACAGGAGGAGACAGCAGCTCAGAGCTCAGTCTGCAGCCTGAGGCTTGGTGGAGAGCGTTGCAGTCTATAGTCACGTTGAGTACAGGATCACCCCTGTGTTTGTCTGAGGTAAGAGCTCTCTAGTGGCTTGGCTGCTTTGCTTTCTGATCTTCGGCTTGAACCCCAGTATCTGTCTCCGGGTTTTTCTTATTCGTGCTACATTACTGGAACTAGAAAATGGTCGTCAGGAGGAGATGGGATTGTGCCTAAGCAGGGACAGATCAAAGGGACAGACTGAAAGGCACAAGCAAGCTACAGAAGCAAAGGTTCTACACTTCCGTCCCATCCACCACATCTTTTTTTTTTTTTTATATTTATTTATTATGTACACAATATTCTTTCTGCATATATGCCTGAAGGCCAGAAGAGGGCACCAGACCTCATTACAGATGGTTGTGAGCCACCACGTGGTTGCTGGGAATTGAACTCAGGACCTTTGGAAGAGCAGGCAATGCCCTTAACCGCTGAGCCATCTCTCCAGCCCCATTTAAAAATGTGTAGCCCAGGCTGGCCTCGAACTCGTGATCCTCCTGCCTCTGCCTCCTTCAGCAAATCCTACCGGCGTGCGCCACCACAACCGGCTCACCCACCACATCTTAACCGGTTCCCTCTCCCTGGTTCCCAAGGGAAGAAGTAGGGGAGGTTCTAGCTTCATCCCTTCGGGTCTGCTTGGAGTTTGCATCCAATCAGATAGTACTATATTATGATCATATGGAGGGATGTTTCTACAAGAGAGAGACTGTATTCCCAGTGGATGCAGCACACCAAACTGTCCACTTCCATTTTGTGTGTAAGAAAAAGTGGTCTGAAGTAGGAGTGTGTGTCAGCCCTTGGTACAGTGATTGAGAGACCCGTAATTCCGAGAAATAAAAGAAACAACTGGGGCAGGGGAGTTCTTACTTGTCCAGTTCCCCTTCCCAGATGTTGAAAATAAGGAAGTTCATGTTGGCAAGCATGTGGAGAAAGGGGAACAGTTGAGCATTATTGAAGTATAAGTCACACACAATTGTACAGAAAACCAAAATTAAAAATAGAACCACATGTGACCTAGAAAACTCACTACTTTCCTGTATCCAAAAGAACTAAGCCAGTGTTTGGAAGAACTATCCTCACTCCCGTGTTTGTTGCAGGCTGGTCACAATACCAACAAAATGGAAGCAACCTAAGCATCTCTCACCTTAGAAACTAAGTGTGCACACATCATGGATCATTTTCAGCCAGAAAAAAGTGAAATTCTGTCGTTTGGGGCTGGAAAGATGGCTTAGTGATTAAGGGCACTTGCTACTCTGCCAAGGAACATGAGTTCAGTTCCCAGGATCCAGGTCAAGAGGTTCAAAATCACCTGTAGCTCCAGCTCCAGGGGTTCCAGTTCCATTCTAAACCCATAGGAACCTACACACATTTGACATGATACACACACACAGAGACACACATCCATATACATAGACAAACACATGCACATACGTACATACATACATACACACACACAGAGACACACACAAAGATATATACATGAACACATACATACACACACACTACACACAGACAGACACATTCACACACACAGATGCACACACACATTTTAAAAACGAAACCATTATTTCGAGACCATGGGTGGAACTGTTAAGTTGCAAGAAATAAGCCAGGACCACATGATGTCTGTCATACCTGGGATGAGAGAACAATCTCCTAGAAGCTGAGTTCATTTCTTTGTTTAAAAAAATGTGCTTTAGAAAACTACTCAAAAAGTATTAAAAATTATTTAAGCCCTAATCTGTTAAAGCCCTGTCCTGTAACCATGCAGTGTACCAGAAAAGGAAAGGCAAGACTGGTGAGTCTGTGTTAAATGTGTGGCTGGCCGCCAAATCAAATCTCTTACGTTCTTTTTTCTTTTTTCTTTTCTACTTTATTAAAATATCTTCCATGGCATTTTTCCTGGGAGTCTCTCATCCATTTCAGGCATCTCTCTTGGCTTTACCTATTTGGTCCTCACCCCAGGCCATTCCGGGCTTGTGCCCCCTGTGGTGGCCTGTGCATAGCATCTGTAGATGAACAACTTCTTTTCATCAGTTGTCATTGTCATCAGTATCCAGAGGGCACCACGGAGAGATGGATGAGGATAGTGTTGAGGACGCTGGCGGAGATGCGAAGGACTCTTGACAGGAGTGACTGTTGGCTCTGCCACCCACTGCGTTCAGTAATCATAGAACATCACCTCCTAAGGCATAGTTTTCTTACATACAATGCTAGATGTTGACAGCACCTGCCTGAGCTGACTTGCTGCACCCTCTGCGTCCCAGCAGAGAGATCATATCATCAGTCCCAGCCATCTCAACAAACTCATCAGTTACTAAGGGAACTGGTTTCCCTGAGAATCGCTTTCCACCATCACCCGCCCCCCCCCCCACCCAGGTACTGAAATCTATGCCCTGACTTAGGAGAGTAAGGAAGGAGGGCTTGGATGGGGCTCTGGGCTGGGACAAATCCAGGTACGTAGGTTGATTCCTAAGTTCCAGTCCTCTGTTTTCTGGGCCACACCTTGCAAGAAACAACACTATTTATGAAAACTGAGGTAAAGAATTTTAAGCAGAAACCGGAAGGGGGTGAGAGACCCGCTAGTCTCCCAGAGTGTAAACTGGAACAATTCCTTGGGCTGAGCCGCCTGCACCTCTAGCCTGCAGTTTGAACTCAAAGGTGGTTTCCATGGAGAGACGGCTGGAGGAAAAGAGGCAGGAACCCAAAGTAGGTCAAATGCTTGTGCTCCTACGCCTGGGCACGGCGTGCAAAGGAGTGAGGGAGGTTCCTGGGCTGGGCTCAGCAGGGCATATGTGCTGCAGGGACCCACTGAGAAGAGAGAACACCCAGTTCCCTGCCCTTATTCTCATCCGTGTGTCTCAGATCAATCGTTACGATACTGCAAATCCAGCAGTGGGTGACCTGAGATCCTTGGCTTGCCACGTGGCTGATCTTAAGAGTAATGATAAGGAGGATTACGGGTATAGCTGGCCCCACTTCTTGTCCATGGCCCACTAGGAAGAGCCTCCACTTTTTTATCCTCTCTTGTGCCATCAGACTCTGAAAGAACCTGCAGCCCCATTAATTGTCTGAATTACAAAGGCAGCTGCTACTGTGTTTTTCAAAGACGTGCTGGTCGGAAGCAGCAAGTCTTGGCCATTGAAGAAGGCCGACCTCATGGTTATTACTCCCAGGAGGACAGGTAGGGGCTTCTGACTTTTGGTTCCCAAGACTTGCTGCATTTATGGGAATGGTCCCCAACCTTGCTTCACACTAGAGTGACCCTGGGAGCTTTAAGAACCCTGACCAGCTAAACTGACCTCAAACATTGTAATGGGGTTGAGCACTGGGATGTCATGGAAACCGACGGTGTTCGGAATGGCTTATCTGTGCAGTCGGTAGAATGGGAGACATCACCGTTGTCTTTCCACCAGTCCAAGATTTTGTCCAACTTGTAGGCTCCTTATATTTCTAGCAGGCCTCTATGGTCCTGAACGAGTCTGGGAATGGGTGGGCAGGACTGACTTCCTGTGTTCCATGGCCTTCATCAGGTCTGTTCTTTGGGGATCTGGCCTATATGGCTCTCATCTGAGACCTGAATTCTGTTTACATGACCTGCCCCTCCCAGTTTGCTCTTTTTGTTCGGGAACTAATGATAGAACGGTCAGACAACAGGCAAGGGTGTGAGCCGGGTGTGGGTGAGGACTGCCCCCACTTCTACCCCCATACCCAGCAGAGCGACAATGACTGATAGATGCCCCGCTGGTGAGTCTACAAGGCAAACCAGGAGTCACTGAGATGCTTTCATGACCACAGAAACGGCAGGGTGCACGTGTTCCGTCTTCAGAAGCTTCTGAAGACGACTTGTGTGGGAGAAAAATCCCCAGGAGAGTGAAAGCTCTGGCATTATTTTGAAATTTTTCTCCTTTAACTTTATGAAAGGATCATGTACTAGAACTCCTAAGATGCGCCCTCCCCCCCGCCTTCTGAGGAATCATAGCAGCACAATAAAGCGTTGGGCGTAATCGTTCCTGAGTTGTTTTTGCTGTTTACTGATGCTGCTCCCGCTCATCTTTAGTGACTTTCCTTAACTAGTTATAAAAACATCTGCATTTGTTGCCACTGCTGACTGGGAGCCCTTAGCTTTGTGGCCCTCTGTAGCCATGTGTTGCCACTGCTGACTGAGTTTCTGTTGCAATATCAAAACACCATGGCCAAGGTGTGGGCTGTGGTCGCAGAGGGTAAGACTCCATCACAGCCAGCAGGAACGGGAAGCTGAGCGACCACGTTCTTAACCACAGGACGGAACAGAAAGAACACTGGAAGTGGATGAGGCTTCAAACTCTCAAAACCCATGCCCAGTGACATATTTGCCTTCAGCAAGGCCACACCTACAAACCTCCAGTCTTAGGTTTTCTACTGCTGTAATAAAGCCCTATGATCAAAAGTACAGGGATTAAATGGTTTGTTCCATCTGACAACTCCATCACTGAGGGAAGTCGGGGCAGGAACTCAAGGCAGGAACCAAAGCCGAGGCTGTGGAGGAACAGTGTTTGCTGGCTTGCTCCTCATGGCTTGCTGAGCCTGCTTTCTTATACAGCCCAGGACCAAGTGCCCAGAGTTGGTACCACCCACAGTAGGTTGGGCCTTCCCACATCAATCATTAGTCAAGAAAATGACAGCCTTGTCATGTGTTTATCTTATGGAGATAGGTTTTCAGTCGAGAGTCCCCCTTCCCAGATGACTTTAGATTGTGTCAAGTGGACAAAACACTAACCAGCACACCTCTCCAAGGTCTGGAGACCAAGTGTTGAAGTGCCTGAGTCTGGGGTGGGGGGTCTTTTTTCATTTAAACCTTCACAAGAACTAATTGCATATGTTCTTTTAAAACTTAATATATTTTAATATAGCCATACAGATGAAATTAATGAATCTAAAGCAACATTTTAAAAAAATATTTATTTATTTTTATTATGTATACAATATTCTGTCTGCATGTATGCCTGCAGGCCAGAAGAGGGCACCAGATCTCATTACAGATGGTTGTGAGCCACCATGTGGTTGCTGGGAATTGAACTCAGGACCTTTGGAAGAGCAGGCAATGAATGCTCTTAACCGCTGAGCCATCTCTCCAGCCCTAAAGCAACATTTTCATATATGTGTATTACATACTTCGATCGTATCCGCCCCCAAATAAGAGCTTTTGTTTATTGGTGTCTGTGTTAGTGATTATAGTGCACACATGTGTGTGAGAGTGAATGCTGCGTGCACACATGGGCCCAAAAGAGGACATGGAGCATGATCCTCATTGACTCTCTGCCTATTCCTTTGAGGCAAGGTTTCTCCCTGAGCCCAGGGCTCTGTCTCCTCAGCCCCAGCAATGCTCTCTACCTCCGGCAGAGCTGAGGTCTGACTTCTGGTGTCATGGTTACCAGCAAGTGCTACAGGCAAGAAGAGGAATCAAGATTTAATTGTGAAAGATTTTTAAAAACAAAAGCACAATAAAAGCAATACTAAAAACGCCATCAAAGGGAGATGTGGAGGTAAAAATTAATGAATACTTGAATTATTTCTGCATCAGACTTCCTGGAGGAGCCCTACCGAGTGAGAGCTGGGACTCTTGCAGCCCCCCGCTGTGGAGGTCTACACACCACTATACACAGCTGGTTTGAGCTGGTCCAGGGTCCTTCTCCACTTCAGGCTGCATTCTCTTAAGCTCTGGTACTGGAAGCCGCTGCTGGCCCTGAGAACCTTTGTGGCCGGAGTCTCAGAGAGCAGCTTCCTCTCGCTTCTGAGGCTCACCCTTCTGTTCGTCCAGGGGTTGTGAAGGTCCAAGCCTAGGAATGTTCCCTGAGTGCTCCGGAGAAAGCTGGGGAAGTAAACAGACTATACACTCATTCTCTGGGGTTAAAGTACTGAGGGAACTCTGCCTGCTGGGCTCGGCACATTCAGCCCCCACTCAGCAATGAGCTGCCCTACAGGAGGGGAAAAGCCAGAGAAACTGGGCAGTTCCCTGCACCTGTGTTCAGAGCCCCTTGTCTCTGAGAGCAAAGCCTGGTGACAGAGAGGCAGTTTCAGAAGCCATGTGCTCCATCTCTGTAGTGTCCTGGTGGTAGGGCTGGCTCTTTGTTACAGAGCTCAGAGCCACTGGGCGCCATAGCCCAAACTTCCGATTGCATAAACTCAGCAGATCTGAGCAGGATCCACTCCCTTGCCACAACCTCCTCCTGATCCCTCCCACCCCCATGCTGTAGTAGAATAACCAAGGCACCCTGGGTGGCAACTGATCCTCGTGTTTAGGTCTTAGGAGCAGCCCTGCTGGGGTGGGAGAGATGGCTCAGCAGTTGAGACCAACTGCTGCTCTTGCAGAGGGCCAGAGTTCATTTCCTGGCACTCAGCGGATGGCTCACAGCCATCTGTAACCCCAGCTCTAGGGATTCTGGTGTCCTCTGCTAGGCTCGGTGGGAGTAAACACACACACACCACACACGTGCGTGCACACACATGCGCGTGTGCACACACACCACACACACACACACGCCACATGCACATGCCCACACACATACCACACACCACACACACACCATACGCACACACACCACACACACACCACACGCACGTGCACGCACACACACACACACCACATGCACGCACGTGCACACACACACTACACACACACACACCACGCACACACACCACCACCACACTTGGTTTAGGGTTTACAGTAAGCGCAGGCGTCTACTTCAGCTAGGACTGCCTCTGTTGTCGCCACGCTGCTGGCCTACCTCCTGGCTGTGGCTTTGGCTTTCCCTTCCTGCTGGGGTTGGAACAGTAGGACTGGGACCTAGTTTTCTCTTTCTTGGTGACTTCCAGCTGCCCTGTCACCTCCTTCTTGATCCCAACATTCTTCTCTTGTTCTCCCTTTGGACTACAATGTGTCTTTGTTTCCCTCACTGTCCTCACTCACAGGGCCACCCAGGGCCACATCTAACCTACGATCACACCCTTCACAGGGCCACACGGGGGCATGTCTAAACAACCATCACAGCCTTCACAGGGCCACACGGGGGCATGTCTAAACAACCATCACAGCCTTCACAGGGCCACACGGGGGCATGTCTAAACAACCATCACAGCCTTCACAGGGCCACACGGGGACATGTCTAAACAACCATCACAGCCTTCACAGGGCCACACGGGGACACGTCTCACCCACCATTGTACCCTTCACGGGGCCACACGGGGACACATGGCACCCACCATGGCACCCTCACAGGGCCACAACAGTCATACCCTGTCCTAGCTACTTGATAGAATTCACAAAAAAAAAAAAAAAATCATCATCTCAAACTGAACATTTTCTTTGTAATTCATATAAACCTGCGCGGACTCCCTGTTTCTTTTGGCTCTGGTTTCGGTAATGTGTACTTTTTAAGAAATGCATCCATTTCACCTCATTTATGGATAAACTTTTGCCAGAAGACTGTCCATGCTTTTCCTCTTCCTGAGCGAGGCTCTATAACAGTGTCTCTCCTTTAACACTTACCGTTGCTATTTGTTTTTCACATTATTTATTTATTTAAAGGTTTTTTTTTGAGATGGGGTGTCTCTGCATAACCCTGGCTGTCCTGAAACTCACTGTGTAGACCAGGCTGGCCTTGAACTCACAGAGATCTGCCAGCCTAAGAATCAAACCCGAGTCCTCTCAAACCACTGAGCCACCTCTCCAGCCCCCCCCCCTTCTTTTGATTCTGTTGCTTTCTGCTCATCAGTGTGTTCCCCACTTTCCTGTTCTACACAGGCTTTCCCTCTCTGGTCTGTTAAGGCGGAATCTTAGATTTTTTAATTTGGATTTTTCTTCTCAGCTAGCTAGCTGTGTGTTCTCAGGGACTCTGGCCACATGGATTCTGTCAAGGGAGAACCAAAAATATTTTGAAAAATTAGCACTATACCGAGCGTGTGCAGGCTCTTTCCTTACCGTTCCGTCAATGGTATGGAAACTGCTTATCTGGCATTAAACTGCGCATTAAGCATTTATAGTAATATAAAAATAAATTACAAAAGAGAATGTGTGGAGGTCATATCATATACAAATGGGACACGTTTTAGACATAGAACTTGCCCGTCTGAAAATTTTGACATCTGCAGTCAAGGACCTGGAGCCAACCTTCTGCATTACCCAAAGGTGACTCACTACATCTGAGGTTGTGAAGCCCTGTGATCACCTTTTTGTTATACCATTTTCTCATTTTTCATTTAGTTTAAAACATTATTTAATCTTGTGATTTCTTCCTTGGTCTGGGGTGATTTGGAGGTAGGCTGCATAATCTCAGCCTATGTGGAGCGTCTTTCCGGTATCTTTTTATTATTAATTTAGTATTTAATATTTAATTCCATTTTGATAATAGGACATTTACTATTTTAAGTCTTTAAACTTTAATTGAGGGCTTCTGGTTCCAGGTAAGATGGAATACCACCTGACAACAATGGAATGTAGTTGGAACATATGCATCAATTCTTTGAAGACTTTGAGAAATAAACTTCAATAAAAAATCATTGAAGGCAAAACAAAAACAAAACAAAACACCAGAATGTTGTATGTGGTGGTGCACTTCCTTATTCTCAGCACTGGAGAGACAGAAGCAGGTGGATCTCCATGAGTTCAGGACCAGCCTAGTCTGCACAGTGAGTTCCAGGCCAGCCAGGGCTGCATAGTGAAACTTGTCTAAACAAACGAACAACGTTCACCAGAATCTGCCAGTGTTTGACAAGTGAGACCCCCATCCCTTTGTTTCTCCAGACGGTGACAGACTAGTGTCCTCCAGCCTGAACGTCACACAATCTGAAACCCAGAAATCAGCGCATGCTCAGAGGGGGCTCCTGAGAATGCCTGCCAGCTCTCAGTTAGAACTCTGATCAGGAACTTCTAACACCCCAAAGAAATACGGAAATAATATGCGCTCCCTCCTCTTTTTTCTTGTGCTCAAACCCTCATGCATCTCATGGCAGAATGGCAACAGTGGCCCAACTAGGGCCAGCTCGGGTCAAAATTCAGGATTAGCCTTCCGCAGTTCCAGTAGAATAGGGAAACCGTTGCTCATTCTTCGGCCCTCTCTCTACTTAGACCCAGTGAGAACACGTTGAACAGTGAGAACATGTTGCCGTGGAATGCTGAACCCTAATCTTGTTTATAGACTCCAGGATAACCATCGGAGCAGGGCGGGCACGGATCTCATCCTCAGCAGACTGAGGACTGAACTCATGGGAAAACCACCGTCAGTATCTCAGACCTACCACTGGGTGGCGCACAGCTAAAGCAAAGAATGAAAAAGCCTAAGGCGAGGGTTTGTGCTCAAGGGACAAATACTCTGTCGGGTGCCCTGGCACACAGATTTCTCACACAACGTGCAGATTCATGCAACTCTACAGTGTTGCAGGGGAAATCCCGTGAATTGTGTCTTGAAATGTGTGGGTTTGGCATCCGTGTCTGTAGTTTTTGTACGTTTTTACCTGCACAGGTCACATTACATCCGGCACGTGCTGAAGCTCTTTCGCAAGTCTCATATATATATATATATATATATATATATATGAAAGTGACCCAATATATATACATATTGGTTCACTTTTTCTTACTTCTAGCCTTTGGGTTTTGTTTTGCTTTGCTTTGCTTTCGAGGGTGTATGTATATAGGCGGTACATGAATGGTTATGTTCGTATTCATATGTTCATGTTCGTATGTGTGTGGATGTGTGTGCATGTTTATACACGTGTGGAGGTCAAAAGCTGGCGTCAGATGTCTTCCTAGATCTTTGTCCATTTTACTGACGGAAGTGAGACTCTTGCCGAGTCTGGGGCTCACCGACTCAACCAGATTCCTCCTGAGTGCTGGGATTAGAGGTGGGCCTCTGTGCCCCACAGTGTTGCGGGAGTACTGGCGAGCTGAACTCTAGTCCTGACCCTCATGCAACAGGTACTCTCCCCACGGAGCGGCCCCCTCACCTTTCATCCTTTCCCGATGTCTTTCACAATGCGTGTCTCTCCCACTTCTTCAGTTTCGTCTCGGTTTTTCCAGCGTCTACGACTTCCCCATTCCTTTCTGAAATTTAGTTCACACCTCATCTGCTCCGGTCCCACAATCTCCTTCATGAGTTCTTAACTTTCTGCGTTGTAATTTTTCCCTTCATCAGATAATTCTCTAATTAATTTTTAAGATTCATACCCAACATTTCATCACAATATTAAATTGCTTCGTGACAAATCTATGTCCTGGCGAATACACTTCCTCCGTTGGCAGCGGCTCCTCCTGTTTGCCACAGCTGCTGCTTCTTTGACGTATCTTGCCAGCCTTCATTACTCACTCGGGCTTGTCACCCAACAGGGAGGTGTTCCTGGGCCAGCTTTTGGTATACTTGCCATCCTGGCATCACAAACCAACGTGTCCCCCTCTGCTGCGAAAGGAACAGGCCTACTTCCTCTAAGTAAGACGCAACTGTGACTCTCTCCCTTAGTAGACAGCAGTGAGCAGGACAGTCCCCAGCTCTGCTCACTACGGTTCCTGCCACCACTCCACCCCCCAGTACCGGGCAGAACTTCGCAGCTTCAGGAAATGGTTTGGTGTTATACGGTACTATGTTACAGCACTGATTTAATGATATAACAGTTTTAGCCTTTGCATCTAAATGCTGGTTCGGTTGACCTTCTGGTATCCATTCATTACACTAAAGCCCCCAAACAAGAGGTCTCCTTAATGCTTCAGCAGAGTTTGTTTCAATATACTGGAATAAAAATCTAAAACCCATCAGAGAACTCAGCTCTAGAAAATACATCTCATTGTCACTGCAGTACCTGTAAGGGCGCCAGCAATCTTTGATGCTAGGGGCTCACGGGAAAGGGATTCAAGATACAATAGGTACTGAGATGTGCCACACTCACACACACACACGTGTGTGTGTGCATGTGTGATATGCACATGTGTGTGTGGTATGTGTGTGTGTGTGTGCAGTATGTGTTGTGTGTAGCATGTGTGAGTGTGTGGTATGGTGTGTGCCATGTGGAGGGGTTTCTGTGATAAAATATAATAAAGCAAGGGCACTGGATAAAGTCACATGAGCTCTCTTTAAAATATCAACACTCTCAAGTGTAAACAGACAGAAATTCCTGGGAAAGTAACTCGTACCAGCTTCCAGGCTCCAAAGCTTTCCACAGGAGCCATGGTCAGGGCTGTGAGTATGTTTTTGAAATGTGTATGTGTGGGTGTTTTGCCTGTAAACATGTCCATGCACTGTGCATACGGTGCCCACAGAGGCCAGAATCCCCTGAGACAAGTTACAGAAGTCTGTGAATCACCATATGGGTGCTGGACTTGAACCTGGGCCCTCTGGATAAGCAGCCAGTGCTCTTAACCACTAAGCCATCTCTCCAGCCCTGGGACTAGCTCTGATGCTCTGAAAGTTGAGTTGCACTATTTGTCACACTTTTGAACTTTTGAAGAAAAAGAATTTCTTCTTTTTTTCATCTCTTAAAAACTTAAACTGGATTTTTTGCCACATTTTCTGTGAGACTGGTTTCCATTTTGTATCCCAGGTTTTAAATGTGTGCCTTTCTTCTTTCCACAAAGCAGGTATTGTTTACACGTTATTATTAACAGAGGGTATGTTGGAATAGAGCATTTTTTTCCCATGAAAAACTCAAGGTACAGGTCAATGGGAAATGATTTTCATCAAAGAATATTACATTTTCTTCCCCCACACATCCCACTTTGTATTAGAAAATGACATTGCGATCCATTTCACCACAAGTCAAATAATATGAACCAGTTACAGAGAAAATATCAAAACTAACTCAAACACAAAGATCAAGATGATATGAACCAGGATGGGGTGGGGTGCTTTTGTTTTCAGAAGTCTCTGCTTGGGTGCCCATAGCACAGACGAAGAGAGTCAGAACAAAGATTCTCTGTTACTAATTCCAAAGTAGCAGAGAAGGGGATAAAGGGGTAGAGACGATGACCTGGAGAGAATGGACGTGGGCAGCCTTTCTCGGATCCCCACTCTGTTCTGAGAAAACGCTTTCTCTGTGAAGTAAGTCTAAGCAAATCTAAACTCTAGGATCTTCCTCAAACTGAAGAAAATATCCAGAGATGCTCAACCCCAGCCTCTTGTTCCACAAACCAGCTTGGTTCTGACATCAGAAGCTGACATAGCTGGTCTCCAAAGTCGCTCATAAACACCATCCTTAGCTTGTACTGAGACAGACAGAAGGGCCGTATTTGTGGGGATGGGGGACGCCTTGATGAGAGGCTTGATGGAATCGTCCCTTAGCTTTTTTTGGAGAGCACTAGGAACCCCATCAGTCTCTTGACATACCCTCCACACAGTGGGCACGGGTGTACCCACATCTGTCCCAGAATTAGTGATCTGTGGGTCGGTACTGTTGGTTGTCCACCTTTCTTCTTTCTCAGTGGTGGCTGCATTCATATCATCTGCCTTAGGTCACTGAGTTACGTTTGTTGGGGCACTTAACACCCCTAGTTCCACAAGGGAACTGGTTGGAGACGCCCACTAGGGGCAGTTCTGAGTGGAGACCCCAAAGGAGAGCACATCATTCCAGAACAAAATGGGTGGACACTTGGAGGTGCAGGGGGATGTAGCCTTGGTGAGGCTCTTGGAGGAAGGAGTGCTAAGAAGGAGATATGGATAAACCAGGAAGAGGGCCAAGAGGTCACGTGCAATAGTGGTAAAAGTTTTAGTAGGAACCCTCCATTCCTGGAATCCCAGGTAGTCTCAGGAGTGGAGAGTGTCGGGGACCAGCCTCAACAAAAATACCATTTGCCATGGTAGGGGTGTGGGGATCAGAAAAATAGTAAAGAGGACAAAGATGTGAATAAAATAATAAAACAGAAAACATAGGCTAGTACCAGGAGGGAGTTCCAATGAATACTGAAATTGTGTGTGCTTAATTTTCTACAAGCTTTTATACCCCAACACAAAAGGGGGAAGAGGCAACAAAAGACTCCTCTAACATGATACAAAGGACAATTTGAACAGTTAATTGCTCAACACTTTGAGACATCAAGTCGTCAGCATTCTGTTGTTTAGGCAGTGAAGACACCTTAGACCAAGTATCCTAAAGACAGCCACTCCCCAGGTAACCTCCTATTACAAAAGAAGGAGCAGAGTACGCTTGCACGTCCTGACCATCTGTCAGGATGGAGTGGATCTACCTGTATGTGTCATCTTAATGTCAAAAGCACCAAGTCGCCACATCCTGATTCAGGAGGTGTAGCCCTGATTGTTGTCATCAAATTTGAGCAACCTCCAAACTCTCTGACCCTCAGACGAGGTGGAAATAGGCTCACATTTTTGGGCCTCCCCAGGAGAGGCCCCAGAAGTAATCCAGATGGCCACGAAGGTGGGGCAAGTGGTAGTCAGAGAGAAGCTTTGGGAGCTGGTGTGGGAGGTGTTTTTATCTGAGGAGGAGGCAGCGGTGGGTGCCTGCTGCTGCTATGGAGACACAAATGGGCTGCCAGAACAGCATCCCACCATCGTTCCTTTGTGACTGCTTTCCTGCTCAGAGCCACCATCATCATCATCTTCATCAGGATCCTCTGAAAAGCCGCTCTCTCTCCTTCCTTCCTCAGGACTGTTCCGGCCTGATGGTCAAAGCATCGAGGCTTGGAGTCATCTTGTTCTTCTCTTCCTTGACTCTCCAGGCACACCTGTGAGGATGTGCTACTCTGTATGTTTTCTCTTCAGAGTCATCTCACTCACCATCACCGCTATGAGCAAATTCATCCCTTTGCTTTCTCTAGCTGGTTTGGCATTGTGACTGCTGCCACTACTGTCACCGTGCTTATCTTTTTTTTTTTAATGTGTGTGTGTCTTAGTCACAGTTGTGTTGCTGTGACAAGACACCATGGCCAAGGCAACTTACAGAAAGAAGCACTTGACTTAGTCAAACTTGCTCACAGTTTCAGAGGGTTGGTCCAGGACCACCGTGGAGGGAAGCATGACAGCAAGCAGGCAGGTGTGGCACTGAAGCATTAGCTGAGAACTAAGATCCTGATCTGAAGGCAGGAGGGAGGGAGAGAGGGAGGGAGGGAGGGAGAGAGGAGAGAGAGAGAGAGCGAGAGAGAGCAAGAGAGCGAGAGAGAGAGAGAGATTCAGATTTTTTTCAGTTTTTTTTTTTGAGACACGGTTTCTTTGTGTAGCTCAGGCTGTCCTAGAACTTTCTCTATAGATCAGGCTGGCCTTGAATTCACAGAGATTAGGATTTGGATTTATAAACTTTAAAGCCCAACCCCAGTGACACACCTCCTCCAACAAGGCCACACCTCCAAATCCTTCCCAAACAGTTCCACCAACTGGGAACCAAGTATTTAAGAGTTCCACCAATTGGGAACTAAGTATTTAAATGTATGAACCTATGGAAGCCATTCTCATTCACACTACCACAGAAACCCAGAGCCAAAATAGATCTTTGCCCCATAAGGGTTCCTGAAGACTTTTATTACTGACTAAGGGAGTGGAGGAGTTTCTATCCTTTCTCAAACTTTTGTGAGTTAAAAACACTTATTCTACTTCATTCTTATGATGACATGCAGTTCCTCCTGAGAACCGCTTTGTACCAGTCCACAGTTTCAATGGGCTTGCATTTTTCACATCTAGATCACTGGGATTTTCTTTAGCATTTCCTCTTAAGCCCAAAATTAATTAGAGAGGTGGTAAAGTAGTATATATCAATGCAGATTTTATTATTTATTTATTTATTAAAGATTTATTTATTTATTATGTATACAACATTCTGCCTCCATATATGCCCACACACCAGAGGAGGGTGCCAAATCTCATTACAGATGGTTGTGAGCCACCATGTGGTTGCTGGGAATTGAACTCAGGACCTCTGGAAGAGCAGTCAGTGCCCTTAACCACTGAGCCATCTCTACAGGCCCCAATGCAGGTTTTTAAAAGTATGTACTTAAATGCTCATTTTTGTTTTATCACAGCCAGAGTATTTCCTTTTTGTTCTTAGCTGAAGTCTTACTTATAGGCAAATACTCGGCCCCATTTCGTTAATAATCTCATAAATCTCAGTAATACCCAGTTGGTTTGCCTTCCATTCTATCTTTAGGTATTGATTCTGTTAATATTAGTGCTTCTCATCTTTACAGAAAGAGCACAGCTCGAGGTGTCATGATACCTGGCCTCAACTTATACTAAGAGCTACAGAGACAAAGATAGCACTATACAGGCAAAACAAAACAGACTTATATACCAGTGAGAGGTCCCAGAGATCAGCCCACACAGCTGCAGTCCCCTCATATTTGACACAGCTGTCAAAATCATACACTAGGAGAGAGACAGCTGATTTAATACACGGTGATGGCAAGGCTGGATGTCCGCTTTTAGAAGAACAAAGTTGTATCTGTACAAGAGTCAGTTCAAAGTGGATCAGATTTAAATTAAAACCAGGAACACGGAAATTGCTACAGGAAAACAGAGAGAGCCCTTCAGGATACAGATATAATCAAATGATTTCTAAACAAGATTCCAATAAGACAGGAACTAGTGCCGAGAATTAATAAGCGGGGCTGCAGAAGACAAAATGTTTCTGCATCGCAAAGGGAGCCACTGAGGTAGCAGAGCAAAGAACCCACAGAATGAAAATATCTTATCCATCTAGACAGGGGTTAATATTTAGGATAGATCTTTATCTGTCTAACCGCAAAAATGGAACACTAAAACAAAACTGTCAATCAACAAAAGATCTAATGAAAAAAATGAACAAAAGAAGAAACATAAATAGCAAATAGGTATTTTAAAATGTTCAGTGTCCTTCGCCATCAGGAAAATGCAAATTAAAACTACTTTGAGGTTCCATCAGAATAGCTATTATCAAGAAAAGAGGAGGCTGGGCATGGTGGGCATGCACACCTTTAATTCCGTACTCAGGAGGCAGAGATAGACAGATCCTGTGAGTTCAAAGCCAGCCTGGTCTACAGAGCAAGTTCTAGTGCTACACAGTGGGTCCCTGTTTCACAGAAAGATAAGAAAGAAAGCAAGAGAGGAAGGAAGGAAGGAAGGAAGGAAGGAAGGAAGGAAGGAAGGAAGGAAGGAAGGAAGGAAGGAAGGAAGGAAGGAAGGAAGGAAGGAGATAGAAAGGGAGAAAGAAAGAAAAAAGGAGAGAGAGAGAGAGCAGCAAATGCTGATGAAGATGTAAGGAAATAAAAACCTTTAAGTCAAGCATGGAGGGAGTAGCGCACGCCTTTAATCTGAGCACTCAGGAGATAGATGCAGGAGAATCTCTGTGAGTAAATAAACCAGCATGGTCTTCAGAGCTAGTTCCCAGACAGCCTGCCTGGGCTGTTACACAGAGAAACCCTGTCTCAAAACAAAGCAAAGCAAAGACAACCAAAACCCCATATAACAGCAGCAGCAAAACCCTCCTTAAGTCCTGGTAGGACTCTTTTGTTTTATTTTTCAACTTGACACAAGCTAGTTACTTGGGAAGAGGAACCTAAATTGAAAACTTGCCTCCCTAATATTTACTTATGGGCAAGTCTCTCAGGCATTTTCTTGATTAATGATTGATGTGGGAGGGTCCAGCTGTGGGCAGTGCCACTCCTGGACAGATGATACTGGGTTGTACAAGCAGACTGAATAAGCCATGAGGAGCAAGCCAGTAAGCAGCACTCCTCCATGGCTTCCCGCCTCCAGGTTCCTGCCTTGAGTTCCTGCCCTGACTTCCGCCAGTGACTGAGTGTGACCCGACATCTGTAAGGTGAAATAAACCCTTTCCTTCCCAAGTTGCTTTTGGTCACGGTATCTTATCACAGCAATATAAATTCTAATTAAGACACCATATCAGTGTTAGCAGAGTGTCAGCTAATGAAATCAGCATGGACATGCCTCAAAAAAAAAAAAAAAATAAAACCTATGACTTCCGTATGTCCCAGCTGTCTCACTTGTGGACGGATACTCAAGGGGCGCTCTGTAACCGACCACAGGGCCACTGGAGCATCCTTGCTAAATGCTGTCTTATTCACAAGAGCAAGGACATGGAGTCAGCCTAGCCGCTCATCAGCTGATGGAGGATAGTGAAAACGTGATATGTACGCGCAATGGAATTCTATTCATTGTGAAGAAAACAGAAACCACGAATTTTGCAGAAAAATGGATGGGTTGGGAAAATATTGTGTTAGGTAAGGTGACCTAGACTCAGAAAAACAAAAATCATGTGTTCTCTTTCCATGAGGGTTGTAGTTTATCAAGTCTATAAATAAGTATACAAGTAGGGATAAGCATGAATAGAGAATCTGAAACCAGAAAGGTGGCCAGGAGAAGGGGGAGGGAGTTTGGGAGCGGGGTGGGCAATAGGACTATGTGACGTGAGACTCGAGAGAAAGCTATTGGGTGGGGGCATTAGAAGAACAAAAGGGGGCTAGAAGAGAAGTGTGGGGGAGAAGATCAAACAAAAGCTAATCTTGTTTGAAAATCCCATAATGATTTTATAATTTTAGAGTGTTGCACATACTAATCGAAAAGAGCTTCAGTTCCATGTAGTTAAGTCAGGACTTCGCTCCTGCAGTCTCCAGATCCTGGGTGGTTTGCTCGTGGGATTGGCCGTTGTCTGTGAATATGGCTTCTGCTTGTTCTGAGCAATGCCACACAGCAGTAAGTTTGCTTCCAGGATTTCTGAAGCACAGGCATTGATTGGTGGAGTCCCAGGAGTATAACCACAAGCATGCAACTCTGCTTTTCCTTTTCCTGGGATGGTTTACAAAGGTTCCTCCTGTTTCAGTTTTGAGGCAGTGTCTCACCATGCAGCCCTAGCTGACCTGGAACTTATGGTGGAATCCAGACTAGCAGTGGTTCTCCTGCCTCTGCCTTCCAGGGGCTGAAACTATGGAGGTGAGACACTGTATCCAGTTCCACAGTTTTCTTAACAGTGTGGTTTTAGACCAGGCACAGCTACTAAAAGTGGAGCTCTTGGGAACCAGAACGTTGAATGCTTTCTGTGAGTCTCTTGGGGAATATTAGGTTACCCACCCACATTTTGAATTTGCTTTTATTCAGTCAAAGAGGGTAAATGCTAGATTGTGATCTATATAGTTTTTCATATTGTTATCCAATTTGATATGAATAAAACAACACAAAGATCAACAAAAAGTATTTAATTTTGTTACATTAAAAGTTGGCTAAAATAAACTGCACATTGTATAAGCTATCACAGATTCCAGTAGCCTCACCCTTCTGGTCACCACACTACCCATCTCAAACACAACCCTTTCTCCTTGCCTCAAAATTCTCAGTAAAAAGAAAAACCCCAAGAATGTCGAGACTGGGTAGGAGGATTCCAAACTCCAGGCTTTAGCAGCTGAAGGCATTGAAGACGTAAATTAGGTGGAGGGAGCTCCTAGCCGGCCTTGGCCAGCTCTGCCTCGCAGACCCAGCGGAAGGACCTCTGGCAGGCGTCATCATTCCAGTTACCAGCGGAGGTGAACTGAGCACAGTCCTCACCTCCTCCAAGTCCATGTCCGTACCAGTTATCTGGCTGCTGTGGGGCCCAGTTCCTATGAGCAGACACAGGGGTGATTCTCCAGAAACCAGACTCTACCCCTGCCCCTTGGGAGAAGAGGTGGTCCCTGGCCAAAGGCCACTAGATGAGGGCACAATGCAACACACGCTCACTTAAAGCTGTTCTCCAGTTCCGTTCCATCCACCCATCGCCAGGGCCCGTTTTGGTCTGTGAGGCCCATCCAAGTGACCACATGGGCTAACTTATCCTGTAGAAAATTCTGAAGAAAGAAGAGAGTGTGGTAACCTCTCCCTTAGACCAGAGAGCCCCCCCGCCCGCCAGGAGCCTCCCCACCCAGACATCACCTGCTCCTCCATGGAGTTGACCACCACCAGGTGAGCGTTCTCTAGCTGGCAGTACTTGTCAGCTTCGGGCCATGACTTCCTAGTTTGAGAGAACCAGTAGCAGCTGCCTTCGTGTTCTACCCAGTGAAGGGGGCAGCAGGTCCTTTCAGAGCCTACAAAAGGAAAAGGAAGGGGGATGGAGAACAGAGGCGCTGTCTACTATGCCATATCCCAATAACTGGAACAAACTATGCCCGTCCACCTCCTCACCATTGTTCCTGAGGCTGGCCAGCTGGCACGACAGGGCCTTCAAGTCCTTCCCCAGCTGTTGGACACGCTCCGTCATTTCAGAAAGATCTGGGACACACAGATGGACATGAGAACAGCGCTCTACTGCCACAGCTGCTTGGCGAGTCCCTGGTGCTCAGGTGACCTGCACAGGGCTCAGCTAGGAACATCACACACTGCACACACACACACCTCCTCCCAGGGTACAGGAAACCAAGGTCTAACCTGTTTTCAGGGCCTGTTCCTTTTTCTCCACTGTGCTCTCCAGAGAAGTCACCTTCTGGCTCAAGTCTCGGCCTGGAAGACGACAGTTCAGTCCCAGGGACCCATTTGCCCACACCCTCTGCCAACTCTTAGAGACCAGGGCCTCTCACCTGCCAGCAGTTCCTGCCTGTGATCGTCCACGTCCACTTTCAGAGAATTGATCCTTTCTTGCAAGCTGTTACCTGCGGAACAAGGGACTGGATCAGGACTCTGTCCTCCCTGCCCAGCCCACTCCTGCCCAGAACCCGGTCAGAGCCCAACTCACCCTTGGAGTTCAGGGCCTGCAGTTCAGCCTTCATGTAGGAGGTGAGGTTTTCTGAACTGGCTCTCAGGGTGCCTAGGTCCCTCCTTAACTGGGAATCTGATGGGGACGATAGAATGATCAGAACCAAGATTGCTCAGTCCCCTCTGTGGCAGCAGTAAGATGGACACTGCACGCAAGGTAGCATTCTGGGTCACACTGGGGCAGACACCGTTGTTACCCAGGATTGCACTGGAGCAAACTGAGGCTTAGGAGTGAGGTGATGCACAAGAAGAAGTCACACGGCCAGCAGCCGTCCCCTTCGTGGGTCCTCGTGTCCCCACCAGTGTTCCCACCACTGCTCTCATCTACTTCCCCACACAGGTCCCTGTCCATTATGCGTCTCTGCTGTTAACCTTGTCATTGCCATGGCCCTCACTGCTGTCCTTAAGTCTTTGCTCCCATCGCTGCCTCCGTCCACCCTGCCCACCAACACCCCTGCGATTCCTCTCTTCCCTGTGATGCCAAGGGCACCCACTTTGGGATCCAATCACGGAGACAACCACCAGCAGCAGGAAGCCGAGGCCCAGGGAGAAGAGGAGGAGGTGGGTCCATGAGAAGACATTCCACAGGAAGGACTGGGGGGGAGCCGCTGAAAGGTAAGAGGGTGTCAGGGTAAGGGGATTCAGACTGTAAGAGGGAGAGAGAAAGAAGGGAAGGGGTTTCTGGGGTGAGGAGACCACCAAAGGCTTGTCACTGGAAGTGGAGGGGACATAGCTAGAGAATTGGGGGACTCTGGGTGCCCGGGCATTTGATGCCTCCAAAGCATTGAACATTTGCAGTTCCTTGAAGCTCTTACGGCCCTGAGGTCGTGTTTAACACCCACTAGGAATTCACATGCATATAAGCACACAGAATCTAGCACAGTGCTAATGAGGTCTTGACATCAGAGCGGGGAGGATACCAATAGGGCACAAATAGGAGCAGCCAGGTCCCTAACACATGTCTGCATGGTCAAATAAAAGAGTTCCATTCCAAACCCAACTAAGTGCATTGCACACTCCTCATCTCCCCACAGAGCAGAGGAAGCCAAATCACCAAGGTCTTCCTTGGTCCTGTTTTCTTGAGGACTTTGTATCCTCTTCACAACGAGCCGCCAGTGCTTAGTCCTGTCCCCACCAGAGTGAGGCACACAACAGTGCCTAGGGTGGATACATAGACAGACTATGACAGCAGAAATCCTTGTGGACTCCTGGAGAGGAGGACCTGCTAGGAGTGTATGTCTGCTTTTCTCTCACCCTTTCCAGTCTCTGGGTTTTTCTCCTCGCTCCGTGAGTTCTGGAAGTTCTCATATGTAACTGTCATGCTCGGACAAACACTAGGCCGTTGGGGCTGTCGGAACTGAAAGTGAGAGACAGGATCCAGGCTGATACAGAGCTGGGACCAAGGAGAAAGCTAGAAGCAGTATGTAGAGCTGAGATTCAGACCGGAACTGAGATCAAATATGGCATGTGCTCTAACTAGAGTGAAAAGGGGCTGGTGAGGGCTGGAGAGATGGTTCAGGAGTTAAGAGCGCATGCTTCTTTCTCAGAGGACCCAGGTTCAGTTCCCAGCATCCACATGGTGGCTCACAACCATCCATAACTCTAGTTCCAGGAGATTGAATATGATCTTCTGATCTCTGTGGGCATCAGGCACATACGTGGTACATAGATATCCACATAGGTAAAACTCACACAAATAAGTAAATAGATAAACAGAAAAAATTACAAAGGTGGGCAACATGCAACTGAATTAGAAATGGGGTCAGGATTGGACTAAGTACCAGGGTTCAGCTGAGTTTGGAATTTGGAGGTAATGCCCAAAGCTAAGCTTATTGCTATTGCTAGGTCTAAGATGGGCCCGTCTTGAGAGTGTGCCCTTCCCTTGGATTGGCACCTGCACTCAGCCTGAAGCCATGAGAGAAACTGGGCCCAAGCTTGCAGTAAAACTGGTAGCAGAATAGGGTTGAATTCAAACTTTGATCAGGGCTGATTTGAATATTCAAACTGGATCTAGGACCAAAACTGAGATTAGGGTAGGACCCGGGCTAGAGAAGATGATCGGGCTGCCATTGAGCCACAACGGGGGCTGCATCTAGGTCTTTGTCTCACCTGGAATCCAATAAAGGGATCGAGTCCCACACTATCCTCTTGTATCTCTTCCTCCTTAGGGCCACCAATGCCCAAAGTTCCCCCTCTCCCTGCCTCTTCTAACACATTCCCTGTCCCACTGGTCTCCCTGGTGACCCCAGCCCAGTTACCTGTGTCTGGAGACAGTGACTCTTGGCTTCCCTGTGCAGCAATGACCAGGGGTAGGAAGTCAGTCAGAGTGGAGAACTAAATCCCGGAGGGTTGATGTGGGAGGGACCAAGTCAGAAGCTGCTAGTACACATGACAGTCTTGCTGGGTTTTGTGTCCAGTGGTTTGTATTTTGGGACATCCAATTTCAGCTTTTAACAGCAAACAACACAGAGTGGATTGTAAATGGTACACGTGCAGAGGTTAGAGGTGGGTGGGGTTGGGCTCGGGTTTGGGGCTAGCTTTGCACTTAATCTCAAGGGTGTGCCTTCTCCCATTCCTCTTTCTGGGAGCTCTCACGACTTCCTCATTTTTGGAGTGTTGGGGTGGGGGGTTGACCAGAAAGAACAGTCTGTTGTTTTCTCTTATGCCTTATGTCTTCATCCGTTTCCTGCCTATGTATTTCCAAGAACTATTGGTGTCTCCGTCATTTGCCCTCAAGCCCAGAGCAGCCCAGCCTCTCACCTTGCTCCTTCCTGTCACGAGTCCACAGCATCTGACTATCACCCATCGGCTAGCTAGAGTTCCTTTGCTCCATTCAGGTAGAAATCATCATGACTTGGCAAGAGGCAGACCTGGGTCCTTGGATTCTGAATATTCTTTGTCTGAGCCAACAGCTTCAAGGCTCAAGTCCTGAACCAGAGGCTTATGTTTCCAGACCCTAGAGGCCGGACTTATGGACTGGGCTGCTCAGACTGGAGGGGCTGTTGCTCTGGGGTTCGACTGCTAACGGCCTGGCACCTGGCAGCTCGTATGACCCTGACCTCTTAGAAGCAACCACTCCCCGGAGGTGCGCGTGGCTGGTGTCACACCTCAAGCGCAGGTGTCAGGAGTCTTGGCCCTTCGGGTTTAGTAGCTCCATGTAATTCTCCCAGTGACTATGGCTTGCGGCCCTGGCCTTTGTCATGTCACAGTCTTTCCTATAACACCTTGTGCTTTGTTATCTGTGCCACCTCTGCCCCTGCAACCCTTGCCCCTGGCCATTCTTTGGAATCTTTCAACTGCCTTCTTGCTACTGCTGTTCCGCTGTCTCCCCTCATGTTGCCAGTTCAGACCCTGCCTTACTCTCAGTGAAAATCCAAAGGAATCAAAGAAAAGGACATTGGGTGAAATCTGTAGTCGGGCCTAAGTTTGTAACATCAGCAGCAGCCCTTTAGGGGTTTCTCCCCGCTAACTAGAAGAGAGAGCCAAATAGCCTGCTTCTTTAGCCAGGAAGGGGTCATGGCAGAGTCATTTAGCCAATCAGAACATAGTCCTTCATGCCAACTGTGGGCTGTGGTTGCACCAACCACACACTGTTTTTTAAGCTATCAGGAGCGGTCTCCCTCTGACCAGGGTGAACGTGGCTGCTAGGGCTCAGTGAGGCTTAAGATGATAGAAAGTGTGGCGCAAGCTGTTTGAGTTATACCTGCCTCTGAGAGCTGACCTTGACAAGCAGCTGTGGTTGTGATGTAGCTTTTGTTAGGAAAAAAATCCCAAGATGAGCGGCTCTGCCAGTGCAAAGAAATCCAATAGGTCAGATCAAACTGAATTAATATGCCCATCGTTTCATTAAATATGGCGCTCTCAGGTGGCTGAGCGTATGGTGGGGAGACAGAAAAGTGGGGAGCACATGCAAACCAGGAACCACGTGTTCCTCCTCTGGGAGCCCACTTAAATACCCCATGGGAGTGGTCCTGACCCCTCCTGGCATGCTGGGATTTGGAGTCCAAACCAATGCAACTCCCAGGCCAGGAGGCTGGGATGGATGCCAGGGGCTGGGGCTATGCTTCAGACTTAACAGCTCTCTCAAGAAATCTGTACAGTGTTCAAAGCAACCAGATCAGCGTGCATGGCTGATAGTCCTCTATCAAAGGTAGCCTGGGTATCGGAGAGAGATCTGACACCTGTCACTGTCACTTAAGAAGCTAAAATGCCATAACTGTCACCATAGCTTACTGGAAGAGGAAGAACAATTATGTCCCTCTAATATAACACTTCTCTTATTAACAAGTCAATTCTTACAAGAAATGTGAGTGGCATTTGGGTGATGGATGTTTTGGGGTGTAGAACATTTTGTGACATATCCTAAGTCAAAAGGCTCATCCGGGAGACAGACAGAAGTCAACCCCAATGTTGCTGCCGCCCTGACCTGGTTCTCTGAACATGCTTCCAGTTCATCCATTCTGTGTGCCCTGAAGAGGCTGTGTTGAAGCTGTGCACACTTCCTTTTCAAATGGAGGGTAAGTGGGACCATGTTGGATATTGTTCGTTAATTTAAGAGATAGATCAAAGATTTCCCTCTCTATCAGCTCATCAAGTGTGTCTTATTTCATCATGTGTACAATCATTTAAACATTTTCTTTGTCATTGTTGATGTTTAGTTTTGTTTTCTGAGACAGGGCTTCTCTGTGTAGCTCTGGCTGTCCTGGAACTCACTTGTATACCAGGCTGAACTCAAACTCACAGAGCTCTGCCTGCCTCTGCCTCCTTAGCGCTGGGATTAAAGGCGTGCGCCACCACCACCGCCCTGCTCTGAGTTCTGGGATTAAAGGCAAGCCTGATTCCCTTTTCTTATCGTAAAACATGTAGGTTGTTTCCAATTTGTTTAGGCTCTTGCTAGTGTTCTGATTAGCGCGTTGTTAGTCAAAGATAAACGCTATACTTTGGATCTGCAATGTCCTCCAAGTGCCCCGTATTAGAGGCTGGGTCCCTGGCTTGATACTGTAGGAAGACAGTGGGATGCCTAAGAAGGAAGGCCAACCAAGATGTCTTCTGGGCTGGGAGGACTTGAGGATGAGGGGAGCAGGGAACAGGGTCATGCCCTCTAAGAGGAATTACAGGAACCCAATCTCTTTCCCTTTCACTTCCTGGTCATTAAGTGAGAAGTTTTGTCTGCCATACCATCCCGCCGTGATGACCCAAGGCAATGAGGCCTGTCAATCATGGACTGAATCCTCTAGAAGTGTGGGTTAAAACACAGTAAGACACGGGCTGAATTAATCCCTTTTTCCTTGTGAGCTCTTTGCCCAGGCATTTGCTTTAGTGTGATAAAGCTGGCCAGTGTAGCCTGGCTTTTAGAAGCTAACACTGAAACTGCATCTAGCTTCGGAGCTATGTATAACCGAGCATGCATGCCCGAAGCGGGGAGAGGAAGGAGCAAATGCGGGGAGCCCTGGCGCCATCTCAGCTATCCATCCGGAGAGCTCAAGGGGTTCATGTGATGTTTCCACACATTGTTCAGCACTGGGCTGACAGGGAGGGGTTCCTATATAGATGGCCTCTTCCCCAGGGTTGTTTGTCACTGCCCTTTGCTCCTCCTGCTGCTCTTTGGCTCAGCGGTTTTCCTGACTTAACACAATTTGTGTTTATTCTCCAGTATGGGCCTGATGTCTCTGGTTCCTTAGCTCAGTGACAGCTAAGGATGGAACAAAGAGAAATCTCCCAGTCTTTGCCCAGGAACTCTATGTGTGGGACACGCTGTCGGAACACTAGCGTGGGAAGCCCTGCTGTAGCCTCTGCTTCCTGCCTGTGCAGCGCCTCAGGCTGAGGCAGCTGTGAGAAACTGTCAGGCTCTAGGCGTGTAGACGACTGAGCACATGTCCTTGGTCTTCTAGATCCCCCAGAATGCACTGCGACTTCTATAACCCCCCCATGAAAACTGTAATAATCTACACGAGAAAGATACAGACAACCACGCCAATTGAGTCAATTAAAAATATATGAGTCTTTTATTAGCCGGCGATGAAAACCAGGTTCATGCCTCAGAGTCTCTTGGTATCCAAGTTCAGGGGTACAGCATTTTAAAAGGCAAAAATCACAAAAATCTCAGAGCAAAAGCATATGAGAGTCATAGCAACCTCGAAGTGTTCCTCCTGCCTGGAAAAGCATAGTAGTTATTTCAGACACAACATGACAGCTATTGTCGACTAATACCGTTTTCAGTTATTTGAGGTCCCACGAATTGTTTTGGTTAATACGTGTAGACCATGGTCAAGGCCGTGGGAATGTCCAATGTGTTGCCAAGGCAGATGGGAGCAGTGGAGAGCAGAGGACGATCTAAGCAAACACAAAACAGAGTTGGCACAAGGTGGTGCATCTTAGTCATTTCCCCATTTCTTTTGGTTACTCTTAAATCTTTAATTTTTATGAAGGGTCAGGTCCTGGGTAACGATCAGTTAATTAATCAGGGCCCGATCATTAGACCTCGGAAGAGAAGGAGACAAGAACCCCTGGGATCAGTGAGTAAGGTGGGCAGCCATGGGATCCAATCAAACCAGCCATAAAACAAAGAATTGTCGGCCTTTTCAATTTATTATTCATAAGGGTAAATTGCTATTTAAATGTGAAATCAGACATAGCTTATTAAATAAATTCGATAAGTTTTTATAAACCTATTTATTTAGATACAGCAGAGCCAATAAAATTTTGTGTTAGTGTCCAGCCCTGGGGAGCCATTAACATTAGCCCTGTAGGAAGCATTTTGGCTAATATTACCATGAGTCCAAAGGGAGAAAGGGCATAATCCCTGTCTCCAAATGTATGCAGTTGAGTTTCTTAAACTTTGCTGTGCAAAGGTTCATGGGCTTCTGGGTTTCTAAGAGGAACCAGGGTGAAGAGCTGGTCCCCGCTCATCTCAGGAAGATGAGCTGAAGAGAGGCTGATCTGGGTGGACTTTCCTGGAGAGGATCCGCAGGGGGACACCTGTCATTCAGTGTCTGTACTTGAGCCTGCTGTGCTGATGCGCCCTGTGACAGGCCCTCGTCTTGTGTTCTTTAAAACTCTCTTGGGGACTCTTTGCAGAATCAGGTAATTACTTCTCAGCCCTGGAATTAGCTTTTGCTAAGAGAGGAGAAGAATCGAAAGCCGTGGTAGAAGGCATGGCCGATTGAACTAGCATGCAGGTCCCACACCAGTCAGGTGGCAGCTGAGGTACGAGGTTCCCCTGTTCACAGCAGCTTCACACACCAATTTGGGAGACACTGGCTCTTTGCCCCTGTTGTTTGAGACATTAAGACATGGACTCTAAGATCCTCCCCGCTGGGTAAGAGAATCCCCATCACGTGAGACATGAGGAGTAATTCACCTCTCCTGTAGACAAGGAAGACATTTTCCTAATTTGGCCTACACGGCTAGAGCTGGTCAGGCCCACACAGCCGGAGGCAGGAACACCAGGAAATCAGGCAAGCCTTCTTCCTGCATCCTTCTCCTGTGATGAGGCTAGCATGCAGTTCACTGTGATGGGGTCTCGGTGAGCTCTGGAGTCAAACCAAAGGACGATGGGTGCTATCAGTGGGAGTTTCTAGACAGGTCAAATGATGAAAATTCTGCTTCTCCAAGGAAAACTTCTGAGATTTGGTGTAAGAACAGTGAGTTTTCTAGTGTTTTTCATTTCTCTTTCCAAAATCCAAGGAACCTTTGGAACTAACCTTAGACCTTAGGGAGGGAGAGTAGAAGAGGTTCCAGAGAGCCATGGAGAAGGAGCATCCCTTTCAGGAAGAGGGGCTATAAAGATGCCAGACACAGCAGGGAGCTGAGAGAGTTTCAGTTCCATTAGTCAAACGAGAGATCTTACAGGAAGAGAGAATGTGCACCTCGAGGAAGCAGGCTTGAGGGTTGTTACTTACGGCACGTGACATCTCCCTATAGACTCTAGGTACGGGAGTGGGGCTGGTGAATGTGTGGTTGAAGTCAAGCTACCTTGGACCCATTCAGGAGGTTGGATTTCTTTCATGCCCTGCCCACAGCCTCTGCTCAGATGTGCTGACAGCAGATGGAAAAGAAGCAGAGAGGTGACCGCTGGGGGAAAAGAAAAGGCTCGAAGTTAAGTCACCCAACTTAAGAGTTGTAGACTTCCCTCTTGGAAGGAACCCAGTGTCCCCAAGTCCTAGCAGGCCCTGGAGTCTGACAGCTCAAGGCTGACTGTCCTCCCGGATCTCCTGCTGTCCGCCAGCTGGGGCTCATAGGTCCGCTTGACCCTGGGCACCTGTGGGTTAGGGCCAGCCTCTGACCTTCTCCAATTACCAAGTTCTAGCAGGAATACAGCGTAACCACAGAGCAGTCTTGTTTGATCAGAAAGCTATATTTAAAATAACTTGGTGACATTTTATTTCCTATGAACTTGAGAACTTCTGAGAAATGTCAAAAGTGCTGATGACAAAAGATTCCCCCATAGTCACAGTTCACAGTGTCACAACCAGGTCTGAAGAAAAGCCTCGCCAAGTAAGAGCAATGGCTGTTCTTTTAGGACCAGAGTTTAGTTCCCAGAACCCACCCTGGGGGACTCACAACCTCCTGTAACTAGTTCTAAGGGACCTGAAACCTTTTCCTTGCTTCTATGAAATGGACACCTGCATATCTGAGCACACACACACAGAGAGAGACAGAGAGAGAGAGAGAGAGAGACAGAGAGAGAGAGAGAGAGAGATAAATAAATAAATCTTTTTAAATTTTTTTGCAATTTAGCTGATTTCACTGGAGAGACTGTGGAGTAAGAGCTTTGCTGAGACCAGCAGTCCTTTGATGTATTAAAGTCTCTAAGCAACTGGAGCGATGGCTCAGCAGTTAAGAACACTTGCTGCTGCTCTTACTACAGAGAACCTGGGTGTAGGGACGAGTATTGGTCCAGGAGCCCCCCCAATACCAAGTTCTCAGTACGAAGGAGATTTATTTGTCCTGGAGAGACAAAGTGCAGGGGATAAGAGACAAAGTCAGGAGATAGAGAATGAGGGAGAAGGGGAAGGGAACAAGGGAAGGGGGGAAAGGGGTATTTGTCCCAGGAGGACAAAGGACTACCTCTGGATAGAGAGGAGACAGACATGGCCCATAGGCAAACGGCAGCTTATAAAGGTAAAGAGGGAAACCCCGTGTTAGGATGAGGTGTTTAATTTTAATTGGGCATGTTAATTAGATGAGCCAAAAGGGGCTTTCGATTGCTGGACTTCAATATTTTGATAGCTGGACCTCAGTAGGCAGCGTCAGGAGGAGGAAGAGGCTAAAGAAGGGACTAGACCTTTGTGGCCAGCTTTGGGAATGGAATCTAACAGTTTTTAGCAAGGCAGAGGGAATGGGGGAGAAGGGCAAGGCCCTGCTTTCCATGCTCAGACTGGTAGAGTTCCTTCACTGGGTTTGATTCCCAGACCCCACACCAGATGGTTCACAACCATCTAAACTCAGCTCCAGGTTTAGGGGATGCCCTCTTTTTTTTTTTTTTTTTTTTTTGGTTTTTCGAGACAGGGTTTCTCTGTGGTTTTGGAGCCTATCCTGGAACTAGCTGTAGACCAGGCTGGTCTCGAACTTACAGAGATCCGCCTGCCTCTGCCTCCCAAGTGCTGGGATTAAAGGCGTGTGCCACCACCGCCCGGCAGGGGGATGCCCTCTTATGGCCGCTACAGGCACCCACATGCATGCTGTGCCCATTCAGATAAACAGGTACATACACATATATTTTTTAACTTGGAAATAATTTTCCTAACTTAATTACATGTACCATTTTCTTTCTACAACGTTTACCCTTCATTGACCTTCTATAACTTTATTGGAACCTTAGGATTTCTATACCTTTCCAGTCAAGGATAAAAACCCTTACTTTCCCAAATCCCTTCTGATTCTGTTGTTTAGAGGAAGTATCTCACTGGCAGGGAACTCAATGTGTCCACCAGGCTGGCCTTGAACTCACAGAAATCCCCTTGTCTCTGCCTCCCAAGTGCTAGGATTAAGGGCATGCACCACCATGCCTGTCCCTTTCCGATTCTTAAACATTCTCTTTCTTTTTGTCTTTCAAAAAGACCCCCCCCCACCTTTAACCTCGTTCCCATCTCTCTTCCCACCTGCTTCGTCCTTCCTGCTTTGTTTCCTTCCTTTTAAATTTGAAAGTCTTTAAAAAAAAATCCTTCCCCTTTTCAACAAAATGCTTTCTGCTTCCTCCAAGTCCTATTCCAAACTACAGCTTCAGTTTCCTTCCTGTGCCATCTTGCATTTATGATTGCACACACTCATTTAAGTGTTAACACTTCTGACAGACTCAGATACATTGAGAAGCTTATAATGTTTCCATTGAGCTTAAGCTTTTACCAAAAAGTAGACACCCAGCTCGGGGAAAGGGTATACATACAAACAGTTCTACTTTACCAACAGATTTAAGTCCTGGCATCTGTCAAGACTGCCTTAGTCTCAGGGACCGTGATGTGTCCGGGCTAACTTAACAGTCTTAATTTTATGTGCATGCTCACAGAAAGTGTAGCTGATCTGAACAGAATTTCCCAGGGGGCTTTACAGGTCTACCTCATCGACATACACACTATGGGATGTGAAGAGTAACAATAGACATCTTGTCAGAAGACTTGCTAGCCAAGAGGAAAATGGAAACCAAATGAATCATTTCTGATTCAGGCAGCTGAGACTCCAAGGCTCCCACTGCCACCACCCATAGGGAGATTTTGTTCTCATTTGTTTTGTTTTGTTTTTTAGGGGTGGGTGCATACGTGTATGAGTGCATTGTGTGCATGTGTGTGTGCACACAGTGTGAGTATAGAGATCAGAAGACAACTTGAAGGAACTGGTGCTCTCCTTCCACCACGCAGGTCGTCAGACTTGGCTACAGTGCCGTCACCCACTGAACAGTCCCACAGCCCTTGTCTTAGTCAAAGTCAAACACAAGGCCACTCGTTCACTGCTGGGGAGACTGAAAACTATTGCAGCCATGCTGGAAATCAGGCTAGAGAATTTTCACCCGCTGCACTATTCCCTGGCGTATGCCCAAAGGGCCAGACATGCTGCCTACTTCACGGCTCGCTCAACCATGTTCTATTACAATGGCTAGGAGACAGAGATGGCGTGAATGTCCTTGAGCTGGAAAATGGAGAGTGAAATGCGGTGCATATGTACTAGTAAGCTGTAAAGAAAAATGTATGAAAAATTTTGTGTTGCGTGAGGAGCCCGGACCCATAAAGACAAATGTTGCATGTTCTCTCTTATTTATGAAACCTAGTTAAAATCTTCAGACATGAGTATATAACCTGGACTAACCACAGAAGCCAGGAAAGAACAAAGGGCCCCATGGTAGCTCTAGAGAGGGGTTGGTAGGACACGGGCTGGGAAGGGAAAATGGGAAAAACCAGAGTTGAAAGTTAACTGGAAAGGGGTGAGAGAGGCCAATACAGAGAGGGCAGAAAGGAGGAGAGATAACAGTAATGATGTGTTTAAAAGCCATAGGGAAGCACAAATAATTTTATGTTTATTTAACTATATATATGTGCATAACATACCCTATATGACATATATGTATATATGTGTGTATTTTTGTTTACTTAAATATATATACATATGCTTAACACACACTATATGATATGTGTGTGTATATGAATGTATGTGTGTATTTGTGTGTGTGTTTTGAGTGAAGTTAGACTACTTGAGGTGACAATGCTACCCCCAAGAGGCTAAGAGTATCTAACAAAAGCCCCGGTTCCAGGTTTGAGCAATCCCCTTTGAGTTACTGATGAAGAATCCAAGAAGCTCCCAGAGTAATCCAGGCTATTGCTTATTGCCCTTGGTTGCCATCCAGAGCTTGAAGGTAAGACCCTGTTGCTGAAGACCCCACACACTTGGGACCCAGGAGGAAGTGACCCGGGCTCCTCCCTGAGGACTAGCTCCCGCAGTATCTGAAGGTGCTCTGCAAGCTGCCACCGGAGAAAATAACAGCAGTTGCAGCCAGCTGGAAAGCCTGCAAATGACCCCCAGCATGGCGAGACATCCCGACAGTGCAGGATCTCGGGAGTAACCAACCTAAGGCCTCTCAGTAGGAGAGAGTCCATGCCTGGACTATAAATCCGGTCCATTACTCATGGCCAGTGAAGTCCTGGACCCTGGAGAGAACCTACTTCTGCCACTTTCCTGAATCGGTATAATTCCCAGCTGCATGCTAGCTACCTCTCCCGATACCCACAGATAAGCGTAGCTCTCACCCCTCATCAAAGATGCATCTTTTTGCAGCCGACAGAGACCATCACAGAAATTCACAACTTTTCAAAATGTTGTGAGGAGCCCGCCAGCGATGGCTACTCACATAGTCAATTGAAAGTCTTTAGTCCAGTCAGCCGGGACTACGCGGAGGTATTCAGAGACCCAAGCATAGCGCTGAGTGTCCGGAGCACAGGGTTTCTGGAGGCAGAACCCACCTTCTGGCATCTCACTCAGCAACTGCAGCAGCTGCTGGAGGGGAGCAGTGGTGGGGTCTCCACTTTGCTTTAACTAGTAATTTGACAGAAGCTGAGATAAGCAGTTATCTCCTGTGGGGGTGATTGGCACGGGCAGGCAGTTTGACAGAAGCTAAGTTAGCTACGGTATCTTGATCTTGGGTTCCTAGCATAAAATTGGGTAATTTTCCACTGGACTCCTCATCAAGATCAATTTCTAGTTAAACCTGAGATGGCCTCAGCAAGAATACAAGATGGAGGAACCTCTGCCCCTGTCTTGCCCTGTCATAAAAATACAGAGAACAACTGATCATGGAGTGTCGAACCCCAGTTGATAAATCTACATCGTAACTCCATGCTTAAGGCTCCTAGAACATCGCAGAAGAAGAAGACAAGGACAAAAAGATTGTATGAGCCAGAGGACCCGGATGTCTGCTGCAAGGCAGTACCGTCTATATGTGACACAAGGAAGCTGCAACCATCAAGTCTCAACAATGTGATTCCCTAAACAGGGCTGCCACAGCACCCGTTGGCATACCAAGATGGATGGGGACAATCTCATAAGGCCCTGCTCCTAGATGAAGAGCTGTGATAAGTCGCTGCTGAGAGAGGGTGTTCGGTCTTCCACAGAGATGAGCCTCCTGATAGGTCATCCAGTCCAAACTGTCAGCCCCGAACAAATACACACAGGAGACGCACTAAGTAGACACCACAGGATGTCTTTATGTAGAGATATGTGTGTATATGTAAACATATGTATATATACATATATATATATATAAAATGATAGTTGAAGAGGTCATGAATTTGAGAGGAAGTTGGGGCATCGAAAGAGTTGGAGAGGAGAGGAAAGGGAAGAAATTATTCACAGTTTACATATATGTATTCTCAAAAAAATTAATTATAAAAATTACAGTAATCTATTTTTTTTTCTTTTTTGTTTTTTGAGACAGAGTTTCTCTGCATGGCTTTGGAGCCTGTCCTGGCACTCACTCTGTAGACCAGGAACTCACAGAGATCCCCCTGCCTCTGTCTCCCAAATGCTGAGATTAAAGGTGTGTGCCACCACCGCCCAGCAATAATCGATTTTCTTAAAAGGCATATAATACATAATGTCTAGTATTAAATGATTGCTTCCCATCTTGATATTTCCTTGAACACTTGGGCCACATTTTCTTGACAAATGAGTGCTCATTTTGTGTTGAAATGGGAGCGGCGGGGTTGTGTCCCCGGCACCTGGCCGCCCGCATGGCTAGCTTATGCCCCGAAATAATTACACGGAAACTGTATTCTTTTAATCACTGCCTGGCCCATTAGTTCCAGCCTCTTATTGGCTAGCTCTTACATATTGATCTAACCCATTTCTAATATTCTGTGTAGTAAGTACCACGAGCTGGCTTACCAGGAAAGATCTTAACCTGCGTCTATCTGGAGTGGGAGAATCATGGCGACTCCCTGACTCGGCTTCTTTCTCCCAGCATTCTGTTCTGTTTACTCCACCCACCTAAGGGCTGGCCTATAAATGGGCCAAGGCAGTTTCTTTATTAAATGAAAGTAACTCCTCCATCAATTTTGTTTTGGTTACGTCAAGGTGGCGCATGTAAGCATAGACTATATACTGATACACATAGAAAACAGACATGAATCTGGGCGGTTAGTGGCATATGCCTTCAATCCCAGCACTTGAGGGCAGAGGCAAGGGGTTCTCTGTGAGTTTGAGGCCAGCCTGGTCTGTAGAGTGAGTTCCAGGACAGCCAGGGGCATATAGAAAAACCCTGTCTTAGGGGGGAAGGAAAAGGAAGAAAAGAAAAGAAAGAGAAAGACAAGCATGAGAAAAGATGGATTGCCAGTGGCCATGGCAGAGGGGCAATAGGTGACAATTTAAGTTGGCACTGCCATGAGGACCTACTGTCAACAGCTCGGGATTGAGGGGGAGCCACAGAGTGGAAAAACTAATCACCCCACTTGACTTGATACCTGAGGGGGCCAGCCAGAAAGAGAACACACACACACACACACACACACACCCCTTTAGGATCTCTCTTTTATCCTCTCTATCTCTTTTCTTACTTCTGTCCAGGTGTATCCCTTCCGTCTCTCTCTTTCTGTCTTCCTACTAACTTTGTTTTTCCCTTACAACTTACATACCCCAGAAAAATCTTCCAAGCAGTATAAAAATTACAACATGGTTACATTCTATTTTTAAGTGGATGATCACAAAGAACACAAGTAAAAAACAGCATGTTTTCCATTTCTCTTACATGATTGAGCATTTTATGTATGTATTACAGGTGAAAAACAAGTTTTCCCAAGAACCCACATACATGGTACCCAAGCAACATGCTATAGATTAACAGAGTATAAGCAAGTAAGGTGTTTTTCTCAACCAGTTCTTTTGCTGGCAGGCTGCATTTTGCAGTTACAAAGAAAGGACCAATCATTTTATTATTTATCTCAAAAGGTAATCTTCTGAGAAATCGTAAAAGAATCACAAATATAAACTCTTATAAATGAAAACCAACCAGTCAGCTCCTTTAAATCCTCAGGGTGCAGACCCCATTCATCAAGTTTTTATATCAGGAAGCTGAGGACAGAAATAGGTACAAGGAATTAATCATTACCTTTGGTCACCAACTCATCCTAGCAAGAAAAGCCTGTCAGCCAGCAATAATCAGATTGTCTTTGCTCCTGCTTCCTGACTTCGAGTTCCTGGCTCAGCTATTAAAAGTATGCCTTTAAATTGTTTTCCAAGACTTTTTATCTGAAAGCCATTAACAAAATCATCTTAACCTAATCTAATTTAAAGCTTTGCTTCAGCTATGCTGTACACTGAAGCCCATAAACACATCTCTCAACATTAAGATAAAAACCTTGAGCTAACTTATCTTTTCTTAATCATTAACCCAAGGCACTGGCCCTACAGCTCCTGAAGGGAAACTAGCCATTGTGATCTTTCCTTGTTCTTACTTTCGATCCTCGGCAGCCCCTGCTTTATCAGGGGTGGAGGCAACACCATATCTTGCTTTTACATATATTAGTTTTCTCACTAAGTTAGCCTCTATCATAATCTCTTATTATATTTATTAAAGACCCTCAATCACCAAAATCCTATTTAGCTAACACTATTATTGTTTAAACAGTACAGCTTAGGAGGAAATCATCTTTGTAATAATCCACAAGTAAAAATGCCCAGTAGAATGGAATTTTTCCATGAAATAGTCACATCACATTAAAGACAGTGGGCTCTCCCCACGCCCATTCACACTCTGGGTGAATCTCAGAGTGTATTACCCATGAGAACTGAAATATCACAATAACCCTCCATACCAAGAACTACCCTAGATCACACTGAAGTAAATATCTACCACCTCTTCAGTCCAGAGACTAATTGTCCCCTCTAGAAAGACTAATTGTCCCCTCTAGAAAGACTAATTGTCCCCTCTAGAAAGACTAATTGTCCCCTCTAGAAAGACTAATTGTCCCCTCTAGAAAGACTAATTGTCCCTTCTAGAAAGACTAATTGTCCCCTCTAGAAAGACTAATTGTCCCTTCTAGAAAGACTAATTGTCCCCACTAGAAAGACTAATTGTCCCCACTAGAAAGCCTGCCTAGACTCGGACTCGCAGTGTGCTGCTGCTCTCCATTCAGCAAAAATTAAAATTCAGAGATTTTTAAAAATAAGTTTTTGCTGTCTACAAGACTTCAAATATAAGTAAGGTAAACACATCAGAAAGTTGACTCAACAAACACCGGAAAAAAATGAGCCAACATGACTATAATAATACCAAAGGATAATTCAAAGCAAATTAAATTATGACGCAAAAGATGAATAATACATAACAATAAAAATAACCAATTTAGGGTCAAAGAGATGGCTTGGCAGGTACAGAACTGGTTGAGCAAGCTGGCAACCTGAACTCTAGCCACAGAAGCCACCATGGAAAGAGAGACCAGACTCCTGAAAGTTGTCCTCTGACCTCCACACACGCACACACATGTGCGCTCACATGCATGCTCACACATGTCACATACATGCTAAAAACTAATTACTAAATTTAAAGTGTTTAATTTAATAAGACAGAACAATCCTTAATGTGGCTACTGTGTATACACTGAATAGCAGGCCTTCTATATACATGATGAAAAAGCTGTCAGAATCTAAACAGAAAGGAGACAAATCCAACCTTACAGTGAAAATTTCAACATGTCTTCAAGAGTAATAGAATATGTAGACAATATGTCAACAAACACACAAGGAACTGAAAAATGCCCTTGACAAGCTCGAGCTGACTGGTATTGTGCAAGAGTCCTCCCAATGGCAGCAGAATGCACACTATTCTCAAATCCAGATGTAGCTTCACCAAATCTGTGTGCTGGCACAGACCAAACCCAAACCTTAAGAAGCTGAAACAGACTAGAGCTGCTTGCAGTATGTGTGATGGCTGCTCTTGGTTGTCAACATGACCACACCTGGCACGTCTATAATGATTTTGTTATTTAAGTTGGGAAGACCCACCTTAAACCTGGACACACCTTCTGGTCGCAACCCACATTAAAAGACGTGAAAGAAGTAAGCTTTTGCGTTTTGCCTGCTTGCCCTCACTCCCACGGGAAGTTCCTCCGTGCTGTTGCCGAGCCATTCCTCCACTGGTATTAGAACCCACTTCTTGGGGATCCCAACCACATTAGAAGACAGTAGCTCTCTAGGAATCCTCTGGGACCCAGCACTGAATTGAGACTGCTGAGACCACCAGACTTGTGTGAACAACCACTGGATTCTTGGTCTTTCTGTCAAGAGACAGACATTGTTAAACTAGCTAGACCACAGCCTGTACGGCCCTCTAATAAATCCTCTTCTAATATGTAGATATTATTTTGTTAGTTTTGTTTCTCTAGATAATCCTGACTTGGTGTGCAAAGTCCTTCTGTATATGTGCTTCTTTAATTGGTTAATGAATAAAGCTATTTTGGTCTACAGCAGGGCAGAATAGAGTAAGGCAGGAATTCCAAGCAGACAGAAGAGGGGAGTAGGCAGAATCGATGAGATTCCATGTTGCTGTCAAAGGAGACAGACACCAGATGGAATCTTGCCCGTAAACCATGAGCCTCATGGTAAAATATAAAATAAAAGAAATGGGTTAATTTGAGATGTGAGAGCTAGCTAGAAATACGCTTAAGTTATTGGCCAAACAGTATTGCAATTAATATAGTTTCTGTGTGATTATTTCAAGTCCATGTAGACAGGAAACAATCAATCAATCTCTGCCTACAAAATGGCACCACAACATGGGCTAACTACATTCATACAAAACCTGAGAGAGCTTGGTAAGGAATTCTAGACACAAAAGAACAGAGTTTAGTGCAGCTTCTTGGTAGATGCATTTTTTTTTTCAGATGGGCTCTGTTTGCCTCTTCTAATATGTAGATATTATTTTGTTAGTTTTGTTTCTCTAGATAATCCTGACTTGGTGTGCAAAGTCCTTCTGTATATGTGCAGCAGGACCGTTGCAGCTCCTATAAGAGAAGTCTTCCTGACTCAGCACTGGCAGTAAAGGCTGCATGACTTCTTTAGGGAAGGGCTTCCTGGTTTGTGTTAGTTGTGCAAACAGCTCTGGCTCTTTCAGGAGGCCGAGCACTTAAATGGGGTCTGTGAGCAGCGTGTTACAAATTGCTTAACAGTAACATAGACCAGCTGTGACCCTGGAGCTGGGACAATGTGCATGGCTCTCAGAGGCAATGAACATGCCTCCACCACGTTGGACTGCACAGAGTTGGTCCTAGCCACATGTGTATAGCATTTAAAAAAAGAAAAGCACATGAAATAAAGACAAATTCAGATGGAAAATACCTTTAAAGATAAATGTACATAGGCTTGAGAGAGAGAGGAAAAGGGGTATAGAATAGATTAAAGGAATAAAGATAATAAAATAAATATTAAACTTATAGTAATAGAGTAAGAAAAAGTAATAGGGTAAGAAAAATAAGTCACGTAAAGATTGAATATACAAAGAGAGTCAGGACCATATATATTATTGTGTTTTCTTTGAATTTTTTGAATGTGAATGAACCAAGTACAGAGAGACATTTCATTTGAAAGTTGCTTACAATGCACTTCCTGTTAACTTAGATAATATCATATCTTTCTGGGGTCTTTGATGGAGTTGAGGGTAGATGATTATAATTATAGTTTTCCTTAGTTATAATAAAAAGATAAAATAGATATAAATATTATAACTATAATTCTTCCTTGATAACTCTTGTTACTTGAAAATTTACTATGTTAAAGTTAAAGCCTTCCTTTTTGTTTAAACAGAAAAGGGTAAATGGTGTGAGAAGTCCTTATGTATATGTGTTGCTTTTATTGGTTAATGAATAAAGCTGATTTGGACTACATAAGGGCAGAATAGAGTACAGTGGTAAATCCAAGCAGATAGAGGAGGAAAGTAGACCAGTCAATGAGATGCCACATAGTCGCCAAAAGAGACATGCCAGATGGAACCCTGCCAGTAAACCATGAGCCTCATGGTAAAATATAAAATAATAGGAACAGGTTAATTTAAAATGTAAGAGCTAGCTAGAAATACAATTAAGCTATTGGTCAAACAGTACCACAATTAATATAGTTTCTGTGTGTTTATTTCGAGTCTGGGTGGCCAGAAAATGAGCAAGCAGTCTCTGTCTACACTGACTGACACAATATGTCTTTAAATAATAATGGAATTAATCTTGAAATTAAGAATAAATTAAATTATACATCCTTAAAGAATCTACAGGCCAAGAAGAGTTTCAAGAGAAATTAGAAACTAATCTGAAATGAATTAAGTGAAAAAAACACAACAAAGTTATACTAGAGAAATTATTTGAAAGAAGGCATTCCATAATTTATAATAAAAAGAAAGCTGGGGCTAGAGAGATGACTCAGTGGTTAAGAGCACTTGCTGCTCTTCCAAATGATACAGGTTCAGTTCCCAGCACCTGCATGGCAGCTCACAGCCATCTCTAATTCCAATTCCAGAGAATCGGAATCCTCTTCTGGCCTCTGTGGGTGCTGAAGGAATGTAGTGCACAGACATACATGCAGGCAAAACACCCGTACACATAAAAACAAAACAAATCTTTTTTTATATTTATTTATTTATTTACTTATTATGTATACAATATTCTGTTTTGTGTGTATGCCTGCAGGCCAGAAGAGGGTACCAGACCTCATTACAGATGGTTGTGAGCCACCATGTGGTTGCTGGGAATTGAACTCAGGACCTTTGGAAGAGCAGGCAATGCTCTTAACCACTGAGCCATTTCTCCAGCCCCCAAAACAAATCTTTAAAAAGTAAATAGATAAAAATAAAAGAAGTGACCTTGACCTTAACTACCTTTGTCCACATTCCTCTGCTGTGACAAACGCAAGCACACTTGCTTTGTCTCGCTGTTGTGCACAATGCAAACACACTTGTTTTGTATCACTGTTGTGCACAAGGCAAACACACTTGTTTTGTCTCCCTGTTGTGCACAGATACAACCACGGTATTTAGTTTTCTTCCTGCTGCTGTGATAAAGACCATAACCAAAAGCAAGTTGGGGAACTAAGGGTATATTTAGCTTACCTGCTCTAACTATGGTCCACCATTGAGGGAAATCAGGGCAAGAACTCAAGGCAGGAACCTGGGGGCAGGAACTGAAGCAAAACCATGGAGGAGTGCTGCTTACTAGCTTGCTACCCATGATTTGCTCAGCCTGCTTGTTTAATCTTCTTCTGTTCCTTCTCCTCCTCCTTCTTGTGTTTTTGGGACAGTGACAATCCATTTAGCTCTAGAACTCACTGTGTTGATCAGGCTGGGCTAGAACTCACAGAGATCCTCCCGTCTCTGCCTCCAGAGTGCTGGCTTTAAAGGCATGTACTATTATGCCCAGCTCATTCTTCTTTTTTATACAACCCAGGACAACTTGCCCAGGGGTGGCATCAACCACAGTAAAAAATGGGCCCTCCCACGTCAATGATTAATCAAACAAAAAGTCTCTGCAGACTTGGCTGCAGGCCAGTCTAATGGAGACATCTTTATCAGTTGAGATACCCTCTTCTTGGATGGTTCTAGCTTGTATCAAGTTGACAAAAAAACAAAGAAAAACAAAACAAATGAAGCAAAACTCACCTCCACACCTCAGTGTCCCCTGTCTTCCTAGACACATTCTTTTTCCCCACACTCTTTCCTACTTTCATGATTTTTCTTTTAAACTTATTCTTTAAACATTTCATACTATCCCCAACTTCAAACGCTACTACAGAGCTACAGTACTGAAAGCAGCCTAGCATAGGCGTAAAAACCGACAGGAGGACCAATGGAACCAAATCAAAGACCCAGATATCACTCTATCCACCTACAAACACCTAATTTTTGACAAAGAAGCAAAAACTATCAAATGGAAAAAAAAGCATATTCAACAAATGGTGCTGGCATAACTGGGTACCAACATGTAGAAGAGTGAAAAGAGATCCATATCTATCACCATGCACAAAACTCAAGTCCAGATGGATCAAAGACCTCAACATAAACCGACCACACTGAACCTCGTAGAAGAGAAAGTTGGAAGTACACTTTAATGCATTGACACAGAAGACCACGTTCCAGGACTATAAAAGCTAACTGACAGGGGAGAAGTCCCAAATCAGTTTTAGCTTCATTTCTCTATGTCCTGCAACCAAAGTATGTTGTCTTCAGAAATACCATCTTACTACTTAGCTACAGTGGGCAACCAAGACCAATAGCAATACCCTGCAGACTTCCTGACCAACAACTCATAAGGAGGCATCCCATGACTGGCTCTGTGATTTTGTTTGGTTTTGATTATTCATGTCTTCTGAGACTAGCACTGTACTCATAGGTACCATCACTCATCTTTTTGTTTGCTATTACACTATTTAACTAGCTTACAAGTAGTAGGTTTCCATAAGATCTTTTCATACATCCTTAATCCCTTCTTCTCTCCCCATTTCCGTGTGTGTGTGTGTGTCTGTGTGTGTGTCTGTGTGTATGTATCTGTGTGTGTGTCTGTGTGTGTCTGTGTGTGTATGTGTGTGTGTGTCTGTGTGTGTATGTGTCTGTGTGTGTGTGTATGTGTGTGCTAGTGCCTACAGAGTCAGAATAGACCATTGGATTCCTCAAAGCTATGGTTATAGACAGATGAGTAACCTAATGTGGTTGCTGGAAACCAAGCTCAGATCCTTTGAATGAGTAGCCCACTTAAATCTGTATTAATTTATAATTATTTATCTTAATAGTTCATATGATGTATTGTAGGCAGAAACTCCTTGTGTATATCCTCCCAGACTCAAATAATCACAGAGAAACTATATTAATTACAACACTATTCGACCAATAGCTTAGGCATCTTTCTAGCTAGCTTTTATATCTTAAATTAACCCATTTCTATTAATCTGTGTATCACCACAAGTCTGTAGCATACAAGTAAGGTTCCAGGGTGTGTGTCTCCTTCAGCAGCTGCATGGCGTCTCTCTGACTCCGCCTACTCTCTCTATGTACATCTTCCAGCCTGGCTATATTCTATAGGCCAAAGCAGCTTCTTTACCAATGATAATAAAACATATTGATAGCATACAGAGGGGAATCCCACATCATCCCCCTTTTTCTGTCTAAATAAAAAGAAAAGTTTTTTAACTTTAACTATAATTGACTAAAATAAATAAAAAGGTTTTTTTTTTTTTTAACTTTAACTGTAGTTCTTCTATAACATTGGGGCATCCATCTTCAGCCTGTAGGCTCATAATATCTGGCAGACTTTTTATGAAGCAGGAAATTTGAAGATCTGTTTTACCTTGCAATGGCAAAGTTCATCCATTGCTTTCTTCTGTGTCCTGCAGAAAGTCTGGTAGTTTCTTTCATGAAGCAAGAACCCTGAAGGACCAGCTAAGTCTTCTTTTTTTTTTTTTCAGGGTATAGGCACTTATTCACTATATATATATATGTGATTTTTATTGAGCTTTACATTTTTCTCTGCCCCCATCCCGGCCTCTCTCCTCCTCTTCAGCCCTCTCCCAAGGTCCCCATGCTCCCAACTTTCTCAGGAGATCTTGTCTTTTTCTACTTTCCATCTAGGTTAGATCCATGTATATCTCTCTTAGAATTCTCATTGTTGTCTAGGTTCTCTGGGATTGTGATTTGTAGGCTGGTTTTCTTTGTTTTATGTTGAAAACCACTTATGAATGAGTACATAAGATAATTGTCTTTCTGGGTCTGGGTTACCTCACTCAAAATGATGTTTTCTAGCTCCATCCATTTGTCTGCAAATTTCATGATGTCATTTTTTTTCTGCTGTGCAGTACTCCATTGTGTAAATGTACCACATTTTCCTTATCCATTCTTTGGTTGAGGGGCATGTAGGTTGTTTCCAGGTCTGGCTACAACAAACAAAGCTGCTGTGAACATAGCTGAGCACACGTCCTTGTGGAGGCAAACTGTCATATGGAGAGGGCCCCTTGTTTTGTCCCAGCCACCAGGCTAGCTTACACCTGAAATAACCACACAGAAACTTATTAATTAAAACACTGCTTGGCTATTAGCTCTAGCTTCTTATTGGCTCATTCTTACATAATAGTTTAACCCATCTCCATTAATCTGTGTTTCACCATGTGGCTGTGGCTTACCAGCAAGATTCTAACCAACATTCGTCTGAGGCAGAGGATCCATGGCTTCTCCCTAACTCTGCTTTTTTCCTCCCAGAATTCAGTTGTCCTCTCCACCTACCTACGTTCTGCCCTATCAGCTAGGCTAAGGCAGTTTCTTTATTCATTGATCAATGAAAGCAACACACAAACAGAAGGAACTCCTACACCAGAAAACCTCTCTTAAAGGAGCCACATGCCCCTGCTCACCACCAGCAAACAGAGCCTATCAGAAAAAATGTGGCTATCAAGAAGCTGTGGTAAACTCTGTTCTTTTGTGTCTAGAATTTCTTGCCAAGCTCTCTCATGTTTTATGCGGATGTAGTCGGCCCACATTGAATACCATTTTGTAGGCAGAGACTGCTCATTTGTATCCCGGCTGCCCAGACACAAATAATCACACAAACTATATTAATTACAACACTCTGCAGCCAATAGCTCAGGCATCTTTCTAGCTAGCTGTTATATCTTAAATTAACTCATTTCTATTAATCTGTGTATCACCACAAGGCTATGACCTATCACTAAGGTTCCGGGTATCTCTCTGAATCCATCTACTCTCTCTATATATATCTTCCAGCCTGGCTATATTCTGCCCTGCTATAGGCTGAAGCAGCTTCTTTATTAATCAATGATAATAAAACATTCATAGCATACAGAGGAAAATCCACATCAATACATGTTTTGTCTGTGTGTTTGTGTTTGTAGCATGTGGGTACCTGGTGCCCACAGAGGATATGAGAAGGTGTTGGATCCTCTGGGACTGGAGTAACAGATAGTTATTAGTCATCATATAGGTGCTGGGAACTGAACCTGAATCTCTGGAAAAACAACAAGTACTCTTAACACTGAACCAATTCTCCAACACATTTAAATCTTCTTTTTAAATTTTAGATTTATACACACACACACACACACACGAGTAACCACCAGCTGTCTGATTGGACTTAAGGTCCTCTAAATAGGGGGGAAATCATGCCTGGTACTAGAAATCTAACAACTAGTCAGGATTCATGAGGCTATGGGTCTCAGAAGAGAGCCCACTACTGCCACTTTATGAGACGAACACGATGCCTAGCTGCATCTTAAACTTACCCCACACCCACAGGTAAATGTAGTGACCACTTCTTGTCAAAGAAGCTTCTCTTTGCAGCAGATGGAAACCATCACAAATCCACAACTTGTCCATTTTCTTCACCTTTTCAAAGGATCAACGCTGTTACATTAATTCTTTGTTTATTTTTTCATGTCATTTGTTTCTTCTCTGATCTTTTTTTTTCTACCTATTGATTTTGAGTTTGGCTTGATTTTGGTTTTCTAGGATTTCAAGGTGTGTCATTAAGTTATTTATTGTGATCTGAGTTTTTAACATAGGCATTTGTAACTACAAACTTCTTAGAATTGCTTTCACTGACTCCTATAGGTTCTAGTATGCTTTTGACATCATTCATTTCTAAGAATTTTTAAATTTTACTGCTGGTTTCTTCAGGGGCCCATTCATCACTCAACAGTGTGTTTCTCAATCTCCATGAGTTTGTATATTTTCTGTATTTTCTTTAAATAATGGTTTCTAGCTTCAATCCATTTTGATCCTATATAAGAAATGAAATTATATTAATATTTTTGTGCTTGCTAAGACTTGCTTTGTGTCCCCAAAGCACGGTCTGGTTTTGGAGGGTATTTCACTGGCTGTGAAGAAGAGGTGATCTGCAGCCTTTGGGTAGAATATCTTATAAACATCTGTTAGTCCATTTGATATATAATATCATACAACTCTGATGTATTTGTTTAGTTTTTTATTTGACTGCATGACCTGTCAGTCAGTCTTAAAGTATTGTTGTGTTGAGGTCAGTCTGTGCCATTGCAACCAGCAGCGTTTGTTTTGTGTAACTGGATATGGCAGAACTCAGTAATACATCTTCAGAATTGTTCTGTGCTCTTAATAGAGTTCCCATAATCAATATATCAACATGAAAGGATCTCCTTTCCTTCCTTCCTTCCTTCCTTCCTTCCTTCCTTCCTTCCTTCCTTCCTTCCATCCTTCCCTTCTTTTTCTTTCTTTTTTTCTCTTTTTCTTTGGTTTTTGAAGCCCTGCCTGGCCTGGAATTCACTTTGTAGATCAGGTTGGCCTTGAACTCATAGGGATCCTTCTGCCTCTGCCTCCCAAGTGTTGGGAATATCAACATGTGCCTCTATCCTGGTTTAAGCAGCTTGCTTTGTGTCCTCTGTATGTATCTTTTTTTCTGCCAGTACCATACTGTTTTATTACTATGACTCTGTAACATAATTTGATGTTTTGTTTATTTGTTGTATTTTTGATACAAGGTCTCTCACTGTATAGCCCCGACTGGCTTATAACTCATGGTATAGACTAGGCTGGCCTTGAACCTACAGAGATCCACCTGCCTCTGTCTCGTGAGTGCTGAGATCAAAGGCCTGCACCACCATGCCCAGAGCATAGTATAATCTGAGGTCAGGGTTTATGATACCCACATTATTACACTTTCTGTACAAATTGCTTTGACTATTCAGAGTCTTTACCGTTTCTATATGAATTTTATGATAGTTTGATCTATTTCTGTGAAGAATGTGTGGGATTTATTACATTTATTTATTAGGAGGAGCACATGTGTGGGTAGTCAGAAGAAAATTCGAGGAGGTTGGTTCTCCTCTCCCACCATGTATATCCTCGGGATTGAACTTGGGTCATCAGCATTGGCAGCAAGCACCTATATTCACTGAGCCATCTTGCCAGCCCCATGTCACTGGAATTTTGAGAGGGGTTACACTGACTAGGTGGCTTGATTTCAGCAACGCACTCTTTTTCATATTAATACTACTTTCCATGAGCAACGAACATCTTTCTATGTTCTAGTATCTTCTTCAATTTTTATTTTTTTTTAAATTTTTATTTTTTTTATATTTATTATGTATACAATATTCTGTCTGTATATATGCCTGCAGGCCAGAAGAGGGCACCAGACCTCATTATAGATGGTTGTTAGCCACCATGTGGTTGCTGGGAATTGAACTCAGGACCTTTGGAAGATCAGGCAGTGCTCTTAACTGCTGAGCCATCTCTCCAGGCCCTTCTTCAATTTTTAAATGTAGTATTTTAAAGCTTTCATTATACATGTCATTCACCTCTTGGGTTATATTAGATATAACTGCTCTTCACAAGCTGATTTTGCATCCCATGACTCTGATTACAATGTTTATCAGTCTTATAGTGGAGTGGTTTTTGAGTTACTTGTTTCTTGGTACTGAAAATGGAACTCGGGGCTTGGGCCCTTGGGCAGTAGGCTAGATAAGCCTCTACCACTGAAGTACATTCTCAACCTACATGACAGAGTCTCAATGTGTTTGTGTGTATGATCATACCATCTGCGGTCAAGAAAAATCCGAGATCATCTTCTCTCCTATTTGTGTCCCTTCTATTTCTTTTTCTTGCCCTATTACAGTGGCAAAGACTCAAAGCTCTGTGCTGAATAAGAGGAAAGAAAGCCAAACCCTTTCTGCCACAAGTTGTTCTGAGTGTTCTGTCACAGCATCAGAGGGCAAACTCAGACCGTCTCTATTTCATTGCTCCCTGCCCTGGTCTTGCTCTCTGCTGATGGACACAAGGCCCCTCTTACCCCCGCCCTGTCCTAACAAGCTTCCTCGTGGGTTGGCTGAGCTCTGTGGTTCTTCCTCACCACCGCAGCAGCCGTCAAGCAATAACATTTGGTGTATAAACTTTGGGTCTGACTTCCTTTTTACCTTCCTTTTTTAATTTATTATCTTTTTTCTTTGGGGGATTTTCCCTTCCTACTTCTTTTGTTATGTATTTATTTTCCCTTTATTCCATTTTTAAACAGGGTCTTGTTATACAGCTCAGACCTCAGTGATCTTGCAGTGCTCTGGCCTCAACCTCACAAATGTTGGATTACAAGCACACACTACCATACCTGGCTTCTGTTTTACTTTAGTTTTTTTTTTTTTTTTTTTTATTTCACATGATCTGTGTGTTTGTTTGGAACTCTACAATGTCTGCTACCAAGGAATTTACCTAAAATTTACAACAAAGGCATTAAAAGCATCACATTTGTTTTGCTGGGTATATTTTTAGATTTTAAAAACATTATGCATATGAATATTTCATATATATACATATATATATACATATATACGAAACACATGTATGCCTGGTGCCCATGGAGATCAGAAAGAGACATCAGGTCCCCTGGAGCTGGAGTTACAGATGGTTGTGAACCACTGTGTGGATGCAGTTGGGTCCTCTACAAGAGCAGCCAGTGCTCTTAACTTCCAAGCCATCTCTCCAGCCCATTTCTAAATCACTCAACGTTTTTCATCTTGACTTAACTGTTAAGTCCAAACTGATGGAGAAAACCACTAAGCAGATTATCCGCTGCCTCAGTTCCTCCAAGGTGAGTGCCTGTGTTCACTCTAACGCTTCCATCACACTAGAGAAGCATTCCTTCCTGTCATCAGTCAAGGTCTTATGTACGGACAAATGCTTTGTCTGTGTCTGCTGCTCATTCTGAGAGCCTCTGTGAGCCCTGACTGGCTGGTCCCTGCCACAGTCCTCAGTTGTTAGCATCAGAGCTTCTCTTCTGAGGACCCTGTAGTTCAATGATTCTGGGTTGTCACCCGTCTGTGAATGCAGCTTCCTTCTATAGGGATGAATATAACAGACTAGTAAGGTCATTCAATGCTTTCGAAGTACTCAAGGCTGGGTCAGTTCAGTTCCCAGTGGGTAGATAGGCAGCCAATGGTAGCAGTCCTATGTAACGGAAACTTGGATGACAGAATAAATTGACTAGGCTTTGTGTACCTATAAATTACAAAATGGGGCTTCTAACCAGATCATCTGACCAAAAGTCATCCAACTCTATGTTGCCACCATGGCTTGCTAACACTAGCCAACTCACCATCTCCCAGTCTCCAATGACCAGGCAACCCATAGAATGTATATATCTTTTTTTTTAACTAAAAAAAAAAAACCTTGACAATAATAGGCTGTACACTATACATAGCACAGTGTAAGGATTCCAACAATCACACCATTCCAAACACAACACTACATTCTTCAGATACCAGCCTTTATCTACCTCTTAAAATCCTGGGAAAAAAGTGCCCCAAGATGGTGGAGATACCGAGACAGAGGGATTACCAGTACCAGAAATCCGAGGCTTATGGCACTGAAGATATAGGTTGGGGGAGGGGACTCTTAGCTGCCTTTGCTCAGCTTTGATTCACAAATCCAGTGGTAAATCCTCTGGCAGACGTCATCATTCCAGCGACCATCATCGTAAGAGAAGTGGGCACAGTCCTCACCTCCTCCCAGCCCGTGGCCATGCCAATTATCTGGCTGTAGTGGCTTCCAATTCCTGAAAACAAACGGCTCTCAACTCCAGGAGGTCAAGCTCTCAGCCCTCTTACCAGGGCCCCCCCAAACCCCCAGAGTCATGTGCTAAAATGACAGGACAGTCCCAGGGAGAGGGGGAAAGCCACAGACAACACAGTCAGTCCCAGGGAGAGGAGGAAAGCCACAGACAACACAGTCAGTCCCAGGGAGAGGGGGAAAGCCACAGACAACACACGTCAGTCCCAGGGAGAGGAGGAAAGCCATAGACAACACAGTCAGTCCCAGGGAGAGGGGGAAAGCCGCAGACAATACACGTCAGTCCCAGGGAGAGGAGGAAAGCCATAGACAACACACGTCAGTCCCAGGGAGAGGGGGAAAGCCATAGACAACACAGTCAGTCCCAGGGAGAGGGGGAAAGCCGCAGACAATACACGTCAGTCCCAGGGAGAGGAGGAAAGCCATAGACAACACAGTCAGTCCCAGGGAGAGGGGGAAAGCCGCAGACAACACAATCAGTCCCAGGGAGAGGAGGAAAGCCGCAGACAACACAGTCAGTCCCAGGGAGAGGAGGAAAGCCATAGACAACACAGTCAGTCCCAGGGAGAGGGGGAAAGCCATAGACAACACAGTCAGTCCCAGGGAGAGGGGGAAAGCCGTAGACAACACACGTACTTGAAGCCATTGTCAAAGTCAGTCCCATCCACCCATCTCCAGGGTCCGTTTTGGTCTGTGAGGCCCATCCAGGTGGGCACGGGGCCCTTGCGGTCATTGATAAATCTCTGAGGAGAAAAAAAAGGGGGAGGAATGACTTCTCCCTCTAACAGACAACCTCCAGGAGAGCCCGTCGAGGCCACACCTGCTCCTCCATGGAGTTGACCACCACCAGGCGAGCGTTCTCTAGCTGGCAGTACTTGTCAGCCTCGGGCCATGACTTCCCAGTTTGAGAGAACCAGTAGCAGCTGCCTTCGTGTTCTATCCAGTGAAGGGGGCAGCAGGTCCTTTCAGAGCCTACGAGGCATCAGAGAGAGTACAGGGCTGAGGTGCGACACAGGGTAACATCTACCATAAACCACAGAGAAGTACACCCATCGCCCTCCTCACCATTGTTCCTGAGGCTGGCCAGCTGGCACGACAGGGCCTTCAAGTCCTTCCCCAGCTGTTGGACACGCTCCGTCATTTCAGAAAGATCTGGGACACACAGATGGACATGAGAACAGCGCTCTACTGCCACAGCTGCTTGGCGAGTCCCTGGTGCTCAGGTGGCCTGCACAGGGCTCAGCTAGGAACATCACACACTGCACACACACACACCTCCTCCCAGGGTACAGGAAACCAAGGTCTAACCTGTTTTCAGGGCCTGTTCCTTTTTCTCCACTGTGCTCTCCAGAGAAGTCACCTTCTGGCTCAAGTCTCGGCCTGGAAGACGACGGTTCAGTCCCAGGGACCCATTTGCCCACACCCTCTGCCAACTCTTAGAGACCAGGGCCTCTCACCTGCCAGCAGTTCCTGCCTGTGATCGTCCACGTCCACTTTCAGAGAATTGATCCTTTCTTGCAAGCTGTTACCTGCGGAACAAGGGACTGGATCAGGACTCTGTCCTCCCTGCCCAGCCCACTCCTGCCCAGAACCCGGTCAGAGCCCAACTCACCCTTGGAGTTCAGGGCCTGCAGTTCAGCCTTCATGTAGGAGGTGAGGTTTTCTGAACTGGCTCTCAGGGTGCCTAGGTCCCTCCTTAACTGGGAATCTGATGGGGACGATAGAATGATCAGAACCAAGATTGCTCAGTCCCCTCTGTGGCAGCAGTAAGATGGACACTGCACGCAGGGTAGCATTCTGGGTCACACTGGGGCAGACACCGTTGTTACCCAGGATTGCACTGGAGCAAACTGAGGCTTAGGAGTGAGGTGATGCACAAGAAGAAGTCACACGGCCAGCAGCCGTCCCCTTCGTGGGTCCTCGTGTCCCCACCAGTGTTCCCACCACTGCTCTCATCTACTTCCCCACACAGGTCCCTGTCCATTATGCGTCTCTGCTGTTAACCTTGTCATTGCCATGGCCCTCACTGCTGTCCTTTAGTCTTTGCTCCCATCGCTGCCTCCGTCCACCCTGCCCACCAACACCCCTGCGATTCCTCTCTTCCCTGTGATGCCAAGGGCACCCACTTTGGGATCCAATCACGGAGACAACCACCAGCAGCAGGAAGCCGAGGCCCAGGGAGAAGAGGAGGAGGTGGGTCCATGAGAAGACATTCCACAGGAAGGACTGGGGGGGAGCCGCTGAAAGGTAAGAGGGTGTCAGGGTAAGGGGCCCAGGCAGCAGTTCTCAGTTGGTGGGTGGTGACTCTTGTGGGGGTCAAATGGCCTTTTCACAGGGGTCACATATCAGATATCCTGCAGATCAGATATTTACATTACAATTCTTAACAGTAGCAAAATTACAGCTATGAAGTAACAAAAATAATCTTATGGTTGGGGTCGCCACAATGTGAGGAATTGTTTTAAAGGGTCGGGGCACTGGGAGGGTTGAGAACCATGGCTCCAGAGTGTGCAGATACAGGAGGTGTGGGCCCCAGGGGCCTTATCTAGGGGTGATTGTTTGGCCCTGGTAGTGCTGTAGGAGGGACGGGTTAAGAAGGGTTGGGGTGTGGCCGGGCGGTGGTGGCGCAGGCCTTTAATCCCAGCACTCGGGAGGCAGAGGCAGGCGGATCTCTGTGAGTTCGAGACCAGCCTGGTCTACAAGAGCTAGCTCCAGGACAGGCTCCAAAACCACAGAGAAACCCTGTCTTGAAAAACAAAAAAAAAGAAGGGTTGAGGTGGGGGTGCTCCTCTCAACGAGTCCTCACCCCCAGAAGCCTCTCCTACTGTCAGCCTCGGGTGTGCAAAGTGCAGGAATGCACAAACATTAAGCACACAGACAGGGACTGCAGGGCTCCGTGAGGTTTCACATCAGAGCTGGAGACGTAATACAAGGACACAGAGGCGCTGGGGACAGCTGCAACAGTCAGGCCATTACTGGACCCTTAGCCTCTGCACGACTGTGTGAGCAAGGGGTGAACTTCTCCAAACCCAACGACCCACCATGCACACCTCCTATCCCCTCCCACAGAGCACAGCAAGTCCTGTCCCTCCAGGTCACTCTTCCTGTCCCTGCGTCTCCGAGAACCTTCTACGTGCAATGTAAGGGGCTCTGGGAGTGGGAGTGGGCGCCCTGGTGCATGGTGAGAAACAACGGAAACTTTGATAGACATAGTCAGGGTGCACTCGGGGGACTCCCGCCCTCCTTCCCACTCACCTTTTCCAGTCTCCTGGTTTTTCGCCTCACTCCCCAAGTTCTGGAAGTTTTCATACGTCATTGTCTTATTTGGACAAACGTACGCTTGTGTATGCTTGCGAGGCTCTCAGAACTGAAATGGAGAGACCAGGGTTCAGTTTGGGGTACCACTAGGTCTAAGAACGAGACAGACAGCAGGGTGGAGCTGCGGGCAAGGCTGGGGCTGCAGGGGAGCAGTCCAGTTGAGAAGGAGCCTCAGTTACCATGACCCTGAGGACGGAGGTAGGCTTGAGTCTACAGCTGAGGCTAGACATGATGTCAGAATGCATCAGCTTTGAGGTGGGGATAGACCCGTGGGGATAGACCTGGAGCTAAGGTCATACAGCTCTAAGCTGCTTTGTCAGCAGGAGAGAGCATTTGAAAAACGATAACATACTGTTTGTTTGGGGTTTGGGTTTTGTTGTTGTTGTTGGGTTTGGGGTCTGGTCCCATCCCCAAGACAGGGTTTCTCTGTTTAACCCTGTCTGTCTTGGAACTCACTCTGTAAACCGTGCTGGCCTTGAACTCAGAGACCCGCCTGCCTCTGCCTCCTTAGAGGTGGGACTAAAGGTGTGTGCCATCACTGCCCAGCAACATCCTGTTTCTATAGGGCCTTTCAAAGGATGCCTTGCCTGACCACAGTCTGAACACACAAATACCCTCAAACACTCAAACACTACTTCTAAATGTCAAGTGTGGAAGGATTTTCTTCTCATTTCCTTTGAGAAACCTGATATGCTGTGTCTGTCCTTTTCTCTCTCTCTTTAATAAATTTATTTATTTATTTAATATCCTGGCCACAGTTTCCCCTCCCTCCTCTCCTCTCAATCCCCCGCATCCTCTCTCTGTTCCCACCCCCAATCTATTTCTCCTCCATTTCTGTTTAGGAAAGGACGGGTCTCCTACAAGTCATCAATAAAACATGGCATATCAAGTTGCAATGACACTAAACACCTCCCCAGGGATTAAAGCTGGGCAGGGTGATCCAGTGTGAGGAGTAGGGTCCCAAAAGCCAGTAAAAGGGTCAGAGACAGCCCCTGTTCCAGCTGCTAGGAGTCCCACAAGAGGACCAAGCCACACAACTGTCACATCTAGGTCAGCCCCACACAGGCTCCCCAGTTGTCTGTTCAGTCCCTGTGAGCTCCTATGGCCCAGGTTAGTTGATTCTTTGAGTTTTCTTATTACATCCTTGACCCCTTTGGCTCCCACAATCCTTTCCTCCCATCTTCTTCAGGATTCTCCGAGCTCGGCCTAATGTCTGGCTCTGGGTCTCTGCATGTGTTTCCATGTGATGAAAACAGGGCTAGGCACCAGTCCAATCGCAGGCCTGCTGCATGTCCGCTATTGCTAGGAGTCTTAGCTGGGGTCTTCCTTGTAGATTCCTGGGAGATTTTCTTGCACCAGGTTTTTGCCTGACCTCAAAATCCCCCCCCCGCCCCGTTTCCAGTAGTCTCCTTCAGTACTCTCCTCTTCTGTCAGCTCCCCTCCCCCAGCCAGAACCTGGTCTCTCATGGTCCCATCCCCACCCACCCGCAGTCCACTCGTGAACTCTCTTATATTTCCCCTTCCCAGGGAGATCTGGGCATCCCCCCTTGAACCCTCCTTGTTACCTAGTCTCTCTGAGGCTGTGGATTATTGCATAGTTATCCTTTATTTTACAGCTAATATCAACTTATGGCTGAGTACATTCCATGTTGTCTTCCTCAGTCTGGGTTACCTCACTCAGGATGATTTTTTTCTAGTTCCATCCATTTGCCTGCAAATTTCCTGGTGTCCCTGTTTTTAACAGCTGAGTAATACTCCATTGTGTAAATATACCATATTTCTTTATCCATTCCTCAGTTGAAGGACATCTAGGCTGTTTCCAGGTTCTGGCTGTTACAAATAAAACTACTATGAACATAGTTGAACACGTGTCCTTGTGGTATGATTGACCATCATTTGGGTATATACCCAAGAGCTGGTATAGCTGGGCTTGTGGTAAGTTGATTCCCAGTTTTCTGAGAAACTGCCATACTGACTTCCAAAGTGGCTGTACAAGTTTGCACTCCCACCAACAGTGGAGGAGTGGCCCCCTTGCTCCACATCCTCTCCAGCATGAACTGTCTCTTGTATTTTCGATCTTAGTCATTCTGACAGGTGCAAGGTGCAATCTCAGAGTCATTTTGACGTGCATTTCTCTGATGGCTAACGATGTTGAGCAGTTTCTTAAGTGTTTCTTGGCCATTTGAGATTCTTCTGTTGAGAATTCTCGGCTTAGATTTATACCCCATTTTTAAAATTGGATTTTTTTTGGTTTGCTGATGTCTAGTGTTTTGAATTCTTTATATATTTTAGAAATCAGCCCTCTGTTGGATGTAGAGCTGGTGAAGATCTTTTCCTATTCAGTAGGCTGCCATTTTGTCCTATTGACAATGTCCTTTGCCTACAGAAGATTTCTCTCTGAAAAGGCCTCATATCACAGTTCTATTCTGAAGGATTTAAGATGCTAAAGCCCAAAAAAAGCTGATTTTTATCTAGCCCATTATTTAAAAATCACAGGAAATCAGGAAGTGGGTTTGCTATTGTTTATCATGCATTTGCATTTATTGCTTGTGTGTGTGTGTGTGTGTGTACATGTGTGGCATGGTACATATGTGGAAACCAGAGGATAATTGGTTCTCTCCCTCCACAGTGTGGGTTCCAGGGGCTGAACAAGTCAGCAGGCTTGGCAGCAAACTTCTTTACCCAAAGCCATCTTACTGGCCCCAAAGCCTGCTTTTCATTTTTCCAATAATATCTATTAATATCTCAAGAATAAATTTGACCATTTGGAATACATTGTCTTCAGGACTTTTCTTAGCATTTTCGTGGCCACCTATCAATAATTCTAAATTCTTTTGTGTATAGAAAGAATAAAGAGCAAATTATCGTAATGGTTTATGATTCAAAGATATAAACTGTAGATAACCTAGAACTTGTCACTCCACATGAAAATTGTAGCAAAGCCATAGTGTTATTTGAAGATTTGTTAATAAAAAATTAAATGTTAAGATCTCAAAAAAAAAGTGCTACTCCTGGGTCTGAAATAAAGATGCATTTGTCCTTGTGTCTCCTGTTGACACCGGCATCACTGCTCGGTCAGGACATAGGAGGGACCGAGCCTAAGCCTGCAGTAAAGCTGGAAGTGCAGTGGAGCTGAGTGAAAAACCCATGTGAAAAGCCAGGTCAAAGGGCTGGAGAGAAGGCTCAGCGGTGAAGAGCATGCAATGTTCTTTCAGCTGACCTGAGTCTGGCTCCCAGCTCCCACACTGGGCAGCTCACAACTGCCCGTGACTCCAACTCCAGGGAGATTCATCTCTCCTGAACCCTGAGAGGTTCACATGCATACACCCACATTCAGAGACCCATGTGTACATATGGTTATACCCACATACAGAGACATACATGTGCATATAATTCAAATAACAAAGTTTAGGGAAAAAAGGAAGAAATGGCTAAACATGGTGTCCTGTTTGTGATCCCAGTGCCGGGAAGGCAGACCAGCTGAATCCCTTGAGTTCGCTGCCTAATTGATAAGTCCCAGATCGCTCAGAGACCCTGTCTCAAAAAGCAAACACACAGCAACCACAGAAAGAGGGGAAGAAAGAAGGAAGGGATGAAGGGAGGGAAGGAGGGAGGGGGGAGGAAGAGAGGGAGGAAGGGAAGAAGGGAAAATGATGTGGAACTGGGGAAAGGGCTCAGCTGATAAAGTGCTTGATAAAGGGGGCCTGAGCCTGGACCCCTAGCGCCCACATAAAGGCTGGAATGCTGGCTGGAGTGGCACTCTTGTAACCCCAGTGTTTGTGAGAGGGGAGCAGACACAGGTCCTGAGAGCTCACTGGTACATGGACTAGCCCAAATGGCAAGCTTCAGGTTCAGTGAGAGAACATGTCTTAAAAAATAAAGTTCAGAGTGATAGAGGAAAAGCCTTGAGGTCAGTCTCTGGCCTCCACACATGCATGCACCTGCACCTACACACATAGTGCACACACATGCATACAGTACACACACACGTAATAACAATGTATATAGTTCCTGAGGAATTATAGCCATCATTGGACTTCAGCATCCACATACATGTACATACATATATACATGCACCTATACACACATGAACATGTATACATACTTCAGGTTAGAACTATAGTTTGAATCTAGGATATCTCCAAAGTCTGTTAAGCAAAGAGCTGAAGTTAGGACAGAGGCCAGAGCTAGGATGAAATCAGATGGGAGTGGGGCCAAAGATGGGGCTTACTTTGAGTCTTAGTTTGACTAGGAATTGAGGAAGGCACAATTCGAACTAGAGTCCAGTGATCGGAGGGAGTCCCAAGTCCACAACAAGCTCTTTCTATGTCTGCACATTTCCTTCCAACCAAGACCCAGAGTCCCCCCTCCTCGTATCCCTAACACATTCCCTGTCACACTGATCCACCCGGCAACCCCAGCCCGGTTACCTGTGTGAAGTCTGGAGACTGTGACTCTTGGCTTCCCTGTGCGGCGATGCCCAGGGTTGGGAAGTCTGTCAGAATGGAGAACTAAATCCTGGAGGGTTGATGTGGGAGGGAACAGGCAGAAATCACACTCATGTCAGAGGTCATTTAGTCCTTTGTGTCTGAAAGTCTGATGGTCTGTTTTGGGGAACACCCCATTTTTTTCAACCTCTAAACACTGAGTGAATGGGAGCTTGAGTGTTTGTGGGGGTGGGCATAAAGGACACGTCTCGTTTACGTCTTCCCAGATATACCATCCTCCGTTTCTCTTTCTTGCAGCTCCTGTAACTTCCTCGTTTTTCACTAAGTAGGAGGGGGGTTACAACAGAGGGACAGTCTGGTGTTCTTCTCCTAGGCCTCTCATCTTCATTCGCTTCCTGCCCATGACTTCCCCAGAATTTTGGCGTCTCTGTCACTGAACACCTGCTCCCTGGGAGTTCATTCTCTGCTCATAGTGAAAACCCGGTTGGACTCCCTGGAACCTGACTCCTTGGACCCCCGCACCAAGCTCAACCCTAACTCCACCCAGAAAGATGGAGAGGGACAGAAACCATGTCCTGACCAGAATGAGAGAAGGGGTGAAGACAGAGGCATCAATTCTGGGGCATGGGGGGGGGGGTATCAGCATTGGCCATTGATTCCCTCTAGCGCGTTGGGAGGCAGTGTCGATGAAGGAAGGAAACAGCCCCAAGTCACACCCCGTGACATCCAGCACCCAGCCTGGCTCTGCTCAGCCCTCACGTCAGACCTCCATTTTCTCACAGGAGCCCCGCCAGTACTCGGGTCTTCAGAACGTTTTCAGTTAGGAACCCGAGTGTAGAAGAGCAGAGCAAATCCATCTTCAGTTCATCTGTTTTCTTTTTGTTGTTGTGACACACTTGTTTTTATTGCATTGCTGTGTCAGGACCATTTCATGACTTCGTTTCACTGATCCTGTGATATTTTGACTAGTCTGTGTTTCTAGTGAGAGCTACAGCTTGGGCCTAGACTAGGGTCCCCTTGGATCTAGACAAGGGATCCCCAGACAGCTGCTAGTGGGAGGTAACCATCCCTTTTACAGGCTACTATGGGAGGCCTTCTGGCCACTGAGCTGTGCTCTGGAAAGAGGTTGTGGGATCCCAGCCCTTTCCTCTTTCCCTTTTGCTTCCTAACCAAGAGTTGAGTGGTTTCACTGCTACACAGTCCTGATATGGTTTATGGTCTTGCCATGGGCACAATGCAATGAAGCCACAGAAAATGTGTCTCCAAATAAGGCTGCCCCTTCTGTAAGTTGATTGTCTTGGGTAGTTTTTATAGGGCAGAACACTGACTAACCCAGGTTTTGCAAGCTAAAGTTGAAACTTTTGGAGTGCAGGGGGCAGGCTCCTCAGTAGGAACTCGCCCTTTGAAAAGGGTGGGGAAGAAGACAGAGGTAGCCCCAACATGGTACCAACCAGCTGAGTTCTATGAGCTTGAACAGTGGAGGTTACCTGTGATTGTGACAGTTCCATTCCAGGGAGGTGATGGAGGTTACACCAAATCCGTACATCACATTCCAGGAAAACCATCATTTTTCACAGTGTCAATTCTGTTGGCTTGTGAACACGAGAGCACTTCGAATCTTCTTGTGTCTTCTTCAGTTTCTTCCTTCAGTTTTTGTAGAGGGCAGAAGGCCATTGTGCTCACAGATAAACACTAGAGGAACCAGGAGTGTTGAACACCCAGACTTGCCTCTTCAACTTGTTTTCCACCCAGAAGGCTGGGAGTGGGTGTAGCTAACAGCCTGGAAATCTGTGCTGTCGGTAGAGCCTCACCTGAATCCCCCAGACCATTATGTTTATTCCAGATTCTTCCTCACTAGACTCCTATCTTGACTATCATTTCTTAGTCAGTAAAACCCATCCTTAGGGGAGACGTCACATGTACTTTGTAGCTTGGTGATTTCTACAATATTTGTCTGACCTCAACCATACCTGATCCTCCCCTGGGTCCTTAGGCTACAGAACCAGTCTTTAAGAGGAGTCCCACAGACTTTGCAAGAGTTTCAATATCGCACCTGAAGCTTTCTTGTGCACATGGGATTAAGATCATTGTTGCCAGAAAACATTTTCCAAAACTTGCATTGTACTTAAAGATATCTGAAATAAACCACCTGGTATCAGACTCTAGAAGTTTGAGCCAACACTGGCTAAGTCATCATGTTGAACCTTCTTGCCTTGTGTGGATGAATCATTTTTCTGCTGGTGGTGGCGCTTGCAGGGACCCCCACAAGGTTTTGTACTCAAGGTCTTTCACCTCAGCTCAGATGTACTCCTAGGGTCTTGGTTAAGCTATTGTGAAAATGTGATTGCTCCCCTGATGTCTGTCTAGGAGTGTTCACAACCAGACTGCAGAAGACACCATTTTTCAGCTGTCAGTTTGGGAGCCACAACTCTGATTAGAGTAATTATTAGATCTAAGGGTTCAGTGATGGAATTTTTAGGGTTTTTTAAGTATAGTATTTTTGAAAACAGGGATGATTTGGCTTCTTATTTTACTACCTCTTGAATTTATTTCTGACACTTACTGTCCCAGGTCAAGGACTGCATGTCATGAGTTTATCCATATTGAAGTTATTGAAGGCCTTTTCTGCATCTCTTAAGGGGAATCACATGACTGTGGTCTCTGAGTCTATATGCTGTATTGTGTTTATTGATTTGCATGTGTTGACCCATTTTGTAGTCTTGAAAGCAATATAATCATGATATATAGTGTTTTCATGAGCAAACATTTAATGTTGAACTAAGTTTTCTAATATCTCACTGAGAATTTTTGTGCCTATTTTCATTAAGAATATTGTTTTCATTTTTTATTTTTGATGTTTTCTCTTCTGAAAAATACTTTTTTTTCAGTGTGTCTGCATTTAGTTCTCCCCTCCCCATCTCTAACTGCCTTACACAGCCATCTTTCACCCAGGACCATGACTGGGTGTCCCCAGGCTCCCTGATTGATGATTGTTCCTTGTTTTCAGCCCCACAGAGTAGCTCAATCTCAAGGAATATGCCTCCTCCCACAGCGGTGCCTGTGTAGACCCTGCATGGTATGGAGATTGCTACAGTGGCTTCTCCAGTGCAGATGTGCTGAATGTCCTTTCCTCGATCATCCCGGGTGGGTATCTAACACCCAGTGGTCAGCCCTGGAATAACATACACACAACTAACATTGTACAGATTGGGCAGGTTGCATTTCTATGTTTAGGAATACACACACACACAATTAAAGAAATGGAGGCCATGAATTTGAGAGAGAGTTGAGGGATATACATGGGGAAAGTTAGAGGAAAAGGAAGGGGGGAACGATGTAATTCTATTTTTAATTTTCTTTTTTATGCATTTTTTCTCAAACAATACATTCCCAACTGCAGCCTCCCCTTCCTCTCCTCCTCCCAGTTCCCGCCTCACCTTCCCTCTCCCCCAGATCCACTACTCCTCTGTTTCCCTTCAGAAAACAGAAGGCTTCCCAGGGATATCAACCACACATGTCATAACAAATTCTTTGCAATAATCCCAATTTTTGCAAAAGTCACATACCAAATCTCCCAACTGGATCTTGGGCCTATGAGAACCACGTATTTGCCCTTTGGCTGTGGTGACCGCCACCCTCTCTTTACAGGAAGGCCCCCTAGTGTACCTGTAGAAAGTGCTTCAGGCCTCCTCCTCTTCCGGGAGCCAGGTAGACTGTTTGCCAATTTTTGCTGCTGAGCCTTGCTATCCTTCAGGTCCTTTAGCTGTTCTGTGATGTCTTTTGTGATTTCTGCGCTCTTCCTCTCTTTCTGTCTTCAGCATAGAATCTGTCCTGCTCCCCTGACTTTCTCAGTGCTGATTTTACATGGAGGCTGCTTCTAATCTGCCATCTTGGCATGTCTCCCTTGGACAGCTCTGGCTGTCCTGGAACTTACTACATAGACTGGGCTGGCCTCTCAAACTTATAGAAATCCACCTGCCTCTGCAACCCCCCTCCCAGTGCTGGTATTAAAGGCATGCAACACCAAGCCCAGCCTCTCTGACTTTTTAATGAAACCATTTATAGTTACCAATTTCCCTCTTGGAACTGCTTTCATTATATCCTGTGGGTCCTAGTATGTGGTATTTTCATTTTTAGTTGATTCTAAGAATTTTTAAATTCCCTTCCTGTCCTCTGTAAGTACATATCATCCCTAGTTCCTCTCGATGATGATTTCTAGTTTCGTCCTATTTCAATCAGAATGCAAGCAGTTATTTCAAATTCCTTATAGTTGATAAGACTTATTTTATGCCCTAAAACATGGTCTACTTTGAAAAACGTTCACGGGCCACTGAGAAGACTGTGTATTCTGCAGTTGAGTATTCTGTAGATGCCTGCTAGCCCTTTGATCTACAGTTCATCTAACTGTAATGATTGGTTGTTGTTGTTGGTGGTGGTGGTGTTTTGTTCAGGTGATTGTCTTGGTTAAAGCTGAGTACTGACACCACCCACTGTTACTGTGCTGAGGTTGTTCTGAGACATAAAGTCTAGTAGTGTTTGCTTTGTGCCATTGGGTAGGCTAGTGTTTGCTGCATGTCTGTTTAGAATTGTTTTAAAGTCTTGGTGGATTGTTCCCTTAATCAATACGAAATGGTCTTCTGTTCCTCTGGTTAATTTTGAAGTCTGTTTTTGTCAGACTGTGAGTGTAGTTACTCCTGCTCACTTTTGAGTTCTATTTGCTTAGAGTGTTTCTTTCATTCGTTCCTTCAGTCTAAGTCTTTATGGACTTATTTCTTAGCAGACAGCTACTGTTGTGTCGTGATGATTGTATGAGTACGTGTGGAAATGAGGGTCAATGGGGGTGTGCATATGTGCACATGTGTAGGTCAAAGAAAACCTCAGGTTTCATTGCCGGGGAGTCAAATACTGACGGAGAACCTCCTTCAGCCAATGGCCTTTGAGAGGCTGGACCAGGTTGGAGCATAACTTAGGGTACCAAAAAGCCACAGTCCCACCCCGCTCGGTCTCTTCTTCCCAAGAGCCCCACCTGGATGTTGGACCTCATTCCTATTTTCTTGCTGTGATCCATGAGTTCCCTTTTAATAAAGAAAAACCTTAAAACATTCTTTTCAGCATTATTTTGGGATTATTTGACTCACATTCCCCACATTTGTTGTATTCTACATCATCTGGTACCCAATGTGGGGCCAAGTTCATGTTACTGGGAACCTCCTGGTTCGCCAGCCTAGGCATGTTTTCCTGCCAACTCATAACCCATCCACCACTGCTAAGGAACCCGACATTCCCTGCCAGCTGCTTCTCCAGTCAGTGACTGCAGCATTTCTTCTGCCAGCGTGGTGCACGTGCTTGCACTGAGGGAAAGCTTTGGGCCTCCTTCTTATTCTGGCCTCCAACTCTTGGAATCGCTTTGATTGTTCTTAATAACTGTTCTTAATTTGTTAAACAAAGCATATTTATAAGTATCCAAGTAAGCGATGGCTAACAAGCCCAGAGAATGCTGGCTTCCCCTCTGCCTCTCTTCACTATGCAGCACCTGCTGGCCAATAAAGATTATCACACCTACTCCAACTCACTGTAATTGACTTATGACAGGTAATATCTAAAAAAATTACATGATTACTGATAACATTACCATCCAAAAATTTAATAACCATTTTGCTTATGTTAAGGATGATATTCTGCAAGGCTTATGTGATTTTTCGTATACATCCATTTATTTGATTTTGGGAAATAGTTTTGTTTTTCATATTACATCATTAAAAAATGATTTGATAACAGAACCAAAAATGAGGCACTTTAAAAAATGATACAATCTTTATAGACTAAAATTTTAACAGCTAGTTAAAAATTTAAACTATGGAAAAGGATAATATTAATTTGACAGACAAAATCCAATCAATGTCAAAGGGTGCTGAGTCATTATCTGAAAGAATTCGTGCTGCTGAATTTAATAATTGAAATTTGTTGAAATCTATGATAGATTAATGGATAAGGTATCTCTCTAGAAAGGTTATACACACACCATCAAAATTACGTCCAAGGATGAGACATTATCTTTACTGGAAAATTTTCATACTTTGAAATCCTCAATGAGGGCATTAGAATGAAACAATGGACAGGAGATTCAGACTTTACAAAAGACAGTGGTAAAAAGATTTGAAAAGATCAAGGAAATTATCAAAATTGATGATCAGAGTCAGAGGGTACAAGGACAAAATTTACCTCATCAGTATGTGTCAGACTCCAGGATGACTTACCCAGAGTTTTAACTGCCTATCCAGTATTTTGCTCTGAAAAACCATCTGGCACAGAATACCCTAAGGTAGTCAAAAAATATACATGGCAACCTATAGGTATGAGTGATTTAAAAGAAATTAAGCAAGCAATAGTATCTTATGGCCTGCATTCACCATTTGTTAGGGAAATGGTGAAAATGTGGGCTTCGAGCAATAATGCTGCCCCACACAACTGGTTTCAATTAATCTCAGTGGGCCTAGAAAATGGATTCCAGCTGCTATGGAAATGCTATTGGCGAGAAGAGGAAAACAATTTAGAACAACAGGGGAAAACAAAAGAATTTGAGGCTTCCCAAGATCAAATTCCTGCTGAGGGACAGTACTCTGATCCTCGGGACCAGGCTCTCTACAATGAACAAACTTTGTCCCTATGTAGCACAGCAGATTTAAATGCTTGGGTCAGGATTCAGGAACCAGAAAAGAGAATTGAATCATATATCAGGATTAAATAAGGCCAGAGAGAACTCTTCAGTGACTTTTTACAAAGGTTGACTAAGGCTGTACAAGTAGGAGTAACAGATCCAAAAGCTAGACATGTACTCATTGAATCTCTGGCTTTTGAAAATGCCAATTTAGAATGTCAAAAGATCCTTGGGCCTTTAAAGGTCAAATCAGCTCCAATAGATGAATGGATCTTGCATACAATGAATGTTAAAATATTTGACTATAGTACTGAGGTGTGGGTAGGAGAAGTGATTTCCAATAGTATGAGGAGACACTAAAATGCCAAATGCTTTAATTCTGGTAGAATAGGACATCTAAAAAGGGATTGTAGACAAGGAATTCCTAGGAATAATGTCTACTCTGGGAATGGCAAAAATAGGTAGTCTCAATCTTCTGGAATATGTAGGAGGTATGGCAAAGGTCAACACAGGACCAATGACTATAGATCGACAAGAGACAGACATGACAACCCGATGCCATCAGGAAACTCTTTGGGGGGGCTCTCACAGGCCTCCATATCAAATGTGGTCCAGTTATTTCCAGTTACTGTGGAAAACATATCTCATCAGAAAAATTAAAAGATCCAGTGCCTACTATAAAAACAAACAAACAAAAAAACATACTGTTCTGGATGATGAAATAAACATGGAGGCTGCATCAAAAACTCCAGTAGAAAATAGGAAAAGTATATTTTGACAGACTTCTATAAATAATCAAAGACCAAAGTTAAGAGTGCACATAAATGACATTGTTCTTGAAGAATTACTAGACACAGGTGTAGATGTGAGTATCATTACTCCAAAATCTTGGCATCCAAATTGGTCTCCTCAAGAGGCAGATGTTCAGTTCCTAGGAATTGTAACCCTATCTCAAGTAAAACAAAGCATGAAATGGGTTGAATGCATAGGGCTAGAAGGACAAAAAGGAAGACTGAGTCTATATGTAGCTAATATTGCAGTAAATTTATGGGGTCATGACCTGTTGTGGCAAAGAAATACCCAGATTAACATTTTTGTAGTCCCAAAAACTCATGTTTCTGGAAAGGATATTATAAGGTATTATAAACAAAGGTCACCAGCCATTTGGGCTGTACAAGAACACAAAGCAGCTAGCAAACCTTCAGAGGCACCAAAGACCCTGCCTTTAAAATAGTTAACTGAAAAACCAATATGGGCTAAACAAAACCAAAAAAACAAACAAACAAAAAAAAAACTGGTACAGGAGCAACTAGATGCTCACCATTTTAAAGAATCAACCAGCCCTTGGAATTCTCCTGTATTTGTTGTTAAAAAGAAATCTGGAAAATAGAGAACGGTGACAGATCTTAGAGCTGTCAATAAGGTGATTTAACCTATGGGTCCTCTACAATCTGGAATTCCTCTGCCTTCTCTATTACCAAAAGAATGGCCTCTCATAATTATTGATTTAAAAGATTGTTTCTTCACTATATCTTTATTAAAAAAGGACAGAGAAAAATTTGCCTTCACAATGCCTACTTATAATAATTTTCAGCCTACTAGGAGGTACCAGTGGACCATCCTCCCACAGGGAATGCTCAATAGCCCCACCCTGTACCAATATTTTGTAAATCAGCCATTGGAAATAATACATAAACAATTTCCTAAGTCTATACCATTACATGAATAACATTTTTATTGTTTTTATTGAGCTATATATTTTTCTCTGTTCCCTTCCCTTTCCCTCCCCACCCCTTCTATCCTCTCCCATGGTCCCCAAGCTCCAAATTTACTCAGGAGATCTTGTCTTTTTCTACATCCCTTGTAGTTTAGATCTATGTATGTCTCTCTTAGGATCCTCATTGTTGTCTAGGTTCTCTGGGATCATGAATTAATTATAGGCTTCTTTCTCTTTGCTTTATGAATAACATTTTGTTTTCTGATTCAAATGCAGATACTTTAGAAAGAATGCTTAAAAAAATAAAAGATGTTTTACTTAAATGGGGATTATATGTTGCTCCTAAAAAAAAAAACACACACACAAAAAAAGAGATTCTGTCAATTACCTAGGTTCAAAATAGGTTTACAAAACATTAAAACCCAGAAGACACAAATTAGGAGAGACCAATTACAGACTCTTAATGACTTTCAAAGATTGTCAGAAGACAATTCTAGTTTATGATCGGTTGTTGAGATGCCTGATCTAATAATTCATTTAAACAAAACCTAGATGGTGACAAAGACTTTAATAGTCCCAGGGAATTAACAGCTGAATCTCAGGGGGAAAAAACTGACTTGTTGAAGAGAAATTACAGAAGTCACATAAGGTAAATCCAAATTCTAGTCATATTGCCTTCCAGAATTTTCCCTACAGAAATTTTAGTGCAGAGGGAAGATATTGTCTTAGAATGTATCTTTTTACCACATAAACCAAGTCAAAAACTTAAAACTTATGTAAAAGTATCTCTAAATTAATTATAAAAGGAAAATTGAGACTTTGTCAACTAGCAGGTATGGACCCAGAAGAGATTATATTGCCTTTTACTACTAATGAAATTTTAAAAATTATGGAAAGACAATAAACCAGAGCAAAGAGCTTGTGTTAAATTTTGGGAAAAAATAATAGCAATTATCCCAAAAGCAATAAAAATTAATGTTATAAAAAGAACTACTTAGATTCTTCCCCAAATTATAGATGATGCACCAATAACTGGATCCCATGCATTTTATACTGATGCAAATAAATAAAAAAAAACAGGTTACAAAATGAGATAATAGGTAGATTAGTGTGAGCTTACTCACACTAATAATAATAATAGTGAGTAATAGGATAAATACTTGTGAGCTATTATTTATGGACAATTTATATTGGTATAGATTCTTATATATTGATACAAGCTCAAATTATATTTGTTATATTGAATATGCTCCTATTTATGTTTACAATATTTGTATACCTATGCAAAGTTATTTTGTCAGATTGTATGCCCAGACCTACAGGGGTCCTGGCTCAGTCTACTCCCTCAAAGGTCCCAGATTCATACCCGGAACCACAGCGGTCTCTGGTCCACTCACTTAGCAGTTGCTCCCCTGTACCTGCTCCTGTGAAGTTTGCTGTCTCAGGTCTGCTCTGGCTCAGGTGGCTGGCTCAGACCTGCTTCCGCAAATGACCCTGGTCAGGATCTGCTCCTGCTCCTATGGAGTTCACTGTCCTAGGCCCAATCTGGCCCAGGTCACTGGCTCAGTCCTACTCTTTTGGAGTTCACTGCCTCAGATCTGCTCTGGCCTAGGTCTCTCCATGTTGGGACTTTTTATAAATGTAGAAATCATGTGAGGAAAAAGGAGGCGTTTTGTTAGGGGAAACATTTGAATTCGACTTTTTCATGTACAAGGTGGTACTGGCGCTTTTTACTGAAATACGTATTTCTCTGGTGCTGGAAAATTCTGTATTCTGTCAATTATGTTTTAAATAAATGCTGGTTGGCCAGGAGCCAGGCAGGAAGTATAGGTAGGACAACCAGACAGGAAGTAGGGGGGGGTCAATGAGAACAGGAGAATTCTGGGAAGGAGGAGGCCCATTCCTCCCTAGTCCTGTCCAGACACCAAAAAAGCAGGATGTGACCTGCCCCACTGAAAAAGGTACTGAGCCAGGTGGTGGTGGTGTATACCTTTAATCCCAATGCCTGGGAGGCAGACAGATCTCTGTGAGTTCAAGGTGTGGTAGCACACACCTTTAATCCCAGCACTGGGGAGACAGAGATAGGTGGATCTCTGTGAGTTCAAGGACAGCCTGGTCTAAACAGAGTGAATTCCAGGACAGCCAAAGATACACAAAAAAAAACCTGTCTCAAAAAGCAAAACATTATGCCGAGCGGTGGTGGCGCACTCCTTTAATCCCAGCACTCGGGAGGCAGAGGCAGGCAGATCTCTGTGAGTTCGAGGCCAGCCTGGTCTACAAAGGGAGTTCCAGGACAGGCTCCAAAGCTACAGAGAAACCCTGTCTCGAAAAACAAAAACAAACAAACAAAAAAAAACAACAACAAATAAAAAGCAAAACATTAAAAGTAAAAATAAAAAATAGAGGTTAAAATAAAGCCACATAAAGATGGAAAATACAAAGAGAATCTGGATACTGTATGTTATTATGCCCTCTTTAAATTGTTTGAATGCTGAGGAAGGAGCAACAGCTGCTAAAAGATATTTGTTTATAAATGCTGCTGAATTAATCCAAGATAGGTATTTTGAAAATGCCTTGACTTCAAAATTGAAGTCAAAATGTATGTTACTTTGGAGAAGAGATTTTGCTTTTGTTTCCACAGGAAATTAGAGGCTGTGGATTCATTCTGAGTTAAGAAAAATCAGGTTTGATCAAGGAATACCACCTGAGAGCTCTCTGGTAGGAACAGATGGCCCAGATGTCTGAGTTCTGCATCCAGAACAGGTTCAAGATGCTGCCTGAGATGATCAAGACTCACAGGATACTCCAGTCAGGACTTGGTCATACTTCTAAATTTTCTTTAGGTCCCCATAAGATTATCAGCACCCCCAATCAGCAGGAAGTAGCCTGGAATACTACCCCCACATTCCCCAAAAATGGATATTTTCCTTCATTTGAAAAAAAAAAGAGGGGGAAGTGGTGCAGGACAATTCTGTATTCTGTCAATTATGTTTTAAATAAAGGCTAATTGGCCAGTAGCCAGGCAGGAGGTATAGGTGGGACAACCAGACAGAAAGTAGAAGCAGGTCAATGAGAACAGGAGAATTCTGGGAAGGAGGAAGCCCATTCCTCCCAGTCCTGTCCAGACACCGAAGAAGCAGGATTTGACCTGCCCTGCTGAAAAAGGTACCAAGCCATGTGGCTAACATAGTTAAGAATAATGGGTTAATATAAGTTATAAAACCTAATATGAAGCCTGAGCTAATGGTCCAACCAGTTTATAACTTATCTAGACCTCTGTGTGGTTTTCTTTGTGACCTTACCAACTGTGGGAACGGGGCAAGACAGAAACCCCAACAAGGGGGCTAGAGAGGTGGCTCAGTGGTTAAGAGCACTGCCTGCTCTTCCAGAGGTCCTGAGTTCAGTTCCCAGCAGCCACATGGTGGCTCACAACCATCTGTAATGAAATCTGGTGCCCTCTTCTGGCCTGCAGGCAGACACAATACTGTATACATAATAAATAAATCTTTTTTTAAAAAAAAGAAAAGAAAAGAAAAAGAAACCCCAACAAGCAGGCCCTCATGTTACATTTCTCTTCTGAGTAAACTGCTGGCCTTTCTTAGACATTTTCTAGAACTCACCAGGTAAGTCATGTGGACATTCTCCTTCATGGAAGGTGTGGTGGTTTGAATAAGAATAGCCCCATAGGCTCATATATTTAAGTACTTAGTCATCAGGGAGTGGCCCTATTTGAGAAGGACTAGGAGGTGTGGCCTTGCTGGAAGAACTGTGTCACTGGGGATGAGCTTTGAATTTTCAAAAGTCCACACCAGCCTAGCCTTTCTCTCTGTCTGTCTCTGTCTATCTCTGTCTCTGTGTCTCTCTCTTGCTGTGTGTGTGTGTGTGTGTGTGTGTGTGTGTGTGTGTGTGTGCTGCTCTCTCTGCCTATGGATCGTGATGTAGCTCCCAACTACTGCCCCAGTGCCTGCCTGCCTGCCTGCCTGCCTGCCTGCTCTCTGTCATGCTAATGGACTAAGCTTTTGAAACTGTAAGCAGCTCCCAGTTAAATGCTTTCTTGGATAAGAGTTATTTCAGTCATTGTGTCCCTTCACAGCAATAGAAATACGACTAAGACAGAAGGTTTTCAATTATGAAGTCATTTTAAACTCATTTGCAGATTCCCCATTTCTTGGAAGTCTCACTGTTTCTATCAGGCTGGCCTCCAGCTCCCAGTCCAGCTGTGGTTTCCTGAATGCTGGGATTACCAGGCCACCTTGCCCAGCCACATGTCCCACTTTGTGTCTTCTTGTGAGGCTGAAGACGGAAGCAGGGCCTTATGTGTGCAGGGCAAGTCCTCTACCACTGGGCTACTGAGCTTCTCTTTAGTTAGCTTTGGTAATCTCTATCTGTTAGGTAGAGGAAATCTGGGAGGAGATGGGGAAGAGAAAGAATATGATCAAAATATATTGTGTTAAAAATTAATAAAATTTAAAAAAATAAATGTGTCTATTTTTTGCCAAAATGTTCTTGCTATCCTATCGCTGTATATAGGAGCAATAGACATATGCTGTCTTTGGCTATTTTACCCTTGAAGTTAAATCTTCATATTGTCTCTCCATCAATCTATCAATTTCTGAGATCTTTTCAACAACAACTGTTGAAGCAGGGTATGATGACACATGTGTAATCTCGGTACACACAAGCTGAAGCAGGAGCATCGTTGTGGCTTCGAGGCCAGCCTGGGCTATGTAATGAGTTCTCCATCATCCTGACCTACAGAGAGATGTCCTCATTTCCCGTTGCTCTTAGTGTTCTGGATATCTGTCCATCATCATGCTCTCCGCAGTCCAACTTTACAAACTACAAATTTCCTTCCTTCATGGGGAACCTTCACGTCTTTGACTTTTGGTATTTCTTTTCTGGTTGCAGTGGACACCTTCCAGCTGTGGGGTTTTACAGCTGTGGATTCAACCAGCAGCTCATTGAGAATGTTTGGGGAAAGATTTGCCAATCATTTCATATCCTTAAAATGAAGATAACAGCTATGTATAGTGTATTAGTCAGAGAGTTCTCTAGAGTCACAGAACTTATAGAATGTGTGTGTGTGTGTGTTGTATATACATATGTATATGCACACACACACACACACACGGGAATGTACTGGAATGATTTACAGGCTGCAGTCCAACAATAGCTAGCTGTGAGTGGAAAGTTCAAGAATCCAGTAGCTGCTCGGTCCTGCGAGGCTGGTGTCTCAGCTGGTCTTCTGTCTGTGCTGGAATCCTGAAGAAGTGGGCTCCAATGCCATGAAGGAATGGCTGTGCTGACAGGCGAGGGCAAGCAGGCAAAGAACAAATGAACCCTTCCTTCTTCCATTATCCTTTCAGCAGAAGGTGTGCCTCCCTCTGCAAGATCGGGATCAAAGTCTTGGCTTCCTCGATCTGGATCACAGGTGTGCACTCCATTTCTGGATTGTAGTTCATTCCAGAGACAGTCACACGACAACCAAGAGCAGCCACCACATCCAAGCTCTCACACTATATAGGTACTAAAGGATTAGAGTTGACCTTAGACAAATCAGAACGTTTTACTGTCTTACTAATTTTTAATTATGTATACTTGGGAGGAGGTCGGGCAATAGGGGGTGGCCAGTATGTGTGTGTTAGTACAGGAGCCTGGGGAGGCCAGAGGCACAGAGATCCCTGGAGCTAGAGAGCTAGAGTTACAGGTGGTTGTGAGTTGCTTGATATGGACGCTGGGGAACTGAACTCAGGTCCTCGTACCCTTTTACCACTGAGCCATCTCTCCATCTCCAGGATTTCATCCACAGAGCCAGCATCCATGCTCTTCTCCAGAGGACTGACTGTCCTCCTGCATCATCTGGGCACACAGCAGAAGCTACCATAGGATGTATGTTCTTGCTAACCACAGCAGCTATCCAAAAGCTGATGGGTGTGGTGCCAAGAAAAATACTCCAGTTGCCTTCTTCCTAGTAGGGAGAGCTGGGGGATGTGCCCTGCGCTGTCTTAGAATTACCACCCTCGTCGCCACTGAGACTCAGTTTGAAATTGCCTACAATCCTCCCTAATGAATCATTTTCTCCAGAATCTTAAAGTTGGCACCCGTTGGCCTTTCCTGACCTCCTTCCCTTCCTTCTTCTGCCTCCCCTGACTCCTGACTTCCAGTTCACAGAACACACTTACGAGGATCCTCGTCTCTGGGTCTGTTCCAAAGAGCAGAGGCTACAATGGGATACGGTCCTCCCGGCGCCACAGTCCGTTTCCTTTTCTCCTCCCCAGTCCTCACGAGCGGAGGAGACTTGACTTCATGGACATGGCTGGTGCTCTCCGCAGCAAGCGTCTAGCCCCAGATCTTGGGGAGGCTTTGTGGGCTCCTTGGCCCCACAACAGTGCTGTGTGAAGGAGACGGTCCCTGAGTCAACTTGTTCCTGTCCCGACTGCGGTCCTTTCCTAGATCTAGTCTTCCTAGATGCCAGTCACTGGGGATCGGCTTCCAGTCCCCTGAGTTCTTATTCTCTGATATCTTTGCCTGCCAGGCAGCAAAGTCCAGCTTGATCAATCAAAGAGTGGGGCAGGAGTTTACCCGGGCATTTGCTTTCAGATTTTGCACAAAAATTTCAAAGGCCTAGCCACAGCCGCCCCAAAGTCCATCTTAAGAGACAGGGCTGGTGGCACATGACTAATAACCAGGGCCATACAGTGAGACCTCAGTATAAAAACAAAAACAAAAAATATTTCTTGGTGTCTCAGTATATGCAACTTGGCTTCCATGAAGCCTTCTGGGGAGTTTGTCTTACTTCATGCAGACCACCCTCTTGGCAAAGATGTGCCCTCAGGACTCCACCATCTAGCTGAGGGTGAGGTGGGAGTGGGGTAGGGTGACTCTCCCACTAAGAATTCTCTAGAAATCCTCCCCGTTGGGAGGTGCTTGTTTTTGCCTCTTTTTAGCAGCCCCTCCTCCATACTTCAGCTCCCCTGGCTTTGGGCACTTTGCTGAGGAAACCAAACCAAATTTCTATGAAAAACAGGAAAAACGTTCCGCCTCCTGTTCCGGGTGACTGTGTCACTTTTCTCGGTTCCTTAAATGGGCTGTCGAGATTTTACCACAGCGCTTGTATTCTTTTGGGGAAATGGATTCTGTTACAAGAATGACAGGTCATGAAATTGGAGAAAATATTTGTGGGCTACAAACCCCACAAGGGATTGTCTAGAACAGATAAAGAATTCTGGGGCTGGAGATGGCTCAGTCCCTAAGAGTGCTTTTTATGCAAGCTCGAGAACCTAAGTTCTAATCCCCAGTCCCCATGTTACAGTCATGGCTGTGTGCTGCCACCTCCAGAATCTAGGGGCAGAAACAGGCAAAGAGATCTCCAGAGATCCCTGGCCACACAGCCTAATCACAAGAGCAAGCTTCAGGTTTGGGAGAACCCTTCTCCAGGTGCCGTGCACAGAGTAATAGAAAGACACTTGATGTCTTCTCCTTCAGTGTGACCTGGACAGTCATGCGCATGTGCCATGAATGTATCCCAACACACACACACACACACACACACACACACATATCGATTTCAAAAAATTCTGAAAACTCAACAATTATTAAGGGGGGGGGACTAAAAGCAGTTTCAGAAACATTATACTGGGGCTGGAGAGATGGCTCAGAGGTTAAGAGCATTGCCTGCTCTATCAAACGTCCTGAGTTCAATTCCCAGCAACCACATGGTGGCTCACAACCATCTGTAATGGGGTCTGGTGCCCTCTTCTGGCCTGTAGGCATACACACAGACAGAATATTGTATACATAATAAATAAATAAATATTAAAAAAAAGAAACATTTTACTGAAGAGGGTTTTCTGGTAGAAAAGAAGCAAGATGTTGGCCAGTGAAATGACTCAGTTGTAAAAGTGCAAGCTGGCAGTGCATGCCATACGCATGTGCACACGCACAAATAAATAGATGGCAAAACTAAGCAAATTAAAAGCTGCACAGTGGGTGGAGAGATGGCTCAGCAGTTGAGAGCACTGGCTGTTGTGGCAGAGGTCCTGAGTTCAGTTCCCAGCAATCGCATGGTGGCTCACGACCATGTGGCAGTGGGATCTGATTCCTTCTTCTGACATAAAGGCGTACATGCAGATAGAGCACTTACATACGTAAAATAAATAAACGAATCTTTCTTTAAAGCTGCACATCATTAGCCATCAGAGAAAAGCAATCACAGCAATATACCACTGCACGTTTCAGAACAGCTAAAATTTTTTAAAAAAAGGAACAAACTTTGCAGAGCAATGCCTGTTCTACGCACTATTGCGAGTCAGGCCTGGAGATTTAAACACACACAGAGAGAGAGAGAGAGAGAGAGAGAGAGAGAGGTCATCTTTGAAACAAGAATGCCCACTTTAGCCTTTAATCCCAGCACTTGGGAGGCAGAGGCAGGCGGATCTCTGTGAGTTCGAGACCAGCCTGGTCTACAAGAGCTAGTTCCAGGACAGGCTCCAAAACCACAGAGAAACCCTGTCTCGAAAAACCAAAAAAAAAAAAAAAAAAGAATGCCCACTTTATTGTGTTCCAGGGCGGCTTATATAGGGTGTCCCAGACTAATGGCCATGCCCTTAGCTCTCAGCTACAAACCCACCAGAAATGACCACCCCCCACCCCCCGCCATCAGGGAGGGTCTCATACTCAGAGCAGCTACAAGCACAGGAAAACAGCAGATTTTCAACTATCATCAGAGGCTAAGATCCAGGTAGGGATGTGGAGCCAGGGAAGATGCAGATGTGTCAAAGACCAGCTTCGACAAAACTTGTACTCTGGACTGGAGAGATGGTTCAGTGGTGAAGAGCACTGACTGCTCTTCCAGAGGACCTGGGCTCGACTCCAAGCATCCACAAGGTAGATCACAACTGTCTGTAACTCCAGTTCCGGGGGTATCTGACACCCTCATACAGACATACATGCTGGCAAAACATTAACACACATGAAATAGAATAAATAAATCATTAAAAAATGTTTAAAAAAACTTGTACGTTCCAGGGTAAGAGCATGAGAATTAGAATTATTAAGCAAAAGGAACAGAGATGTAAGAGAAATAAGAGACAGAAACACATAGCAGCCTGGGTGGGGGGACAGTCAGTGAATGCTGAATCCGTCTCGTTTATTCTCCACACGCTTATATACTCCAGGTGGCGCGGATCCACCTGTACAGCCAAACACTAACTGACCACCGGGTCAGGATCTCTACGTCTGCAGCCACACTTGTCAACAACTTTGACAGAGCAAAAATAAGCTCAAAGTCTCTGACCTCCAGTCAAGGTGGAACAGGCTCACAACTGTGGGTCCTCACACAGATGTGAGACCAAAAGCCAACAGAAGGATTCTTTTGGCAACAGACATAATTTGTGCTGCAACTGTGTCAATGTTGAGGTCCTAGTCATGGTATGTCGGAAATGTGATAAAGGTCATGTAGGACCTCCACCTACCTTTCCTTTTTTCTTCTTCTTCTTTGAGACAGGGTTTCTCTGTAATTTTGAAGCCTGTCCTGGAACTAGCTCTTGGAGACCAGGTTGGCCTCAAACTCACAGAGATCTGCCTCCCTCTGCCTCCTGAGTGCTGGGATTAAAGGCGTGCGCCACCACCACCCAGCTACCTTGTGTGAATTTCTAAATTTAAATGGTTTACTTCTTGTTTTGGTTTGTTTGTTTATGTCTGTCTATGTAGTCCTGGCTGTCCTGAAACTCAGTTACGCAAACCAGGCTGGCCTCAGATTCACAGAGACTCACCTGCCTCTGCTGCTTGAGTGCTGGGATTAAAGGTGTGTGCCCCCACACCCATCTTAAAATATCTAATTTTTTGGGGGGGGGGTTTTCCAGACAGGGTTTTTTTATGTTACAGTTCTTGCTGTCCTGGAACATCACTCTGTAGATCAGTCTGGCCTTGAACTCACAGAGATCTGCCTGCCTCTGCCTCCCAAGTGCTGGGATTAAAGGCGAGCACCACCATCACCCAGCAAAACATCTACTTCTTTTTTTAGGGTTTTTTTATTTAAATAAACACATCTACTCTTTAGAGTTACAACTTCATTTATTCTACTTATTTTGAGAATATTCTACTATTCTATCACATTGTTTTCTAATTTTTTTACTAATAAATTTTGTTTCTTGTCAATCTCATAAATGTATATATGCTTTCTAGTTACATGCACATACATACACACACACACCCTTATTTCCTTCCCATGCTTGACAGACCCCCTTACTCCTTACAGATCTGTTTCCAGTATTTACTAATTGCTTAGAGTCCCGTGGTGTTTCACTGGGGCTGTCTGTGTGACCCTAAATTTGAAGCCAGCCATCAGGAGCCTAATGGGCTCAGCAGTGGTATACAGCCACATGCTAAGCCTCCCCATCTCCCACAGTCTGCTCTTTAACAACAGATCGGCAGTGAGTTAGATAGGGTCCCATGATCCCCACCCTCATGAGAGCTGCCTGTTAGGAGGACGTGGCTTGTGTGGGCCCAAGGCCAGGAGGCCCAGCTTCTGTGAATTTGTGATTACCATGGCTGTGCCGTGCTTGGAAGACATCCCTTTGCAGTCATTTTCCATATTTGTGGCTCTTAACATCTTTCCATCCTTTCTTCGTCAATGTTCCCTGAGCCTTAAAGGGTCATGTAAATGTCCTGTTTAGGACGGAACATTCGAATGTCCTTTATTCTCAGCATCTTGTGTGGCTTCTCTGTCTCTGTTGTAAGGAGGCCGCTTGTTTGTTCCCTACTGCCCAGAACCAAAATAATCACACAGAAACTGTATTAATTACAATACTACTTGGCCTATTCGCTTATGCATATTTCTAGCTAGCTCTTACATCTAGAATTAACCCATTTCCATTTGTTTTCCAGCCACTCACACCTGAAATAATCACACAGAAACTGTATTAGTTAAATCACTGCTTGACCTATTAGCTTTAGCTTCTTATTAGCTAGGTTTTACATCTAGAATTAATTCATTTCCATTATTTTATATTTTACCATGAGGCTCATGGCCTACTGGCAAGATTCTAGCTGGCAGCTTGCATCTTTCTTCTCTGGTGGCTCCATGGCATCTCTGCAACTCTGTCTTCTTTCTCCCAGCATTCGGTTTAGTTTTCCCACCTAGCTCTACTCTACCCTATCACAGGCCAAGGCAGTTACTTGATTCATTAACCAATAAAATCAACACATCTACAGAAAGACTTCCCACACAATTTCCCATTTTCTATTTAAGTAAAAAGAAGGTTTAACTTTAACATAGCAAAATTACATATAACAAATAGTTACGAAGCAAGAACCAATCTACTTCAGAGAAGATGATGTGCATCAAAGAAATTCCTCATAGAGTTTATTTTCTTTGTGTCAAAGTAAGCCACTGGGCAAGAAAGTGCTCTTGCTGTTAGTATTCAGGCATCTATACTGGTCTACCCTTGAGGTCCTGACAGGTTACTTCCTGAGCTGCAGTCACTAAGAACACCTCCTGTGCACATTCACTATGTTCCCTTTTAAAATGTTGCCTTGACCACCTCCCATCTCTTCCTTTCTCTCTCTTTTCCTGCTTCTCTACCTGTTCCTCTCTCTCTCTCTCTTTCTCTTCTGATGCTCCTGTCCCCAGAGGTCAGTCTCCCCTCTCCCCTCCTCCTTTTTCCCATTCACCTTCCCCAATAAAAAACCTGTCCACCTGAGCTCTGTCTCATGGTGTCTTTCTCCCTCACACCACTTTTTTAGTTACAGCACTTGCCTTGACTGCTCACAGTATGCTGTCCTAATTAAACAAGCAAGACAAAGAAAAGTGACTGCCAAACATTGTCAAGACAAGAAGGGACAGCCTTTCAGGATATCCTGTTTCACAGAAAAGTCTGTCGGATATGCTGGGCCTGTAGGCCAAAGACAGATTCCTCAATGTTGCAGAGGGACTTTGGGTGACCTGTTTCTGTCATTTCTCACATTTTTTGGAAGTCACTTCCTGCTTTCTCAGTTAATATTATTTCCTTCTTGGGTTTCTTGGGAAGTTGAAGACTAGATAGTTATAGTGTTTTTGCTTACCAGACACAGAAAGCAAGTTACAATAGAAAATAAATTAGGTACAAGACTTTGGACTCAACAAGATAGAATAGATAATGGAATATTTTTTTCTGAATTTGTCAAATGCAAATGGACTAGACATTGCTGATGAACTTATTACCTGTATATATTGTATACAGTTATTATACTTATTGTATATAGTTCTTTAAAATATTTTATTTATTTATTTATTATGTATACAATATTCTGTCTGTCTGTCTGCCTGCAGGCCAGAAGAGGGCATCAGATCTCATTTCAGATGGTTGTGAGCCACCATGTGGTTGCTGGGAATTGAACTCAGGACCTTTGGAAGAGCAGGCAATGCTCTTAACCACTGAGCCATCTCTCCAGCCCCCTGTATATAGTTTTTTATATTAGTTATAGCTTTTTTATTTTAGACAAAAAAGGAGAAATACAGTGATATTTTATTTGTATTTTAATAAATAAAGCTTGCCTGAAGACCAGAATGTAAAGTTAAGCCACTAGAGGCCAGGGAGTGGTAGTACACACCTTTAATTCCAGGGAAATTCCAGCACTATGGAGGTGGAGACAGGAGCAATATGACTGGGTGGAGAGGGGAATATAAAGGCGAAGAGAAACTCACTGGAATGTGGAGTCTGAGGATTCATGGAGACAGGGTCTTGCCCATTTAGTCTGAAGATCCAGTAGAGGTTAAAGATCTCTCTAGTGGTTGGCTGCTTTGCTTTTCTGATCTTCAGCTTGAACCCCAATATCTGTCTCTGGGTTTTTATTATTTGTGCTACAGAATTCAGTTCCCAACACCCATATCAGGCAGCTCCCAACTGCCAGTAACTCTAGATCCAAGGACTCTAATGCCCTCTTCTGGCCTCTGCAAATACCTACATTCTCATGTAGAAAATTTACACACACACACACACACACACACACACACAATACACAAAATAAGAACTAAGCATATTTTTTAAAGTTTTTTTTTTTTTTGCTTCCTTCCAATAGCACGGGCAAATGACTTTGTTGCTGATAATGCTAGAAGATATTGGCTCTTACAAATTGTTCATCTTTTAGGAGTGTGTGTGTGTGTGTGTGTGTGTGTGTGTGTGACAGTCTCACTTTATAGTCCAGAACTGATAAAAACTCACTATGTAGCCCAGCAATGTTTCTACTTCAGCATCCCAAAAGCTAGGATTACTGGCCTGAGGCACCAGGCCCAGCTACCAGAAGCAGTTTTACCTGATCAAGTGTCCTGTCACTAACCCCAGAATATGCTTCTGCTTACATTCTCATATGAATAGGGGCTGGAGAGGTGGCTCAGTGGTTAAATGCACTGGTTGCTCTTCCAGATGACTTGGGTTTGATTCCCAGCACCCACCTAACAACCTCTGTAACTCCAATTCTAGGGAATCTAACACCTGTCCTCAGGCATTGCATACATGTCTGCACAGTCATACAAGCTGGCTGAACACTCACCCACATAACAAAATTAACTCTAATTTAAAGACTAGGAAACTGTATGGTGCAGGATATTTGGTCACACTGTGAACCCTGATATTGTGTTATTTACCAGAAAAACATGTTTCTAATTATGGTGTGACTTAGCCCTAGCACACACCTAATCCAAGAGCTTTCTGCTTGAATACTGTAAACAGAATTAAATAAAGTCAATCATACATTAAGAGGTGGAACAAGCAACCAATTAAAAAAGAAAAAACTTCGAGAATAAGAGGAGAATGTCTATAGAGACACAGGAGGTAGAAGGACAGGACACTTAGTTTGAGAAGTTTTGTTTGAGACAGCATAGGAAAAAGCTCCCTTTCTGGGATGTCAGCAGGGGAGGAAGGTCAGTCAGGTGCTTCCTTTGCCTCTCTGAGCTAGTAGGTTTTCACCCCAGCATCTGCTCCCGAGTCTTTATTGGTAAAAATAGAACAACTGAGATTTTGTTAAAAACAACATGTGTTTATTTTTACTTTTCCTTTATTCATCTGCTTTTTTAAGTCCCACGTTAGCGGTTCTTTGTTACAGTGGGAAGCCAACACTGATCCACTATAATTGACTGACTCCATAATTTGCGTTGGATTTTACTCTTTCTACTGTGGGTGTTGACAGTGCACACTGACACAAAGCCACTGCCTCCATACTTTTGTCTCTAGGAATGGCATATTATTGGCAGTTCGGGTATAAAATATTTCCTAGAGGAATATGTGACTATTTCCCCAGAAACCGAAGAAGACTCAGGAAGTCTGCATGACTTATGCGGCTCACTGGGCCACTTCTGAAGGTACAGGAAGTCTGTATGACTTACAGCTCACTGGGCCACTTCTGAAGGTACAGGAAGTCTGCATGACTTACAGCTCACTGGGCCACTTCTGAAGGTACAGGAAGTCTGTATGACTTACAGCTCACTGGGCCACTTCTGAAGGTACAGGAAGTCTGTATGACTTACAGCTCACTGGGCCACTTCTGAAGGTACAGGAAGTCTGCATGACTTACAGCTCACTGGGCCACTTCTGAAGGTACAGGAAGTCTGTATGACTTACAGCTCACTGGGCCACTTCTGAAGGTACAGGAAGTCTGTATGACTTACAGCTCACTGGGCCACTTCTGAAGGTACAGGAAGTCTGCATGACTTACAGCTCACTGGGCCACTTCTGAAGGTACAGGAAGTCTGCATGACTTACAGCTCACTGGGCCACTTCTGAAGGTACAGGAAGTCTGTATGACTTACAGCTCACTGGGCCACTTCTGAAGGTACAGGAAGTCTGTATGACTTACAGCTCACTGGGCCACTTCTGAAGGTACAGGAAGTCTGTATGACTTACAGCTCACTGGGCCACTTCTGAAGGTACAGGAAGTCTGTATGACTTACAGCTCACTGGGCCACTTCTCCAAGGTAATAAAACTGGCAGCAATAGCTGGAGGAGAGGACAGGAGGCCGAACCCCCTGAAAGGTGCGTAGGGAGCCCCAGGAATGCTGCTTGTGTGAGCCCATATCCATGCTGGGGTCAAGCTTTTTGGTGACACAGCTCTCCGTATGTCAACCATGCCCCTTCAAGGAACCCCGGTAAACTCAATGACTCCCTACGCTCGACTTTGGCTGTCATCGGTGCCCTGTCTCGGACTGAGAGACACTAATTCACTTCTCTCCAAGTCTCATAATTACCCCCCAGACTCATATGCTGAACATCTGGTCCCTAACAAGTGGCATTGGTTTGGGAGGTTCCCAGGAAACTGTCAGAGGCAGAACCTAGCTGGAGGAACAAGGTCATTGGTGTATAGCCTCGGGTCGTGTTTTCCTCAGTTCTGTCACTCCGCCACCTTGGTCCCACCCATAGCCAGGCTATGGTCTGAGATAGTACCTTTCTTCCCTTAGGTTTTTCTCTTGGGTATTTTGTATGCTTGCTGGACATGAAGAGGGCACTAGACCTCATTACAGATGGTTGTGAGCCACCATGTGGTTGCTGGGAATTGAACTCAGGACCTCTGGAAGAACAGTCAGTGCTCTTAACCTCTGAGCCATCTCTCCAGCCTCTCTTGGGTATTTTGTCAAGGCAAAGAGAGCCAACTGATGAAGACAAGCAGCACCGAGGAGGAGGGGCTGACACTCAGCCGTCTGCAGTGTGCCTCTTAAGTGTGTGAAGCAGTTTGCAGAAGGAATTTGAAAGCATTTGGAGAAACTAGGCTGGGAAAAGCTCAGGCTGCAGGATGGAACAGGCAATCCTGGGGTCTGAGCTGAGACTGCTGGGAGGAACACAGACGGTCACAAAGCAATGAAGACTCTGACAACTGGACTAGCAGCCACATGGGCTGCCAATGGCAAGGTCACAGGAAAGGGACTTTCTGTGCCTGTGACCAGAGATGGCTGTCTAAATTGAAGTTTCCTGGTTTCCAGTATCTTGAAAAATTAATGCAAACTGTGTTAATTTAAGAGAATGGTCACTGAGAATTTGTAACCAAGCATTGGAAACTCCTGACTTCATCAGATGCTTCCAACATTATAAAGACAAATACAAATGCCACATCTTTACCTACTGTAGTGAATAATTGAATAAGGCCGGGAACATTCATACTTCAGATTTCTCTACAGCTGCTACAGTCAATGAAGCAAACACCTCTCAGGTATTGTCATCTATTAGAAGAACGATCACAACATTGCAAAATGTGGTGGCAGTGGTGTTTGATTCTATGTAGCATTGTATTTGTGGGTATACAGGAAACACCCCAACAGGGCACCCTGGAAGTGGTTAACTCTGGGGCAAAGTGGAGTGAGGAAGAGAACCTCAGTCTATCTGTCTGTCAGTCTGTCTTCTCCAGGGGCTTATATTAGAGTGAGGGCATTACCTGACAACTCAGTTAGGGGAGACCTTGAATTTAGAGAACTCTCTTCTTCGAGGAGTCTCTGAGGTTCTGGCAACAGCTCCAGCCATCTCGACGCTAGCCACTGAGGTTCCTGCTTCGCTCCTCTTTCCTCCCTCACTCTGAACATCAGTGTATCACAGAATAGTCATCTGGGACTCACACCTTTCTTCGTCCAGACCCTCCCAACTCCCTCTCTTTCGCCCCCATCCCAAATAACCAGACCACGTGACTCTCAAGTATCATCTTGTTGTTGTTGCTCCTACTGTGTTCTGAAGGCTGACACTGAGAACCGCAGTGACGGCAGAGAGTGCTGGACTCTCTCCCTTCCCAGAGTGGGGACAATGAAGCCACCCTCTTCCCATTTTCCCATAACTCCTCCTCATGCTGGACTGTTTCTCTCCCTTGCTTCAGTATCACCACCGACGAAGTTGGGGTGATGCAGTGGGGGGTGCAGAGGAGACAAGGAAGATTTGGCAGAGCAGGCTCCTAGCCGGTGATATTGCGCCTCTTTTCACACACCCAGCGGTTCAGCTGAAAGCAGAGGTTGTCGTTCCAGTGACCATCTGTCAAGATCTCAGCACAGTCTTCAGTGCCACCCTGCTCGTGGCCCTCCCAGTTATTGGGCTCAGAGAAGGCCCAATTCCTAAGAAGGTAAGTCAAAGAAAACTCAGGGTCTAACCTTGGGAGGGTTCTAACCCACCTAAAACCCTATCTCCCACCCAAAATATCACAGCCTTGGAAGGGTTCAAGGGCTGAAAATGTGCAGGCTTGGAAATGGGGGCCAGAAGGTTGGGGAAATTGACCCCGAGGGACCTATGGGAGTGCATGAGGTGAAAGGCCAGGCGGTTATCCCTGGCGCAAACAAGGAGATGCCCGCGGGGAGGGACTGACTTGTAGTTGCTCCTGTAATCGGTTCCATCCGCCCATCTCCACGAGCCGTCCTTGTCAGTGAGACCTATCCAAGTGTGAAACGAGCCAATGTGCTTTGCAATGAACTTCTGGAAAAATAATTAGGAGAGCAAATCGCTTTACCCCTCATCTACGCAAGCATTCAAGTGACGCCCCCCAGCCTAACCTGCCCCAATGCCCTCAGTTCCCAACAGCTACACCCTCCCTCTTCCCTCTGTGAGCACAGCTAGTGTTAAATGGGCATTCGCAGGGCCTGACTTCATAACCGAGCATTTTGTGAGGATCATCTCATTTGAGCCTTAGTGGCTCTCCAAGGTGGGCGCCAAAGTAACTCTCACCTCACAAGGTAGTTATTAGAACTCAGAAAGTCAACCTGGCATCTAGCTGTGACAACCACTGTTCCCAGCCTGCACCCACTTCCCACTCCATTCCTAGAACCGTTGCTATAGCAACACCGAGCTTCTCATCTTCTGCACCAGAATCTTGGTGACCCTGCCCGTGCTGTCCCACAAATTCCAATACCCAAGTACCTTGGTTTCATTCTTCTCTCCATTGGTCCCTAGGTCTCTTGCTGTGATTTTGATAACATTTCCTGAGGTTTGCAGACATCAGCACTTCCAACCTTGGGCTCACTGCCCAGAATAACATTTTGACCTGACTACATAGAGCCTTGACAGTCTCTACCGGAAATAGGAAGATGCTTGGATAAAGGCAACTTCCCAATTCGGGGAATGTCACGAGCTTCTGTGCCAAGGTCCCTGCTCTCACAGCTAGCTTCCTAGGGCTAAAACCTTTCCAAGGGGCTTGCTCTTACAAATGTGGCTGCTCTGGGAATTTAAATCCATCGTTTATGTATGTAGGGGATGTCTAGTCACCTGGTTCTATAAAATAAACAGAGTCAGCTTGCCCAGCACACACTCGAATCATCCCATCTGATGGCGTGTGAAGAGTCTCTGACTGTGCTTGGAGAAAAACAAGCCCAATTCCACTCACACTCCCCAGAGACCAAGGTTGCTCATCCAAGAGCAGACTCAGGGACAGCAGTGCCTATAAAGACTAGAATGCTACATGTATGTCCAGTTCATGGAGAAACAGCCACCCAGGGCTGGTGAGGCTGCTTCACAGATTCAGAAGTATCAACAGGGATGGGGCAAAGAGACCTGGAGATAGGATGTTCTCGCTGTGGCTACCTGATGCTTCCCATCACCGAAGCAACTGAATAACTAAGACAAATGTATGTGATTTAAAACCCCCAAGCTCACGGCTGACCAGAGTCAAATAGTGCTAAATGACCAAAGGAAATAGTCCAGACCGTTCTTCTGCCCTTTCCTAAGTGAACATAGAAGGAACCGCATTCACAGCAGGAAAAGGAGGGAAATTATCACGGAATTCATGCCCTGCCCCCACAGGGGAAGCTAAATGTTTATGAGCAGCTGTGGACTGTGCACCAAGAGCTGAGCCTAGAAGCCCTTTGTCCCAAAACCGTTGATTGAGTCATTTTTTAAGACAATGTATTTACTTTGAAAGTAAGAGACATGGAGTTGACATTTGTTCCCCAAAGCCAAGAACCACTAATTTAGAACCCAGATACCCAAAAATAATGGGACAGAGACTTAAAAACACAAGGACCACACCCTGTGTGTCATCCAAAGATTAGTTCAAGGTTGAAAGTAGTAAGAGGGCCGTTCAGACTGATAACAGCACAGTCTGCCAGGAAACTGTAGTCCTGAACTAGTGGGCGTAGTGATACTTTGTTTATGTTTTAACAAATAAAGATTACCTGAGGATCAGAGTGCGGAGCTAAGTCACTAGAGGCCAGGGAGTGGTGGCAAAGGGATCTCTGTGAGTTCAAGGCCACCCTGAGCTACACAAAATTGAATGTCTAAAAGAGAAACAGAGCTCACACAAAGGTGTTCCCAGCACTTGGGATCCCACGCCTTTAATCCCAGCACTAGGGAGGTGGAGGCGGGAATGATATGGCTGGGTGGAGAGAGGAATATAAGGCGGGAAGAGACAGAAGCTCCGTGCAGTCTGAGGTTTGATGAAGACAGATGCAGTCTGAGGAGGCAGTCTGAGGACAGGACCGCCCCTTCGGTCTGAGCATTGGTAGAGGTAAAATGTCTCTCTAGAGGCAGCTGCTGCTTCTCTGATTCTCAGCCTTAACCGCTATATCTGACTCTGGGTTTTTATTAAGACCAATTAGAATTCATGCTACAAGTGAGGCTAAATTACAAATAAATTTTCATATGTTTTCATATGTCAAAATTAAATACTAGCAACTTCAATCTAATCAGTAACACAAAATATGTTTGAAATTACTGTGAGAATCCCTTACATAGCCAGACAAACAGAAAATACTCAATAACTCCATTCTGATTTCTGTATTCAAATGGTTTAATTGCTTAGCATCGTCCCAACAGAACAAAGCCCCCACAGACCCTTCAGTCTTAAGGCGGCAGGCTGAGAACACTGAGCAATGAGCCAAGTGAGTCTCAATTCTGACTCCACAATGGCTTGCCGGCTCTGAGACAGTCACCTCACCTCTCTCCCCTGGTGCCCTGAACTCCAAGTGGGAATGATAAGGGTGCCCACCCAAAGAGGTCATGAGGATCAAAGAAATGAACTCATGAACACGTCCAAATCGCAGTAAGTCCTGCAGCGAATGCTACCACTGCCCTCCTTGTGCAAATCTGTTCCCCCACTCTGCCAGACTGGCTCCCCTCTGTGAACTTTGTTTTCAGGTTACTGTCTGGGGACAGCAGTGGGGAAGGAAAACACAGGACACACTTACGGTCAGTGAGGACCCAGTGGCCCACTGCAGGAGAGCAATTTAAGTCTTCCCAGTGTGTTCCCTTTCCACACCCAACCGCCAACACAGCAAGAGGGGACTCTCAGCCCTTCTTGATTGACTCCCAAGGTTCTGTCGTGTGACTGTCTCTGCATCACTCGGTCACCTGGCCCCTCGTTCCCACCTCGTAGGACAGTTACTGTTCTATTGTGAGCCTCCCAGAGTCCTGCCACCCTCTTCTGTATTCTTCCTTAGGTTAAAAACAAGAGATGCATCCAGGGAAAAACTGCCTCTGTCTCCCTCAGCAGCAGCCAACTGCTAACAGCCCCTCAGCTAGGCTGGGGCTCCCATCCATCCTGGGATTTGGGTTGGCTTAGTCTAGTGTAGCTCTTTCCTGTGCACGCAACTCCTCCACAGCTCCTGCACATGAGCCCCTGCATACACATGTGTGAAACAGCCCTGTCACGTCCAGAAACACACACTTTCACACCAGCCCTCCATGACCTCTGGCTTTAGCCCCGGTTGGATGCCCATGTTCCAGCGGAGGGCCCTATACCCATGCTCATTCTAGAAGCACCGACTGGACTCATTAGGTTAAAAAAAAAAATGTGTGAAGTTGGGAGGGACAGGTGATACGGTGGTTCTGGTAAAATTTGGAGGGAAGGTCAAGGAGCAGGTAGAATAGATCGGAACACAGCGTAGAAAAGTAAGAAATTCTAAAAGGATAGAGAAAGAAGAAAAAAGGAAACAAGCTAAGTAAATAAATAAGAAACACAAGGGTCAGGAGGATGGCTCGACAGATAAATGCAAACCTGATGACTTGAGTTCAATCTTCAAAACCTACATAAAGGAAGGAGAGGACCAACTCCGCAAAGTCATCTTCTGACCCCAAGTGCAAGCCATGGCTACACACTCGATTAGTAACAACAAGTAAATAACAGAACCTTGACCAGGCTGCTTGATCAAGTCTGCCTTCAAGTTTGCTCACCTGCTCTTCCCAGGAATTGATGACCACCAGGTGGGCATTCTCCAGCTGACAGTACTTGTCTGCCTCATCCCAGGTCAGCCCACCCCGAGAAAACCAGTAGCAGCTGCCCCCGTGGTCCACCCAGTTCACGGGGCAGCATTCTGTGCCTGAGGGAACAGGAGTGCAGAGGGGAATGAGATCCGGCTGGAAGAGACAGACACACTAGGATCAGAGCCCCGCCCGACCCTACCGTTGCTCTGGAGGAACGCCAGCTGACAGGTCAGGATTTTCAGATCCAGAGGGAAGTGCTTCAGGTGCAGGAGCAAAGTGGCGTGATCTAAGGAGAAACACATGGACAGAGATGTGGCCGACACGTGTCTCCACACCTGCCGAGGCCAGGTCCAGAGCTCCAGCTGTTGTCTGGGGAAACACACAGATACATACCACACTACACATCATCATGACCCAGGAGTGGGGGCTGGGGTGACCTCTGACCTGCTTTCAGGTCCTGCTGCTTCTTCTCCAGTTTGGCTTCCCAGGATGTCAATATGTCATCTCTGCTACCTGAGGAAGAGGAATGCTAAATGGGTTCCCCAGCAGTCTGCCTTCTTGAATGTTTCTCTGGCTGCACACTCCTGGGTACCCCGGAGGGTCTGTTACCTCGTCCCACAAGCTGCTAATCTACACCTAGACTCCCAGCCTCACCCAAGGGAGGCCCCTATGCTGCTTAAATTCCTTCACTGGTTCCCCATGTTTTCAGGCCAAGCCCCACACAGTCTACACAGCTTGCTGTGGGCTTGGCCCCTCCATCTCTGACCCCTCACCACTGTCGGTCAATCACCACCTCCTGTCATAAATGTACAGTGGTCTTCTTCACCCCTAGCCATAATGGCTTCTTTTCATCTCTGCCTGGAACTAATAGCCACGTCACCTCCTGCGCCGTCCCTTAGGTCAGGGCCGTATCACCAGAAGCCGTGTCTGTTCCCTTGGCTGAATTCTCTGCCCTGGCTTTCATCCCCACAGCCTGTGAACACACTCCTACTGCAGACCCGGCACCATGCCCAGCCAATCCGTATGGATAAAGTCCCAGCCATCCGCCCAGCTCACCGTGGGAATCCAGAGCACTGAACTCCATCAGGGTGCTGGAGGAGAAGTTGTTGAAACTTTCTTTCAGGGTCCGCAGCTCCCCTTGCAGCTGAATGCCTTGTCAGGGGACATTGGGGACCAGCTGGGTGTGGGGCTGTGTCCCCCATCACTACAGCCATCATCTCCCCACCACTGATTCCCATCTGTTCCCAGAATCTGCCCCACACTGCCTCCACCTCGTCTCCTTTCCTCCCCTGGCCCCCGTCCGTGCCCCGCCACTCCCAAGCTCTTCTCTATCCTGGCCTCACCCAGGCCAGGCCATGACCTCACTTTGCGATGAAATCACACAGATGACCACCAGCAGCAGGACGTTGAAGGCCAGGGCAAGCAGATGGAGGTGGAGCCCGGAGCCGAGGCGCTGTACAAAGGGAGGGGAAGGAGGCTGCCCTGTGAGAGAGAATATGTGTGTCAGAAAACAATTTCAGAGGACTAGAGAGACGGAGAATAAGACACAGAGAGGCACAGAAGTCTAAGGAAGCACACAGCCTGGATGAGAGAGAAAATCAGGTGGGGGCTGAGGGAACTGGATGGATTTTGATCCTACACACACACACACACACACACACAGAGAGAGAGAGAGAGAGAGAGAGAGAGAGAGAGAGAGAGAGAGTTGTACACTTGTACCCACATGAAATTGTGCAAGCATTCACATGCACGTGACATAAAATATACCAGCTGTGTACATAGGTGAGATCTTACATCTGGGGACAGGAGACCCATTAAAAACAATGATGCAGACTGGTCTTTGCTATACACCCTAAAAAGGGAGGTCTACAAATGTTTTCCTTCCTTCCCATAAGTCAAAGAACCAACAGATCACTTCTGTCCTCCCATAGCCCCTGTCCCTTCAGACTGGAGTGCTGGCAGTTCTTCCCAGTTCTACCATGGCTCTCCAGTCCAGTTCATCCCACCAGAAAATGAGTCCCAAAAGCCCCTGTCCAGGTCCGTCCACTTTACCCATATCCCCCCAGTTCCCACCGTCCATGTCATCCCCCAAAACCCAAGGATCGCTGGCTCTACTGTCCCTTTGGCCTTCCATCATCCCACGGTCACCTCTCCTGCCCCCGTCCGTCTGCCCCACACTCACACCTTCCCTTTCCACTCTAACGAACACACGTTTTCTCACACACGTGTGCATACATCCACACACTTTGCCACACGCTGTTATTTGCATCCTCACACACCTGTATTTTTACCCGTGTGAACTGGCTTGCCTTTCCAGGACCAGCCCCTCCCCTTGCCTTTGTACCACCCTCCTGCCCTCAGACAGGCATCAGCCTGTGACTCTGTGGCCTTCTCAGTCTCAACGTCACCATGCCAAAGCAAACCCTGCAACCTGGGTGATGGGGACTGAGGACCACCAGACCCTGAATTTCTTGTAAACAACTGGTTTTCCTCTGCTCTGAGCAGCCTGCAGCTGCTCTGAGCATGAGACCCTGATGGCAGGGGAGTGGGTTCTGGTGAATCTGCAGCTGAAAGATCCTGAGAGCCGGGGGGCATGGCCAGAGTCCTATATAAGCTGCCCCTGAGCACAATAAAGTGGGCATTCTTGGCATTCTTGTCTCAAGGATGTCCCTGTGGCCCCATCTGTCTGTCTGTCTGTCTGTTTGTTTTTAAATCTTCAGCCTAGTTCCTGTAGCGCTTAGCCAGTAGAGCGTGGAACGGAGCCGGTGTAGTTTACACCTGGGGATAATCTCAGTCAGGAGCCAGGAGTCCTCCTGAGGTCATTTCCTACTGCTATACTGAGTAGGGTGTTTGCAGCCATACTTAACCCCAACTTAACCTAGACAGAATATGCCTCTGAGTTCCCAAGCCCTAAGCACAGCCTCCGCTGTCTCTCACCTCCCCTGACACCCTCCGGAAACCTGTATTCCTCTCTGTTGTGATTGGAATGTGCTACCAATGTGGTCTCCAGGGCAGCAGTGTGGGGAGGGAGGACCTAGCAGAAGGGGGTTAGATCTTGAGGACTCTGCTCTCCTGAGTGGATTATTGACGTCTTTGCAAGAGAGCAGCCTTATTAAAAGCTCCCCCTTTGTGGTCCCTTCCACCCTCTCTGTGTCCTCCCACTTTAGACTGATGCATGAGAAAACCCTACCAGACACAGCCCTCAGTCCAGGGTTCACAGACTCAAGAAACATGAACCAATGGGGCTGGAGAGATGGCTCAGAGGTTAAGAGCATTGCCTGCTCTTCCAAAGGTCCTGAGTTCAATTCCCAGCAACCACATGGTGGCTCACAACCATCTATAATGAGGTCTGGTGCCCTCTTCTGGCCTGCATACACACAGACAGAATATTGTATACATAATAAATAAATAAATATTTAAAAAAAAGAAACATGAGCCAATACGTGCCTCTTCATTGTAAGTTTCTTAGTCCTGCGCGTTCTGCTTTAGCAGCACAAGACAGGCTAGGATATGCTCCCTCTAGCAGTACTTTCTGATCAGTCTCCCCATATGAAAATCTACAGCCCAAGTCCTGACTGTTTCTGCAGGAAACTCTTGTCCTGATTCCCAGCTGACCTGTGACTTAGCAAGTCACAGCCCAGGGAACCCAGAATAAACCAGCTGATCCACCAACTAGCTCTGACAACATGGACAGACCATTCAGTCTTCGTGTCCCCATCTCTTTCTTCCACCTCTAAGATGACAGGGGCAAGAGTGGCCTCCAGACTTAGTGGTTCTGGGCATTATATGAGTTAGGACATAAAAAGCGCTGTGTGGACAAGCTTGAAATGCTCTACCCAAGATAGAGAAGCTGCCAGATTTTCCTTCAGGAAAAAATCAATTAAAACACACATGCACACACACACATATACATACATACGTACATATATATACATGTATGCATGTATGTATAAGACACTGGACACTGGGCTATGAAGGGTATTGATCCCTGAAAGATGAAGAAATGAAAGAGATGAGTTCTTCCATTGCCCAGCTCACTACTCACTACCTAGAGAAACTTTTCAGGTCTCTGGGCAGAGAGGAGAAATTGGGACAGAGTCTAGCAGACTCCCTGATTGCGGATACAGCTTGAAAGCCTGAAACCAAGACAGCTAAGGCCAAAGGGTCAGACAGGCCGTAAGCACTCACCCACATCCCAGAAGGCTGGAGAGTATTTAGGGGAATATAAAAGCATCCAGCACCAGCAAGACAGAAGGCACAGTGCTCCACATCCAACCATAAGTTACAAAACATATAATGAAATAGGAAAACAGTTCAAATGAAGGAAATGAATAATTTGACAAAGCAGATGGGGAAAGGGTGTCTCAGTGATAAGACACTTGCCTTATGTGTAAGGCCCTAGGTTTGCTTGTGTTATCAATAATGAATAATCAATAAATGAATCTATCAAAATGAAATGGACTCAGAAGTGACACGGATGTTAGGACAGACAGAACACTGATGCCGACACTACGACTAGGGCACACATAAAACATTAGACATATGAAAGACAGTTAAAGGTCACACATAAAACATTAGACATATAAAGACAGTTAAAGGTCACACATAAAACATTAGACATATGAAAGACAGTTAAAGGTCACACATAAAACATTAGACATATGAAAGACAGTTAAAGGTCACACATAAAACATTAGACATATGAAAGACAGTTAAAGGTCACACATAAAACATTAGACATATGAAAGACAGTTAAAGGGCACACATAAAACATTAGACATATGAAAGACAGTTAAAGGGCACACATAAAACATTAGACATATGAAAGACAGTTAAAGGTCACACATAAAACATTAGACATATGAAAGACAGTTAAAGGGCACACATAAAACATTAGACATATGAAAGACAGTTAAAGGTCACACATAAAACATTAGACATATGAAAGACAGTTAAAGGTCACACATAAAACATTAGACATATGAAAGACAGTTAAAGGTCACACACATAAAACATTAGACATATGAAAGACAGTTAAAGGGCACACATAAAACATTAGACATATGAAAGACAGTTAAAGGTCACACATAAAACACTAGACATATGAAAGACAGTTAAAGGGCACACATAAAACATTAGACATATGAAAGACAGTTAAAGGTCACACATAAAACATTAGACATATGAAAGACAGTTAAAGGGCACACATAAAACATTAGACATATGAAAGACAGTTAAAGGGCACACATAAAACATTAGACATATGAAAGACAGTTAAAGGTCACACATAAAACATTAGACATATGAAAGACAGTTAAAGGTCACACATAAAACATTAGACATATGAAAGACAGTTAAAGGGCACACATAAAACATTAGACATATGAAAGACAGTTAAAGGTCACACATAAAACATTAGACATATGAAAGACAGTTAAAGGGCACACATAAAACATTAGACATATGAAAGACAGTTAAAGGTCACACATAAAACACTAGACATATGAAAGACAGTTAAAGGGCACACATAAAACATTAGACATATGAAAGACAGTTAAAGGTCACACATAAAACATTAGACATATGAAAGACAGTTAAAGGGCACACATAAAACATTAGACATATGAAAGACAGTTAAAGGGCACACATAAAACATTAGACATATGAAAGACAGTTAAAGGTCACACATAAAACATTAGACATATGAAAGACAGTTAAAGGTCACACATAAAACATTAGACATATGAAAGACAGTTAAAGGGCACACATAAAACATTAGACATATGAAAGACAGTTAAAGGGCACACATAAAACATTAGACATATGAAAGACAGTTAAAGGGCACACATAAAACATTAGACATATGAAAGACAGTTAAAGGGCACACATAAAACATTAGACATATGAAAGACAGTTAAAGGTCACACACATAAAACATTAGACATATGAAAGACAGTTAAAGGTCACACACATAAAACATTAGACATATGAAAGACAGTTAAAGGTCACACATAAAACATTAGACATATGAAAGACAGTTAAAGGGCACACATAAAACATTAGACATATGAAAGACAGTTAAAGGGCACACATAAAACATTAGACATATGAAAGACAGTTAAAGGGCACACATAAAACATTAGACATATGAAAGACAGTTAAAGGTCACACATAAAACATTAGACATATGAAAGACAGTTAAAGGTCACACACATAAAACATTAGACATATGAAAGACAGTTAAAGGTCACACACATAAAACATTAGACATATGAAAGACAGTTAAAGGTCACACACATAAAACATTAGACATATGAAAGACAGTTAAAGGTCACACACATAAAACATTAGACATATGAAAGACAGTTAAAGGTCACACACATAAAACATTAGACATATGAAAGACAGTTAAAGGTCACACACATAAAACATTAGACATATGAAAGACAGTTAAAGGTCACACACATAAAACATTAGACATATGAAAGACAGTTAAAGGTCACACACATAAAACATTAGACATATGAAAGACAGTTAAAGGTCACACACATAAAACATTAGACATATGAAAGACAGTTAAAGGTCACACATAAAACATTAGACATATGAAAGACAGTTAAAGGTCACACATAAAACATTAGACATATGAAAGACAGTTAAAGGGCACACATAAAACATTAGACATATGAAAGACAGTTAAAGGTCACACACATAAAACATTAGACATATGAAAGACAGTTAAAGGTCACACATAAAACATTAGACATATGAAAGACAGTTAAAGGTCACACACATAAAACATTAGACATATGAAAGACAGTTAAAGGTCACACACATAAAACATTAGACATATGAAAGACAGTTAAAGGTCACACATAAAACATTAGACATATGAAAGACAGTTAAAGGTCACACACATAAAACATTAGACATATGAAAGACAGTTAAAGGTCACACATAAAACATTAGACATATGAAAGACAGTTAAAGGTCACACATAAAACATTAGACATATGAAAGACAGTTAAAGGTCACACACATAAAACATTAGACATATGAAAGACAGTTAAAGGTCACACACATAAAACATTAGACATATGAAAGACAGTTAAAGGTCACACACATAAAACATTAGACATATGAAAGACAGTTAAAGGTCACACATATAAAACATTAGACATATGAAAGACAGTTAAAGGTCACACATATAAAACATTAGACATATGAAAGACAGTTAAAAGGTCCGAGCTGACTGGGCACAGTAGTGTCCACCTATGATCCACGCACTCAGGAGGCTAAATAGGGGGACTACTGAGAGTTCAAGGCTAGCCTGGGCTACACAATGAGTTCGATGTCAGCCTGGGCTACGAAGTGAGAGCTTGTCTCATAATAACAAAAATCCCAGGTTCCCTCTGAGATGAAAAATGTAGAGTCTGAAACATGTGGGTGGCCAGGCTAAAACCTTTTCCCGACCAAGGGCAGGGCCGGTGTCAAATGCGCGAGAGGAGGATTCAGACAGGAAATTAGTGGGGATCTCCAGGGTCTCCCCGTGCCCATTTCATCCCCACACCCCTGGTTCTGGGTTCCACATTCCTCCTAGGCGTGTATATGCGTGTGCACACGCGCACTCTGGAGGGTGGGCTCATCTCCAGCTACGGGCCTTCTCTCGCTTCTAGGCACACACCCTATCCTTGGGACCTGTGCTCAGAGGGGTCAGCAGCTCACAGGTACAGGGACACTGCGCTGGCTAGTTTTACATCAAGGACACAATCTGAAGTCGTCAGAGAGGAGGGAGCCTCCACTGAGAAAATGACTTCAGAAGACGGCGCTGTAGGCAAACCTGTAGGACGTTTTCTTAATTGAAGCGGGAGGGCCCAGCCCATGGTAGGTGGGGCTACCCCTGACTTATGGTCCTGGGTTCTATAAGAAAGCAGGTTGAGTAAGCCATGAGGAGCAAGCCAGGAAGCAGCATCCCTCCATGGCCTCTGCATCAACTCCTGCCTCCAAGTTCTTGCCCTGCTTGAGTTTCTGTCCTGACTCCTTTCAGTGATGAACAGTGATGTGAAATCATAAGCCAGACAAACCCCTTCCTCTCCGAGCTGCTTTCGGTCATGGTGTTTTTAATCACAGCAATAGTTACTCTGACTCTGACAAACGTACACCCAGCCCGCGGAGTCAGTGTGAAAGAGACAGAGAAGCTGGCAGCTGAGGCAGGGATCTAGGTAAGGTCTCAGAAACTGGACACTTGCCTTTCCAAAATGGATTTTCTGTCCTAGGATTCTGCCTGTGGGTGCCTTGTTCCTCGTCGCCACTGGGCTGATGGTCATTTTCCTCAGAGTCCAGCTGCTGGATGTCTTGAAAGTCCTTCTCCATAGTGGGCCCGAGGGCTGGAGCTGAGCTGCGGTTTTCTTAGGGCTGGAACTTGGGTTTGTGCTAAGAGGCGAGTTGCTGTGGAGGGGTGCTAGGACCCGAGGAGGTCAAGGGGGAGTGGTTCAGAGTTGGAGATTAGCTTGGGAAAGGGCTTGAAATTCTGCAGGGTCCCATTTCTTCCCAGGAGGCGGTCTGTCCCTTGGTGCAGCTAGGAGTCTTCCTATCACACTCGTGTGGACCAAACTATAAAACAGGTTCCCATCCCTCCCCCAGTGTCCTTGAACCACTTTTTGTTTTATTTAGCCCCAGACATCCCCAGCCCCACGTCTCCCCACCGCCTGTTACCTGTTAAAGTATAGCGAGCCGACTCCGGCTTCCAAATGCAGCCCACGCAGAAGGAGCAAGGGGTAAGCCTGGGAGAACTGGAGAGGTGGCGCTCGATGAGAGGGGAGAAGGGGGCTGGTCTAGGCGAGAGCCGGGTCCCTGTGTCTGAGTGTCTAAGTCCACCTAATCTGTCATCTCCTGCCCCCTAGGACTTTGGACAGCAAATAGAAATAGAAACCCAGTTCGAAACGTGGGCCATGGGCAGTGGGGGTGGAGGACGTGTTTCTGTTTGCAGAACTGGAGAAAGGAGGTCCCCTTGTAAACACACACACACACACATGCACACACACGCCCCTCATTGCACAGTGTAGGAAGGGGAGCCAGGTGTGGAAGGGCCAGGATACAGTTTGCTGTTTCCTCTCCAGCCCTCCCCTGTTTCACTTCCTGCCTCTTCATTTTCTAGAACTGTTGATGTCTTCAAATATCTCTGGCCAGGATCAAAGTGACCTGCAGATCAGTTCCCTGTTCTTGCCCAATCTCAGCCTGTCTCTGGCACCCAGTCACAGCTTCCTATGCACTCAACACCAGGCCCCCAGCTCTGGCCTGACTCACACACACTCCTTTTCTCCCTCCCCAGTGCCTCCCAGATCCTCCTCATCTCCCACCCACCCAATTCTATGTTCCCCCTCTCGCAAAACAAAACAAACAAAAATAAAAGTCAAAGCAAACAAACAAAAGACCAACAAGGAAGAAAAAAAAAACAGAAAAAACCCCACCAAGTTCGTTTTGTGTTGGTCAAATACTGCAGGGTCTGGTGGGGTGTGGTTGGTAGACCTAAGGACACTCGATTAGAGGAAACGGATTTTCCCCTTTGCTAGTGAGTATCAATTGCAAATAGCTTCTTGGTTAGGAATGAGAGCCAGCGTCCACCTCTTAATGAGCAGAGATTTGATGACGACACTCAGGACTGAGTGCTCCAAAGATTCCCCCTCTGCGCACATTGCTCAGCTGTGGGTCTTCACTCAAGCAGGGAAGTTCCTCAAAAGATGGATCCTGGCACCGCGCTGAGTCCAGGAACACAAACATCTGTCCTCGTGCCCTGATAGGGTTACGCGTTATCTCTAAAGGCTGGGAGGATGACTCAGTGGGTAAACTGCTTGCTTCAGAAGCATGAGGACTTGAACTTGAATCCCCAACACTCACATAAGAAGCCAGGCATGGCAGCACATACCTATGATGCTGGCACATGCCTATGGTGCCAGCACACGCCTATGATGCCGACACACAGGTATGATGTGGGCACACGCCTATGATGCTGACACACACCTATGATGCGACACATGCCTATGATGCCAGCACACGCCTATGATGCCGACACACCCCTATGATGCCAACACATGCCTATGAGGCCGACACACGCCTATGATGCCGACACACCCCATGATGCCGACACACCCCTACGATGCCGACACACACCTACGATGCCAGCACACGCCTATGATGCCGACACACCCCTATGATGCCGACACACCCCTATGATGCCGACACACACCTATGATGCCGACACACACCTATGATGCCGACACACACCTATGATGCCGACACACACGTATGGTGTGGGCACACGCCTATGATGCCGACACACATGTATGATGTGGGCACACGCCTATGATGCAGACACATGCCTATGATTCAGACACACGCCTGCGATACCGGCACAATGGGGAAAGGAGAGTGACAAGCAGATCCACAGGACCAGTGTAGCCAAAACAACAAAACGTAGGTTCAGAGACACCGTTTCAAAGAATAGGACAGAGAGTAATAAAGGAAGATATTAAAAATCCACCTCCAGCCTCCACGCACACTGGCACAGGCCAGCATATACCACACAGACATATATGATCTATAGGTATTTTCTCATTTAACCCTCACAACAAACATCCTAGGCGGTCAATACATTTGTCACTGGAAGAAAGATTAAGTGACTTGGTCCAGGTGGCGTATACTATAGTTTGGATCTCAGTTGTCCCCCAAAAACTCGTGTGTTAAAGGCTTGGTCCCCAGACTATATCACTATTAGAATACAAGGAAGTTATGAGAATGGAGCCTGCTGGGAGGTCTTTTGTGTTTGCAGGAGGAGACTTCACAAGGAGACTGAACTCTCGGTTCCTTCCTCTCCCCTTCTCCGGTCAGGAGCCAAGCGCTTTGCTCCTCCCATGTTCACTGTCATAACGTGCCATGCCATCTCACCCCAGGTCCAAATCAATACAGAGAATTTATCATGGATGGCAACCTCTAGAACCACGAGCCAAGATAAAGCGGTTGATTTCTCTCAAATAGCTGTAGTACTGGATCAGGTTCTGACTACTGTTCAAAAGCCAGTACTCGGGACACGAGAACTAGAAGAAAGGAACTAATTTTTATCCAAAGGTGGCATCCTGGGTGCTGGGAAGAGGCACTGTCTATGAGACACATCTTAAAGAACTCGGGCCTGTGACATGACTTTTCCGGGTGGAAGGGGACAGTAGAGGAGGAACGCACTGAGTCATGGATCCGGAGTCCGTGGCCATCTTGTAACGGGGGGGGGGGGGATCTCTTTTGCCAGAATATCTTTATGAAAACCGTTAGCCTTAATCTCTCAGGTCAGCTCCTACAATACTTTACGAAAGATGGAGAGCCAGCTCAGTGTTTCAGTGCTCTGGCTGCTCCTCCAGAGGACCCAGGTTCGATTCCCCCAGCACCCTCGTGGTGACTCACAACTGTCTGCAGCTCCAGTTTCAGTGCCCCTGACAAGCTCTCCTGTCCTCCTCGGGCACTGCACACAGGTGGTGCACAATAAACATACAGAAAAAAATCTATAAATAAATTATTTTTCTTTTCATTTTAAAAAACATGCTGTTTTCTGCAAATTAAACAAAACTCACACTTCCTCTTTTAGGGACCAACAGAGCGAGACGGCGTGAGGAAGGTCGGACGACCCGGGCTCTGGTAGAGAAAAGTCACCATGGATTAAGTTTTACAGCCCGTGTCTTTATAGCTCTTTGTCCAAAGACCTGCTAACCTCAAAGGCTGAGCTACAAAGCCGGGAGGGCAGAAGCAACCAGCTTTTACTGAATGAGTTTAGACAGCTTCAGTCAGAGGCGTCGTCTACAGCGAAGCTACAGTCAGTCGCACCCTGATCTGCTGTGGAACCTACAAATTAGTGGTCTCCCACCACCACCCCAGTTTGTTATTTTTAAAGGCAAAAAAGAAAATGTAAACTTTTGCTTTTCTCCTCCCAGCTGAATCTACCTTTTAAAGAGTCAGTAACTTTCTCTACAAAATCGACTCCAGTCCCCACCCTGCATGACAACAGACTTTTTCCTTCCTTAGATAGATGTGATGATCTAGATCACCCAGTGCCACCACCGCTCCATCCAGACGGCAAAGTCCAAGTCCCCTGGAGACTGTACTAGATGAAGAGGAGACCTCTTAGGAGGGAGTTTAGGTAAATGAAGTTATAGCAAAGGGCAGTAAGCCTGGCCGTGGTGGCGCACACCTTTAATCCCAGAACTCAGGAGGCAAAAACAGACGGATCTCTGTGAGTTCAAGACCAGCCTGGTCTACAGAGTGAGTTCCTAGACAGTCAAGGGCAACAGAGAGAAACCCTGTCTCAGGGAAGACAGAGCCTGTGGCTCAGTGCTAAAGATTTGTTTAGCGTTGCAAGACACGCAATTTGATCCACCGTAAACACAGAGAAAACTTCCTTCCTTCCTTCCTTCCTTCCTTCCTTCCTTCCTTCCTTCCTTCCTTCCTTTCTTTCTTTCTTTCTTTCTTTCTTTCTTTCTTTCTTTCTTGATGAGGACCCTGAAAGAAGTGGCTGTCCATAACCAACAGAGCCATGCCTGTCAATGACCTTAGCCTTCTGGCCTCCAGAACTACAGGGAAAAAATGCACTTATGTTTCCTATTATGGAAGTCCAAGCAGACTAACAATAGCTAAGAGGACTAATGAAAACTTAACATATGAGGGTTCCACAGCAAAGATAAAGGAAGGAATGATCTCTTAAAACGGGCTTAGTGGGGAGGAAGATGGATAAGGGATAGAAACATAGACAGAGAGGACTCAAGAGTGTAGTGCTCTATAGCATATTAATTATAGGTAACAGTTTCTACCACATACTTCAGATAGCCAGAGCCTGGGTTTCTAATGTTCACAAAGATACTACATGTTCAAAATGATGGAAACACTAATCACCGTGACTTGATCAACATTGAAACCTCACACTGAACCCCACAAATATTAACAATCTAGAAAGGAAAAGAAAAAAACTAGCAGTAAACAGAGAAAAGGTTTTATAAGAAGTAATCTATGTGACAACTTAATCTTACATATATAAAGATTTTATAATAAGTAATCTATGTGACAACTTCATCTTACATTATAGAGCAAGAACAGGAAGTTATAAGAAAGCAACAACTGATAAAGAAATAATTTCTGAGGAACTGTCTTGAGTCAATCAGGGGTTGTTTATTTTGAAATACAATAAAGAATATGGGGGCTGGAGAGATGGCTCAGAGGTTAAGAGCATTGCCTGCTCTTCCAAAGGTCCTGAGTTCAATTCCCAGCAACCACATGGTGGCTCACAACCATCTGTAACAGGGTCTGGTGCCCTCTTCTGGCCTGCAGGCAGACAGACAGACAGACAGAATATTGTATGCATAATAAATAAAGAAATATTTTTTAAAAAGAATATGAAGTGCTAACTGATAAATAGCAGAGTCATAAATCTGGGACATAGAAGACAGAAACGATTAGAGCTCTAAGTCTCGGAGCTAACACTCATGTCCGTGTTTGTAACACCACTCTTCACAGTCAGAGGCAAAAGGACCTCCAGTGCCCACAGATGCCCACCGACTGATGAACGAGTACATGTGGAATAGCCATAAAATGGAATACTATGTGGTCAGCAAGGGAGGAAATTTGGGCACAGGCTAGAATGTGGGTGTAGAATAAGTTGTGTGCTTAGCGAAATAAGTCAGTCACACACACAAAAAAAAGCAAATACTTTCTGACTCCCTTTATATGAGGAACTAAGAGAGATCAAACTGACAGAGAGGAAGAACGGTGATTATCTGGACAGGAATAGAAAGTTGCTTAATAGGTTTAGAGTTTCGCTTTTGCTGGATGAACACACTCTAGAGATGGTTGGTAGCTGGTGTCAATACCATGCTGCACACTTAAAAATGGTTTTGAGCCAGGCTTCACACACAACTAAGCCCAATGTCAGGAGGCTGAGGCAGGAGGATTGCTGTGAGTACCAACCAGGCCAGCCAGGGTGACATACATAGCAAAACCCTGTTTCAAAACAATGATCGTGGCAAATTTAATGTCAGAGAGAGAGAGAAAGAGAGAGAGAGAGATGATAGATGGACTAAGGGGTGCACCACCACAGTCAGCATTAATGTTATGCATATTTTATCACCACAAAAGGGGGTGGTAGAGGAAGAAATGTAAGCTACATTTCATTAAACTTAGTTCGTTGTCAATTCTAATATGCACTAGTATTTACTCCCCTCTCTGGTAAAGCATTGACAAAGCTTTTTCCTTAAGATTTTAGTCCTGTGTGTGTATACATGTATATGTGTGTGTGGATCTGTGCACAGGAGCGCAGGCGCCGATGGAGGACAGAAGAGGGCTCTGATCCCCTGGAGCTGAAGCTATGGCAGTTGTGAGCTGCCCAGCACTGGTGCTGGGGACTGAGCTCAGGTCCTCCGCGAGAGCAGTGTGTGCTCTCGATGGCTGAGCCCTCTCTCCACCCTTGTTTCTCATCTTTAGAATTTCTACCATAAGCTTACTCAAAAAGCTTGCCAGACTTATTGAGACACAATGTTTTATGCTAGATTGTCCATGTGATATTTGGAATAAATTGGGTAAAGTATTCTCAAATATGAAATCAAAGTCAGGCCTGGGGACATTAGGAAGGCAGAGGCAGGAGGATGAGGATTGCTCATGTGTTCAAGGCCAGCCTGCCCTACGCAGTGAGTTCCAAGTCAGTCAGGGTCACATAGTAAGACCTCCCCCAAACTTTAATATAAGTAATAATAATCACAGTAATATAAAATAAATAGAAGGAAAAGAAGTTGGTTAAATAGTCTTAAAATTTGTTTCTCTTCAAGGCCACTCTCCTGAGCCATTTTAGCTTCGGAGACAAGGGCCTCGCTTCCATCCTTACAGCCCCTCAGCCTTCCAGAAAACAGCAGGAGCCAGCTGTCCTTGTCTCTGGGATTTTCTTCAGGCCATGGACATCCTGCAAGCTTTTTTTTTTTGCCAGGAGAGAGCACTGGAAGACTTTCAGGACTCATGTTTTTTATGGTGAGTCCTCAGGGGTTAGTGATGGGGACTGCAGAGGAATTGTGAGGCCTGGTCAGACTTGCAGGATTGACAACCAAAGTCAAGACATACAGGAAGCAATATCTATGTCACAATCCACACCTGAACAGAGGCTCTGACATGCTGCCAGGTGTAGGACATCTTGATTTCAGAGATGTTCATGTGGGAAAACAAATGTATGTTGTAGAGATCGTGAAAATCAGAAGGAAGAAGTAGCTGGCTTTTTCTTTTAGGCCACCAACCAGGTCCCAAATCAAGGCACAGAAACTTATTAGTTATGAATGCTCGGCCTTATCTTAGCTCTTATTTTAATCTTTTTTTTTAATATTTATTTATTATGTATACAATATTCTGTCTGTGTGTATGCCTGAAGGCCAGAAGAGGGCGCCAGACCTCTTTACAGATGGTTGTGAGCCACCATGTGGTTGCTGGGAATTGAACTCAGGACCTTTGAAAGAGCAGGCAATGCTCTTAACCACTGAGCCATCTCTCCAGCCCCTAATCTTTTTTTTTTTTTATCTATGTTTTGTCTCAGGGCCTTTTACTTTTTTTTCTTTCTTCCTTCCTTTTTTCCTCTCTTTCTCTCTCTCTTTCTTTGTTTCTTTCTTCCTTTCTTTCTGTATATCTTAGTTTTCTGCTGCCTCCAGGGTGGCTGGCTGGTGGATGCCCAGCTTCTAGCCCCAGGCATGTCCCTTTCTTTCTCCCTAGTTCTCTTCTTTCTTCTGACTAAATTTCTCCTCCTACGTATTCTCTCAGCCCACCAGCCTTGCCTACCCCTCCTGCCTAGCTATTGGCTGTTCAGCTTTTTATCAGACCAATCAGGTGCCTTAGGCAGGCAAAATGAAACAGCAACACATCCTTACATAATTAAACAAAGGCAGCAGAAACAAATGCAACACATCCTTACACGGTTAAAGAACTATTCCACAACAGAGGAATGCAACTTGGGAGTGGAGAATCCACCTTTTGTGCAAGGGTCTGGGCTCCGTCCTCAGCATGGAAGGAAGGGCAGAAGGGAACCAACATAGCTGAAATACATACAATAGAAAATAGAAAATAATGAAGAAGCAATAACCTAAGAAATAGCAGAAAACATTTCTATAGAGCTCTCATCCCTGCTGGGTTTTTAACCTTCCAGTGAGGCCTTTTGTTTAGAAGCACCTTTTCACACAGGTCCCTTTAGAAATCTGTCCCCAGTTCCAGGATCAAACATCCAAATTCCTTTACTAATTTACTCACAAACTTTAGAATTATTACACTCGGGCATTACCAACAACCTATCAGGTTCCGTGACACTATGCATTATGTAATTGCATCTCTTTCTTTCCATTACGGCCCCAAGAACCTCAAAGGGAACTGACAAACTACACTCCTCACCTTTGCAGGGCGTCACAGCCCACACGGCTTCACTTCCCTCTTTCTCCATTAACTTTCTGCTTGTAGTTCAGCTTCCGTTTCCTTTGCTCGCAGATGCGTTTTACAGTCTGTCTGTCAGCGAGTTGTTAGCTATATTCTTCTACTACGTCTGGACTTTTGTTGTCCCTACCACTGCCCCAGGGGACCCGGTCCCTCCTGTGCCCTCCTGAGCAACTGAAGCGCATGCCCTTCCCCTTCTTTCTCCCGCTCATCTGCTGAGTTGTGCACCCTTCCAGCCAACCTCCTACAGTCTTTTCTACAGCTTTCGCAGTTCAAGGTTCAAAACCTGTCACTTTCATTTTTCCTGATTTAAGTGGTACCCCAACCCTTCTTTCTGCTCCATGGCAGAAGCTGGCTAGAACGAGATAAGGGATGCTGTATTTGCTTCCGTCAGAGTTTGAGAGACCTCCTGGCTCACACCTAACCATCATGCCTCACCCATGAACAAGGAGGAACGAGGGGCAAGGCTCAAGCTGCCAGGTCAGTGATGAACGTGAGAACAAATGTGAACTCTAGAAATGGGTGTCCTTCACAGTAGTGAATGAGGCTCTAACACAGAGACCCAGTGGGCTGGAAGGAAGGGCACCCGAGAAAGAGAGTTGCCACAAGTGAGAAGTACCTGGTCCCCCATTCACTTGGGGGGCAGGATGCCCCACGGGGATCCCCAGGACTTAGCGGTTTCCAGGGTGCAGGGCCTCACTTTAGAGCTCACTTCACAGCCAGAATGAGGGGGCACTGCTCCTCCAGGGAAGATTTCCAAGAGCGAAGGACCTCAGGCTTCCCTTGCTATGAAGAATTCTGTTTGCCTCACCAAGGCAATAACGTGAAGGTTCGTCTACGTCACTTTTCTACAGTTGTGACAAAGCACCATGACCAAGACAATTTAGGGAAGGAAGAGTTTATAAGGCTTATGTTTTCAAAGGAACAGGAGTCCGTCACCATCACGGCAGGGGCATGGCAGCTGGCAGTACAGCAGCAGGTCAGCAGGCACGGTGCTGGAGTAGCAGCCGAGATTCTATAGCCTAATCCACAACACAAAGCAGAGAGAGTCATCTTGGTCCTAAGTCAACACCAGATCCCAGGCATCCAGATAGATCCACCAGCTCCGGGTAACCTGACCGTCCCTGACTATCCCAGGTGACATGGGATAGTTATGCTTTTCCTGCAAGAGCATGTATCTCAAACACAGGAAAGTTTAAAATTAAATACACAGATGGCAAAGAGATCACAGTGTTACATGCTTGTAGTCCCAGGTGCGCGTGCAGCTGAGACGGGAAGCTCCTTTAAGCAGAAGTCCAGGGACTGAGCAATGTACTCAGACTTCATTTCAAAAGGAACTCATTAGGACTTGGAAGGTCGCTCTGCTGTTAAAGTCCTTGCATCACACACATCAGGACTTAAGTCCAATCCCCAGAACTCACCTGAAAGAGCATGGTGGCTCGCATTTGTAATCCCAGTGGTGGAGATGCAGAGACGGGCGGATCCCTGCCAGGGCTTGCTGGTCCTCAGCTTAGCTCCCAGGCAGTGAGAGATCCAACCTCAAAAATATTAACACCTGGGCTGGAAAGATGGCTCAGAGGTTAAGAGCACTGGCTGCTCTTCCAGAGGTCCTGAGTTCAATTCCCAGCAACCACATGGTGGCTCACAACCATCTGTACTGAGATCTGGCGCCCTCCTCTGGTGTGCGGGCATACATCGAGGCAGAATGTTGTATACATAATAAATAAATAAATCTTTACAAAAAAAAAAATTAACACCTTAACAACACCTGAGGCTGAGCTCTAGCTTCTACACACACACACACACACACACACACACAAACACCTCACGTACACACAGAGAGAGAGAGACATACGCAGGCATACACACACAAATATACTAGCCAATTAATAATAGAAGAGATGACAAAGTAAGTCAAACATATGATATTAGCACATGTGCGCTCAATTTAAGAGTAACCTACGGTTGATACTAAAATGTATAAGAAAGTAAGTATGCTAAATTTTTAATTGGCCCTGGAAATATCAGTTATTTGTTTGTTGACTTACTTGTAGCAAAGGTTTTTTTTGTTTTGTTTTGTTTTTTGGTCTTTTCGAGGCAGGGTTTCTCTGTAGCTTTGGAGCCTGTCCTGGAACTCCCTTTGTAGACCAGGCTGGCCTCGAACTCCCAGAGATTCCACCTGCCTCTGCCTCCCAAGTGCTGGGATTAAAGGCATGTGCCACCAACACCCAGCTGTAGCAAAGTTCTTACTATGTAGTGAGTTTTCCTGATCAAGAATGCTGTGCAGAAGTGGTCAGTGACACAGCTGCGCATAAGTGGTCAGTCACACAGCTGTGCAGAAGTGGTCAGTCACACAGCTGTGCAGAAGTGGTCAGTGACTGACACAGCTGTGCAGAAGTGGTCAGTCACACAGCTGTGCAGAAGAAGTGGTCAGTCACACAGCTGTGCAGAAGAAGTGGTCAGTCACACAGCTGTGCAGAAGTGGTCAGTCACACAGCTGTGCAGAAGAAGTGGTCAGTCACACAGCTGTGCAGAAGTGGTCAGTCACACAGCTGTGCAGAAGTGGTCAGTCACACAGCTGTGCAGCTCCACACCCCTGAGGGTTATCAGTGACACAGCTGTGCAGCCCCACACCCCTGAGGGTTATATCGACTCAACAGAAATGGAGACTGTATGGAGACTCGGTATTCATTTAAGTGGGTATTTGGCACCCGTATGACTCAGAAGGAACTTTTTGATATTACAGCTAGTCCGTTGGTAGATGACCTCATTCATGGCAAGAATGGTCTTTTGTTTATATATGGTGTGACAGGAAGTGGAAAAAGTCACACAATGACAGGTTCTCCAGGGTGTGGAGGCCTGCTTCCTTGTTCTTTGGACACGATCTTCAACAGCATAGGGTCATTTCGAGCAAAGCGTTACGTTTTTAAATCTAATGATAGAAACAGCATGGAAATACAGTGTGAAGTTGGTGCCTTATTAGAACGGTAGAAAAGAGAAACCATGCCCATCCCAAAGACCCCTCTAGCAAGCGACAAGCAGGTCCAGAGTTTGCAGATATGAAAATGTACAAGAACTCTGCAAAGCAGAAAGAGTTGACGAAGACAGTGTCTGTGGTGTCTTTGTCTCTTACATTGAAATCTATAATAATCACACACATGATCTAGTGGAAGAAGTGCGGCTTGATCCTGTGAAGCCAAGTGAAACGGCTGGGTACAGCTATGAGGACCGCAGAGTCTGCACTTCCGCAATCTAAAGTACTCCGGGAAGATAAGAACCAATCTGTGTGTTATAGGACGCACAGAAGTAGAAGCGAAATCTATGGAAGAGGCTTTTGAAGGTTTTTGGAGAGCTCAGAGAAAGAGAGTACTGCTAACACCCGTTTGAAAAGCGAATCCAACCGTTCACATAGTGTTTTCAGCATCAAACTCGTCCAGGCTCCCCTGGATGCTGATGGAGACAGTGTCTTACAGGAAAGAGAACAAATCACCAGTTGTCTCTGGTCGATCTTTCTGGAAGTGAAAGAACCACACAGACTAAGGCCGAAGCAACAGATGACGAGATGCTGGTCACATTAGTCAGTCACTAATGATGCTAAGAACATGCATGGAAGACCTGAAAGACCCAGATGTGTGGAACTAACAAGATGGCTCCATATTGAGATCCAAGGCTGCTTCAATGAGGAAGAAAGGTGAGGCTGAGCATGTGTGAACCCAAAGGATGAGATTTGCTGAAGTAACCCAAGAAGTTGAAGTAACGAGAGAAAAAGATGCCTTACAACAAAGCTCACGTGGAGGGGTGTTGTATTTTATTGCAGGAAAGGGAATAAAAAAGATTGGAGGGGAAGAGGGAGACCGGCCTCTGGGGACCGGAGCAGCAGATGAGAAGAACGAGGCAGAGAGAGAGAAAGAAGAGAGAGAGATGGGAAGTGGGCAAGGCCCACTTTTTAAAAGGGAATTTATACAATAGGCACAGGAGGTGCTCCTAGTGACTGCAGCCAAGGCTGTGTCCCGCCAGGACCCCAAGGGCAGGTCAGTGCAGATGCCTGAATTCCAACACCAGGGTGACCTTGAATTGACTGTGTAGGCTTGACTGGCCTTGAACTCTTAAACCTCCTGCCTCAACCCCACAAGCACTGGGGTCTCAGGAGTATATCACTGCACCTAGCTGTCAGATTACGCTATAAAATGGAGATAATGCTGCATACCTCAATCCCAGCCCCAGGAGCAGAAGCTAGATTTCTGTGGGTTCAAGACTAGCCAGGTCTACATAACAAGTTCCAGGCCAGCTGTATAGTGAGACCCTGTACTTTATTTCAGATTTAATATCAGTTGAATCCATTTGATAGTGTTTACCAATAGTATTAGAATGAAATACCTGGAGGCTATTTTTAACTTATTTTCTTAGTTTTTGCTTCTTAGGTCAGGCATTCAAATATACTTAAGGAGCTCATAAATCTGCTTTAGAACACAGCAGGTCTTTAACTGTGTTTAAGCATTCGGGGGCTTCAACATGTATTGTTATGCACAATAATGAAAAGGTAAGATTAGAGGCTCTTATTTTGTTCGATTCATACAAAGAAAAATCACATTTATAGATTAGAAAAAAATTAAGAAAAACAAGTTTCTTAGATTTTTATTATCATATATTACTTATATATTATAATGGGCTTTATTATAACGTTTTCATCTTTTCACCCATATTAGCCCCCATTCCCCTTCCTAGCTCCCTCCCATCCCCACTCCCACTGGTCCCCTTCTTTTCACTGCTCCCCTCTACTTCATGTCATTTTATTCTTAATGACTTGATGAGTTTCACGAGATTAATTATAGGAAGGCCACTGAGTCACTCCAGGTGCGCACCTTACCAGAGACTAGACTCCTGAAGAAAACGTCTCTCCCTCCTCCATCAGGGCTGTGTGGAGCCTCACGAAGCCTCATGAGGCCTCTGTCTTCCACAACAGGACATGGACAGGCCAAATCTTTTGACAGTATTGTAAAGGTAATCACACCCACAGTGAATCCAAGAGTCCATGACCATATCATACCTGGAAGTCACGTTCCACCACCCCCCACCCCCCCGCTTCCTCCAGCTCGCACAGCGTTTCCTCTTCTTCTATGATGTCCCCTGAGCCTTAGAAGGAGTAATACGGATGTCCCACTTACAAGAAAAACTAGCTTTTTGGTGTATTTTAATCTGGATGTTGGTGGTGCACACCCTAGCACTCAGGAGGAGAGAGAAGAGTATCAAGCTTTCAAGGTCGGCTTCCACTACATAGGGTGTCAAGGCTAGACCGACCTGTGTGACTCCCTAGCTCAGAAAACAGTTCTTACAGGGGGTTAGAGAGATGGCTCATTTGGAAAGGTATCTGCTAGGAAAACATGAGGACCAGAGTTCAAATCCTCAGCACCTACATAAAAGCCAGACCTGGCCTTGAGTGCCTGTAACCTCCATGCTGGGGGATAGAGAGAAGGAAGTCCTGGCACTCTCCAGCCAACCAACCAGGCCAAATAGTGAGTTCCAGGCCTACTGAAGACCTCATGTGGAAAAACAGAAGGTGGGAGGTAAGAGAGGAAGCCGCTTGGTATCCTCCGCTGGCCCCCGCGTGTGTTCGCATGGTCACACACATCAAAGGTACACATGGTCGCACACATGCACATGTGCCCATACATGCATGCAAATAACTTTTTCAATCTCAAATAAAAGTTTAACAAATTCACTTTAAATTTCATCAAAACAAGAGTGAATAATTCTTTCTGTATACAACTACCAGCCCAGACATCGAAAACTCACCTCGACACTGAATTCCATGCCAAGGGCCTGGGGGAGTGTCCAGGACAAGACGCCTAAGAGAGTTTAGTGCCCAAACCAATAACACCCAGTAGAAGCACCCTAAGCTCCATTATTGCCAAACAAATAAGCCAAATAGAAACATTTACAGCTTCACCGGACTCAGCCTGAAAGGCCAAGAGGGGAGGCTCCTGAATTCCTCTCTCTCTCTCTCTCCACATGGTTGGCCACCATGTAGCACACCACGACTACCTGTGTTTCACCCTTTCTCTCTCTCTCCATATGGCTGGACACCTTTGAGCACACCATGCACTGTATCATTTGGGAGTCAGGTTTGGGATGAGAAGCCATTGGAGCAGAAACTGTCTCCTCACATGTAAACCTCCAGCACCCACCAGGGCCACACCTGCACGTGGAGAGGTGTTCTGCCTGAGGATAAAGCCTTGCCCACTGCCTCTTTACTGGGTTCCCACCTGTGTAAACTGTGATCTTGTGCCCAAAGAACTGTCTGATTCACCACTCATTGTCCAGGATTGTACGAGAGGGGGGGGGAGGGGAGGGGAGGGGAGGGGAGGAGAGGAGAGGAGAGGAGAGGAGGGGAGAGGAGGGGACAGGAGAGGAGATGAGGGAGCTGGAGAAATGGCTCATGGCTAAGCGCACTGGCTGCTCTTCCAGAGAACCTGAGTTCAAATCCCATATCGTGGCTCACGGCCATTCGTAACTCCAGTTCCAGGAGACCCAATATTCTCTCCTAGCTTCCACAGGCCCCAGGCATACATGTGGTACACAGACATACATGTAGTCACAATATCCATTGAAAATAAAATAAATAATAGTAGTTATTTTTTTTTCTAAGAAGAAGTGGGGACAAACCATGTAAAAAGATGACAGCCTTTTGGAAAGCCTTGGAGTTAAACAGCCAGAAGTAAACTTTGAACCTCAGGAAAGTTACCCAAGATGCCTGAACTTTTGTTTCTGCCTATATCTGTCTTATGAGAACTAAGTAGATTGACTTAAGGGGACAGTTTAATGTTGAGCTTTTCCCCCAAAGTCCTGGTCAAAGTGAGTACTTCAGTAAAATCCATCCATCTCCTCATCTCTCCCACCCCACCTCAGCTCCAGCTGCGAGATCCATGTTACTCTGAGAACAAGAAGCAGAACTAAGCCACCACAGGCCAGAGTGCCCCAGAGGAAGGCCTGAGCCTCCAGCAGTGCATCCTGGGAAATGGGAGCAGATGTGTGAGCTTCTCCTGGGGAATTTAGAGACTCCAGCAATTTGGGGAACCTAAAGAGCAGGAACTGAAAGGAGATGTGGGTCAGCAAGGATTCTGATCCCTCCAAGACAGCTCCACCACCCTCTTCTAAGTCACAGGAATGAGGAACAGCCAACAGGAAAGAGCAAGCGGAAGGCTGGGACTCAGGCCCATCCTGCACTGCTCCCCAGGCCCAGCAGCTGGCGCCATCCTAGTCTGATCTCAGAACCACCCGCCTAGACCCTCCATCAGTCCCAGCCCCTGCCTGTCACCAACCCAATCCAAGGCCAGTTCCAGCAAGGCGAAGAACTGGGGCGCTGAAGACAAGAGCTCTCAAATCATAAGGGGGTGGGGTGGTAGGTGAGGCTGGGGGTCTCCAGTTCTCTTTACTGACTTTTTTTCCACTTCTTTTGTTGTTGCTATTGTTGGTTGGTTGAATGGTTGATTGGAGTTTTAGTTTTTGTTTTTGTTTTTGAGGTAGGGTTTCTCTCTGTAGCCCTGACTGTCCTGGAACTAGCTCTGTAGACCTGACTGGCTTCGAATTCAGAGATTCCCCTGCCTCAGCCTCCTGCGTGCTGGGGTTAAAGGTGTGCGCCACCACCTGGCAGTACTTTGTTTCCGCATCTATTCTGTCTTCCTCCATGCCTCTGCCAGAGCCCATGCCTGCGACACTCTTGCCCCCACCGGCGCCCTTTCTGCTTTTCTCGGGCTCATTCACTCTCACCGGACAGGGCTCGGTAAGCATCAATCCTGGAGGTAGATTCTGAGGCCCATTTAGCACCCCGAAGGGAAAACAGAGGCATGAATCATAGAAATATATATCAAAATTTCAGGCTGGCCACAAGACAGTAGACATTGTGCCCAGAGAGAGAGAAAGTGACCAGAATCCTACAGTCACTGGTCCATCCATATCCCTGCTGTTACCAGAATCAAAAGTTCGTAGAGTTTGTCCTTTTAGATAAAACCCAGGAGACAGAAGTTAGTGGGAAGCAACAGATACTCAAGGTAGCAACAGGAAACCCCTGTTGCAGTAGGTGGAACATTTCTCTCCAGAAGACCATTCCCTTCTCAGGGCGAGGGAGATGGCTCTGTCGGTGAGGTACTGGCCTTGCAAGCATGAGGGCTGAGTCGGAGCTCCAGAATCTACAGAAGAAAGGAGAAAAGCTGAGCACGGTGGGGCTCACTTGTCATCCCACACGGAAAGACAAAACAGGCAGGGCCGTGGGGCTCACTACGCCAGTCCCCTAGCCTAGCTACAAAGTTCCAGGCCAGGGAGTGACCCCGAGGGAATATGGAAGATGCCTGAAGAATGACACCTGAGCAAGACCACATCTCAAAAAAAGTTCTCCTGTGGCTGCCAAATGCACTACATGTGCCCTCCCCTTTCTCATACACACACTCACACACACATACACACACACTCTCACACACACATACACACACACTCTCACACACACATACATACACACTCTCACACATACATACACACACACTCTCATACACATACTCACACATACATATATACATACACACTCTCACACATACATACATACACACTCTCACACATACATACACACACACTCTCACACATACATACACACACACTCTCACACATACATACACACACACTCTCACACATACATACATACACACTCTCACACATACATACACACACACTCTCATACACATACTCACACATACATATATACATACACACTCTCACACATACATACATACACACTCTCACACATACATACATACACACTCACACACACTCACACACATATATACATACAACATACATTCCAACATGTGGTTGCTGGGAATTGAACTCGGGACCTCTGGAAGAGCAGTCAGTGCTCTTAACCACTGAGCCATCTCTCCAATCCTTTAAATATAGTTTTGATTGAAATAGGATTATATCACTCTCCCTCCTCCCTTTCCTTCAGCCCCCTCCATCTACCCTCCCTCTAACTCCCACGTGCCTCCCCCACTTTCAAGTTGTACCCCTTTTCTTTATACTGTTATACACTGTTATACACTGTTGTTGTTATACACTGTTATACACTGTTGTTGTTGTTATACACTGTTATACACTGTTGTTGTTGTTATACACTGTTATACACTGTTGTTGTTATACACTGTTATACACTGTTGTTGTTGTTATACACTGTTATACACTGTTGTTATACACTGTTATACACTGTTGTTGTTATACACTGTTATACACTGTTGTTGTTATACACTGTTATACACTGTTGTTGTTGTTATACACTGTTATACACTGTTGTTGTTGTTATACACTGTTATACACTGTTGTTGTTATACACTGTTATACACTGTTGTTGTTACACACTGTTATACACTGTTGTTGTTACACACTGTTATACACTATTGTTGTTATACACTGTTATACACTGTTGTTGTTGTTATACACTGTTATACACTGTTGTTGTTATACACTGTTATACACTGTTGTTGTTATACACTGTTATACACTGTTGTTGTTGTTATACACTGTTATACACTGTTGTTGTTACACACTGTTATACACTGTTGTTATACACTGTTATACACTGTTGTTGTTGTTATACACTGTTATACACTGTTGTTGTTATACACTGTTATACACTGTTGTTATACACTGTTATACACTGCTGTTGTTGTTATACAATGTTATACGTTGTTGTTGTTGTTGTTGTTGTTGTTGTTGTTGTTATACACTGTTATATATGTGTATGCACAGATATATAAATACAGCCTGCTGGGTCCATTGTTGTTGGTCATGTATATATGGATTCAAGGTTGACTCCTCTGAACTGGACAAACAAGAGGCTTATCCCAAAGACAGATTAATTCTTTCTCTCCCAACAGTCATCCCTTTCCTGCGGTTTGTCTAGGGTGGGACCCCTTGTTCCATGGTGTTAACACGGCCATTGGTACCACTGCTCTTGTCTAGGCAGCCTTTTCTAGGAGAGATTCTTTCACAGCAGGCCTCCGAGTGTTCTGGCTCTTAAAATCTTTTGCCTCCCCCCCCCCCTTTGCAATGTTCCCTGGGCCGGAGGTGCAGGAGCTGTGGTGGAGATGTATCCACTGTCCACTGGGGCTGGGCTTCCCACGATCTTTTGATCTCTGCATTTGTGTCCAACTGTGGTCTTCTGTGGTGGTCTCCGTTTGGTATAAGGAGAAACTTCTTTGGATGGGGGCAGGGGTTCAAGACAGGGTTTCTCTGTGTAGTCCTGGCTGTCCAGGATGCACTCTGGAGACCAGACTGGCCTTGAACTCACAGAGATCCACCTGCCTGCTTCGGCCTCCTGATCCGTCTGCCTGCCTCAGCCTCCTGAGTGCTGGGATTTAAAGCATGTGACGAGAAGCTTCTTTGGTGAGGAGTGCGAGCTCCAGGATGAGAGTTAGAACAAAGCAAGTAGTTAAGCTGCCTACAAAGTGATCGTAGTACATCCTCTTCTAAACTCTATGACCTCACTAGCCCTGGGAAGCTGGCTGGGTTTCCAGTACCAGGCATGACCTCCCTTCCATTGAGTGGTATTAAATCCAATGAGATAGCTGTTGGTTGCCACTAATGTTGAAATGTCATTTGTAGCATCTTTATGTGTATCTTGGCATGCTGGTCATTGTTGTGGTTCATAGATTTGCAGCTGTGTAGTGATGTGGGAGGTCCTTTTATGTATGTGTTGCTTTTATTGGTTAATGAAGAAAGAATCTGCCTTGGCCTGTGATAGGGTAGAGTAGAGCTAGGCAGTGAAAACTAAATTGAATGCTGGGAGAAAGAAAGGTGGAGTCAATGAGAAGCCATGTAGCCCTGCCAGAGAAAGACACTGGAACTTTAAGCTGGTAAGCCACAGCCTCATGGCGATACACAGATTAATGAGGATGGGTTAAATTAAGATATGAGTTATCCAGAGATGTGCTAGACATTGACCAAGCAGTGTTTTAAATAATATAGTTTCTGTGTGGTTATTTCGGGACTGAGCAGCCAGGAAGAAACAAGTGGCTCCAACCACAGCATAGGAAGGACTGTTTAACTGCTTCCCTCTCTGGGCAGCTTGCACAGTATTTTCTGGAACCATGGAAGCTAGACCACAAGACAGAGACTTTCAGGTTCGATTCAGCTCCAGTCATCTGATTCACGTGTCATAAATGTGTGGTGTCTTCAATGATAGGACCCCCACCCTTAATCCCTGAGAAACAGATTTGTAATCTCAATTGGGAAGTTTTCCCCAGTAAATGAGGGGTAGTCCTTGAGCCTCAATCAGCAGACACTTAAACTAGACCCTGGAGGTGAGGGCTCCTAGGCCTCCACATTCCCTTCGTTTTCCTTGCTGCCCTGTCCTCCCATGTTTCTGGAGATTTTATCTATACTGTTGATTTCCTCATCCTTTCTGGTGACTATTTGGTCTCTGTTGGTGACTTTCCTCCCTGGGCCTGAATAAATCCACCTGCTTGCTTGCAGCTTCCTGTAGGTCATTGACCATTTTCGTGAGCAAACTTCTGAAGTCCTCACACAGCATCGTATCTGTTCAGGGTCTTTGGGTTCAGAAGCTGAGGAATCATGGCCTTTGGAGGAGCCCTGTTGCCTGGCTTTTTCGTGCTTCTTGCACCTCTGTGTTTTGATTTGCATGTCTATTGGTCTGGGTATCTCATCTGCACCAGGAGAATCTTCTGACTGAGCACTCAACTCTTGAAGGCTCAGCCCGGTGTCCATTCAAACAAACAAAACCACTGCAGCAGCAACAAATAAGAAAATAATTAGTACCAACCACTGTTCTCTGCCACACAGCGGCCACAGGGCAGAAAGTGGCCAATGTGCTTCAGGTTGAAAATCACTTAGGTCTACCAAGTGAGTCCCAGGACAACCCTTTCTCAGAAGGAAGGAAAGAAGGAGGGAGGGAGGGAGAGAGGGAGGGAGGGAGGGAGAGAGGGAGGGAGGGAGGGAGGGGAGGAAGGAAAAAGAGAGGGAGGGAGGAGAGGGAGGAAGGAAGGAAGAAAGGAGGGAGGGGAGGAAGGGAGAGAGGGAGGGAGGGAGAGAAAATCTCTTGGATAAGTAAGAAAACAGTACATAAATGAGATTAAGGAAGGAGACTGGAAAGTGGAAGTAAAGAAGGAGATGCAAGATTAAATAAATAAAAGACGCAGGAAAGCAGGGAACAGAGAAGACTGTTAGAGAGGAACAGAGGAAAAGGAAAGAGATTAGGAAAAAGAATGAAGTAGCAAAAAGTTCAAAAACAAAAAAAAACAGACAAATGTAATAAGGGAATAAAAATATAAAAACACAGGAGTAGTTGTCAATAAGGTAGGGGTGGGAGAGATAACTCAGCAGTTAAGAACACCGATTGCTCTTGCAGAGGACCCAGGTTCCATTCCCAGCACCCATGTGGTGGCTCACAACCATCTGTAATTCCAGTTCCGAGATCCAGCGCCCTCCTCTGACCTCTGTGAGCACCAGGCATGCATGTGGTGCGCAACAGACATATGTGCAGGAAAACACTCGCACACAAAATAAATTTAATAAAATAATTAAAGCCAATAAGGTAAAGTCAAAATGCTACTAAAAGGGGCAGAAGGAAACACAGGACCTAAAGGTGGGGAAGAAACTAAGAAAAAGGAAAAATATTGCCCCCAAATGGAAAAAAAAAAACTATATGTAATAAAATTGCAAAACTACATGAAGAGGAATAACAAATGAAAGCAATAAAACTGAAAATAGAGTAGAAGTCGTTTTAGACATGTAGGGGCAAACAGAACCACACTGGGGAGCTGCAGGAGACGGAACGGATGAGGTACGGCAGCAGTTTCTGAGTCCACAAAAGTTGAAGACTGTATGTGTGGGCTGGTCAGCTTATGTGTGAACGCTTGTCTTCACGATGGCATGTGTGTGCTGGTCAGCTTACGTGTGAACGCTTGCTCTCGCGATGGTTTACGCTGCTGTTGATTACGTGTGAACGCTTGTCTTTGTGATGGTTTACACTGCTGTTGTGTCTATTGGATAAAAGGTCTGACATACCCTAGGCCTCTGTTTACAGCAGCTGGTTTCCTTCTTTGTAGATCAGGGGCCTCTGCTAGCCACCTTTGCCTTACACTCTGTGAGCTGGGCAAATTCTCTCACCCTTGCAAGACTCCCCACATCCTCCCTCCCCCCCACCCTGAAAATGACTAATGTCTCATTCTGAGAAGCAATCTCCCAAGTACGTTGAGAAGTGAAATTGGTGCAGCCAGAGGACTTGGCATGCTTTCAAGCCCTCCTGAGTTCTGACCACTCTGCTGGGAGAAGGGGAGGATGGGGAGTGCAGAGTGAATGACAGACAGGTGATCCTAAATCCACTCTGCCTACAGCCCCGGGCTGAGATCTATCAAACTACAGTAGAAGCCAGTGACAGCTGTTCCCCCAGGGCAGTGCCATCTCTATGTACTTCCCTGCCTGAGATACTCTGCCTCCTATACTCTTCGGCTTGCTGGTGGCCAGCCACCCTCTCTCTACAGTCACCCCTCTGTGCATCCCTTACCCAGGGGCTGTGGCAAGCCAACTGGAAGATCTTGAACCTGTGACCGTCTTCTGAGTTCAGGCCTCCGGGATAGCTCAGTCTTTAACAGCAGATTCCCTCTCAAAATGGGCCCTAGCCACGGCTCTCCAAGTCATCGATATGACAAACTTGGAATTTGTCTGCTACCATGGCTTGCCCGCCAGAGTCACTGTTCTCCACAATCTGCAGCTGCATCTGAGGTCACTGTCCTGCACAATCTGCAGCTGAATCTGAGGTCATTGTCCTGCACAATCTACAGCTGTATCTGAGGTCATTGTCCTGCACAATCTACAACTGTATCTGAGGCCCAAGAGAGCTGTAGAACTGTAGAATTAACTGCCTGGCTTTCATCTCTCTCTCTCTCTCTCTCTCTCTCTCTCTCTCTCTCTCTCTCTCTCTCTCTCTCTCACACACACACACACACACACACACACACACACTTCTGTCAAGGTACAGCTGAGGTGGTATGCACGTATTTCTCTGATAGCCACCTTTTTCTGTTCTTCTCCAGTATCGTTTTGCTTCCCTTGTGGATTTCCAAAGGGTCTCCTATGTTTTCTGTCTTTAAAATAAAGTCTGCATTTTCTTATTGGTTAAGTTCCCTCACAGGCTCACCCAAAGGCAGCCTCCAGTCTGTTCTTTTGCTGGGACGCTTTTGTTATTGTTTTGTTGAGTAGTCCGTATCTCACACAATCCAGGCAGACTTAGAATTTATGTAACAGAGGGTGATTTTGAACTCTTGATCCTCCTGTCTCCCCCTAGTAAATTCTGAGATTACAAGCAAGAACCATTATTCTAGCCGGAAGATAAACTGTGTGTGTTCCCACTCTGACTGTGTGTGTGTGTGTGTGTGTGTGTGTGTTCCCACTCCCATTTGCCAACATTCGTGATAACAGTGCCACCGTGTGGTACAACTACAGGCTCCAGTTTCAAGAACTCTGAAGCAACATGTTTCAATACTTTTTATGCTCTTTTCCTAAACACTAAAGTGAAATATTAAACAGTTTGTTCTTACAGCTTTAAAAACAATTCCATAATTCAACTCCCGTGAGAAGTTGTCCACATTCCCCCGCTCCTGCCGTTGCTGAGCTATACCTTTACGGGTCACTCAGAGCTAAGAAATGTTTGCAATGACCTGAAGGTCAGTGAGGCTTGGCCTCAGAAAGTAACAGTTTTCTCGTCATCCCAGATCTGCCGACCTGGTGTTCCAGAGCTGAGGCAACTGTATTCTAAGTTCAGAGGTCAAGGACAGTCTTGGGTTTTATGTAATACAGATACCCCTCACTAACAGATCTCTGCTTCCTTATCTCTTTGAGTGGGAACTGGAGTTGCAGGTAAACCCAGAGAGCGACTCCACCCTCTCCACAGTGGGGTCTTCCTACCCAGAACAAAACCCACCCCCCAGGCACCAGGCATCATGGCCAAGTAAGTACTGGGCGGGTAGTGGAGGTTCCCTGCAATGGTTCTCCCCAATGTCACCCCACAAGTATCTCCAGACAGCTCGCTTAACCAACTAACTCCCTCTGTGGATTCTCAAAACTTCAGTCTGTCTGCTGCGAGCACCCCTTCACCGGTAGGAGTGTAAGCCTCTTGCATGTTTTTGACGCAGAATGGAACTGGCTTGGCTGTGCTCCTGTCTTTAATGAAGAGGTGGGATCTGCAGCTGGGGATGGAGAGGGATCCGGGCACAGAAAGCATTTGGTCCTTCCATCCTGCTCCTTGACTGTCCGCAGAGCCAAACAAAGCGCAGTGATGGTTCATCTGCATCTGCAGCCGCCTGGCTGGTGGGGTCTGGGAGGCTGCAGGAGCCTGTTGACCCATGGTATCAGTCCCATGGTCCCTAGACTCCAAGTCCTGCTGAATGCAAGCCGCCTTTCCACTCCTCCCAGCACCCCAGCCCCTCAGGGGATCTCACCCACTGAACCTGCCTGTGACCCCTCCGGGCAATAGCTTTTCTTCTTGACTTTTAAAGATAAAACACGGTGCTGGGTTACAGGAAGTTAAGCCTGTTTTTGTGTGTCTCTGTGTGTGTAGCCAAACTGACATTTAATAACTTCCCTGAGTGAAGTCAGCAAGCAGATCTGGCAAAGACCCTGGTTCTGTATAAGCTGGCCTAAGACTGCCCCTCACCGGCCAGTGTACAGACCTGATGGCTGGAGACATTTCTCTAAATAAGCAATAGCTTCACCAAAGAAATAAAAATCTCAGCAGGGGAGGGAGGGGCTGCTGGAGAGATGGCTCAGCAGTTAAGAGCACTGGCTGCTCTTCCAAAGGACCCGGGGTTCAATTCCCAGCACCCACACAGCGTCTGACAACTGTCTGTAAGTCCAGACCCAGGGCTTCTGACACTCTCATGCAGACATGCATTTAGGCAAAGTACCAATGAATATAAAGAAAAATAAATTATTTTTTTTAAAAAAATCCCACCCAGTAGTAATGGCACATGCCTTTAATCCCAGCACTTGGGGGGGAGAGGCAGGCAGATCTCCATGAGTTTAAGACCAGTCTGGTCTACAAAGCAAGTTCCAGGAAAACCAAGGCTACACAGAAACCCTGTCTTGAGAAACAAAAGAACTATCTAAAAAGCCCAATTACTCTCCCTTAAGTTTTGTTTTCTTGTGTATTTGTTTGGGCAGGGTGTCCCTATGTAGCCCCAACCTGGAACTCTTCAGTCTTCCCTTGGCCTCCAGTGCTAGATTGATAAGCATGCGCCACCATGACCAGTCCCATCTTTCAGAGATGTAATGTCATAGAACGTGCCCAGGGCTGGAGCGATGGCACAGCAGTTAGGAGTACTTACTGCTCCTCCAGGGGACCAGACTTCAGTTCCCAGCACCCATGTGGGGTGAGGGGTTACGGAGTTTTCAACCACGGTGAGCTCAGCCCTCCGCAGTCCTCTTCTGACTTGGAGGGCTCTGCACACAGCACATACCCACACGCAGACACACATGCATACACATAAACAAAACCAAATTTTAAAGAAGAACTCCCTAATGTTAAACAGTCCAAGAGAAATACATCACGAATGAAAAAGTAACATGCATCTTAGTCTTGAGATGAACGGTTCCAATGACAAGCATTTATTTCCCACAGTTCTAGAAGATGAGAAGCTCAACATTAAAGTGCTCAGAGACCCAATATCCGGTGAGGAAGCTCTTTCTGGTTTGCAAACATCATCTTTTTAATATTTTTTTATTATGTATGCAGTGTTCTGCCTGCATCTATGCCTGCAGGCCAGAAGAGGGCACCAGATTTCATTACAGATGGTTGTGAGCCACCATGTGGTTGCTGAGAACTGAACTCAGGTCCTCTGGAAGAGCAGCCAGTGCTCTTAACCTCTGAGCCATCTCTCCAGCCCCCAAACATCACCTTCTTGCAGGTGGCCACATCACATAAAATCATGGCCAGAAAGAGTGTATGTATATGTTCTTAGAGTTTTTGAGCGAGACCCCCATCTAAATCTTTTATCTCCCAAACACACCACCTCTGATGCCACCTTACTGAAGGGAGAGCATGAACATAGGATTTTAGGGGGCATGGTCTGTAGGATCCTGTGAAGTGCTAAAATCTGGACTTGTTCATGAACAGGCCAGGTTGAATGTGTTCCTTGCCCAAGCAGATACTCAAAAATGAACTGGAGAACCATAGATGGGCTGGAACGTGAGTTCTGCCTCAGGAGCCTGCGGGCATTCATGGCATTAATGCCTATCCAAGGGCGTTAATGAGACACTGCAGGGTGCTCTAAGCAAGTCATCATTGATCAAAACATCTAAAACTCACAATGTTTATGTGTATCGTGATATTGTGAGAGCCAATGTTACATTTTAAGTTTTAATTACTATGCCTTGGAGATCCATCAAACAAAAATGTCTCTGGTCTGCAAGCCCCTTGCCCAAGGACAGAGAGTTCCTAAAATGCTGGAGGCTATTGTTTATGGGGGGGATAACAAGTCACGTGTTTTCACTCCCTAAACAAGCTTGTTTGGCCCATCTGCACCAGATGTGCTCGATCATGCATGGGCAGGAGATTCACAGGCAGGACATATGTCAGTATGTACACTTGCCCCTGATTGGATGTGGGCTGTAGGTACCCCAGGATGTATGCTTGCCTCTGATTGAACCTGATGAGAAATGCAATGAATTATGGGTTTTCCTTCTTAAATTGCTGTAAACCATGATTCTGGGTTATTTTCTAGGAACCTGGCCAGAGCCCATCCACCTGGACAGTATTTAATTAAAGCTTGCTTCAAATTTGGCTCTAAACTGTGATAGTGATCTTATTCTCAGTCATTGGATTAACAATATCACATAGTTTCCCACAAATCTGTAAAAGTTTACGTCGATTTAAAAAAGAAAAAGAAAACTTTTAAGCGCTGTAATTCCCTCAGCCCACACATCCGGTTGCTTGGCGGAAACAGCTGAACTGGAGTGACAGGTAGGTGTCCATTTGTCTTTCCCATTAAGCCTGAGAAACTTCAGAGACAGCAAGACAGCATGCCAGGGGCAGCTGCAAGCCAAATAAGGCCTGTCTGCTCTAGAAAATGAAGCTACTGTCAGCCTTGTTAGATTGTCTAGATGCTGGGCGTCTGGAGCCAGGTCTGGCCTTTTCAAACTGTAAATCTCCACAGTTCTCCCAAGAGCTGGGGCAATGAACTTCCTACTGATCTGAGTTAAACAACTAAAACAGTACCTTTGGATATCAAAAGAAACAAACTCATTGTACTTCATGCTGGCAAGTCCAATCATGTGGGCACCAGAAAAACATGTTTCGTTTCCCTCCTCAGAGTAGAGGAGAAGAAACACGCCCAGGGTGGTCCCCACCGCAGCACAGATGAATAACCTTGTCAAGTGAACCTCTTTTTTTTTTTGTTTTTTTTTTTTTTTTGCCTTCAAGACAGGGTTTCTCTGGCTTTGGTGCCTGTCTGTCCTGGAACTAGCTCTTGTAGACCAGGCTGGCCTCAAACTCACAGAGATCCGCCTGCCTCTGCCTCCTGAGTGCTGGGATTAAAAGTGTGCGCCACCACCACCCAGCTTCAAGTCAACCTCTTTAAGATTCAGTTCAGTTTGTTCATCCATAAAGTCACAGTCATCTGGTCTACCCAATAAGGTCACGCTGAGCCTGGCGGTGGTGGCGCACGCCTTTAATCCCAGCACTTGGGAGGCAGAGACAGGTGAATCTCTGTGAGTTCGAGACCAGCCTGGTCTACAAGACCTAGTTCCAGGACAGGCTCCAAAGCCACAGAGAAACCCTGTCTCGAAAAACCAAAAAAAAAAAAAAAAAAGACCAATAAGGTCACGCTAAGGGTTAAAACAGTGTTATGAAACACTGTGTATGTAACAGACCTTCAGTAAATGAGTTTCCTCTTTTCTTTAAAAGAGACATCACCATGTTGTACTTCAGAGCCTCAGTAAACCCCAGCATAGACCATAGCATAGAGTGTCTTCAGTGAGACCCATCAGTTCGATCCCTGAGTCTTCCCATCCTTGCACACCCTTGGAGTGGAAGCATGCTTCCCTAGATCATGTCCTTTTCTTCCCTTTCCTGAACCTACCACCCTGGGTACCACCCTCATCCCGTCTGCCCAGTCTCACCTGTGTGATGGCCAGCTGTCTTGGCAACCAACATAACTGCTTCCCTGCTTCTTGCTCCAACACCACAGTACCTGTGACAGATGGGGCCTCTGTCTCCTCGGCCAAGGACCCTTTGTGTACCCATTGTTTCTTGTTCTATCCTTGGATCCTCTCTGGGACCCTAACCTTTGCTGTCCTGGTACTCTTCACCATTGTCAAAATGGCCGGTAGTCTTGAGTCAGGCATGGTGGTGAATGCCTTTAATGCCAGCACTTGGGAGACAGAGACAGGCAGATTTCTGTGAGTTTGCAACCAGCCTGGTTTACAGAGCAAGTTCCAGACCAGCCAGAACTACATAGTGAGACAGTGTCTCAAAAACATTTTTTAAAAATTCTAGTCTTTTTAAATGTCTTGGTTAGATCTGGAGAGAAGGCTTGGTGGTTAGGAGTGTGCTTGATCTTGTAGATAATCCAGGTCCAGTTTCCAGCACCCCACAACCACCTGAAACTCCAACTCCTGGGGATCTGATGCCCTCTTCTGACCTCCAAGGGCACTGGACATATTTATGGTGTATACACACACATTCAGACACACATAACACTCACACATATAAAATAATCTTCTAAAAATGTAATGTTTTGGCTTGAGACAATGACTTTTCCTGTAATCATATAGCTAAAATAATCTGAGTCCAAATTTCATAGGCGGTGGTGCCTACCTATAACTCTAGTTCTTGGTAGGTAGAGGTAGGAGGATCACACGTTGAACTCCGGACAGAACAACATAGCTGAAAGGAACATCAACACAAGACATCCCGAGACCACGTTGTCATCACAAAGGAGAGACAGAGGGCAGGGAATAAGACACAAAAACAGGAGACAGAGGTTGAGGGAGGAGGAGAAGGAGCAAGGGAGGCAGGGATGTTTGTCCCTGAGTTAAAGGACTGTCTCTGACTAGAGCAGAGACAGATGTGACCCACAGGCAAATGGCAGTTTATAAAAGGAAAAAGAGAAACCCCGTGTTAGAATGAGTTGGTTTGTTTTTATTGGGCGTCTTAAGTGGGGGTAGTTGAAAGGGAGTTTTTGATGGCTGAACTTGATAGCTGGACCATGGTGTTCAGCCTCAGGGGGAGAAAGTGGCCAAATAAGGGAAAAGACCTTGGAGATTAGCTTTAGGGACATAACTTCCAGTTTAGCAAGGCAGAGGAAATAGGGGAAGAGCAAGGCCCACCAGAGCCGTGTTTGCCGTGCCCAATACTCCTGGAGCCCTTCCATAGCCTCAGCTACAAAGGAAAATGTAGGTTCAATAAATCAACAACAAAATCCCAGTCCACCTCAGGAACCATGGTGTATCTGAGGATTTGGTTTGAAGTTTAGTTTGTTTCTGACAGGATCTTGAGCTGTCTAGAGCATAGAGCTAAGAGTGACTCTGAACTCCATGTCTTCAGCACCTTTACTTCCCAAGTACTGGGACTACAATTGTATACCACCAACACCCAACTCACACGCATGTGCGCATGTGTGTGTGCGTGAGTGTGCACATGTGTCTGTGCATGCGCGTGTGTGCATGTGTGTGCGCGTGCGTGTGTGTGCACACGTGTTTGTTTACAGATGTGTGTGTTAAGGTCAAAGGTCAATGTCAGGTTCCTTCCTCTCCGGGTCTCTACTTTGTTTTCTGAGACAGGATCTCTTACCTAACCTATAACTCAGCAACTCAACAAAACTAGACTCCAGGGATTGCATGTGTCTGCCTCCCAGAGCCAGGGTAACAAGTGTGTGCCGCCATTCCTGGCTTTTTACACAGTTGCTAGTGACCCAAACTCAGGTCCTCAGGCTAGCCTGGCAGGAGCTTTACCAACTCCTCAGCCCCATGTCCTTGCTTTTAATAAACTTTATATTTTAGAACAGTTTTTAGGTTTAAATCAAGCTTGAGAAAAGGGTGTGAGTTTCCTCCATCTTCTCCGCTGCACCAAGCATAGTTTCCCTGGTGACGTGTCTACAATGCGTCTCTAAGTCAGCCCCCGCTATAGAATGTGAGGGGACGTGTGTCAGCCTCCACTATAATGTACGGGGACATGTGTCAGCCTCCACTATAGAATCTATGGTGACGTGTTGATCTTTTAATTAGTTTTTTAAGTTAACACACCATGACATCTTCCTGAATTTTATCACATTTTGCTCTTATCTTTTCCCCTGTCCTCTTGCCCCTGTCCCCACTCCACCTAATTTGCTGTCTCCCATCTCAGAACTTGTGCCTATATCACCATCATTTGCTTTTGTGAAGTTTAAAAAAATATTTATTCATGTGCTGGAGAAGTGGCTCAGTGGTTAAGAACATATACTATATTACAGAGGACCCGAGTTCAAGTCCCATCATCCACATCAGGGAGCTCACGACTGCTTGTAACTCTAACTCCAGGGAATCTGATGCCTTTCTGACCTTCTCTTATGTAAAAGAATGTGTGTGTGTGTGCGCGCGCGCGTGCGTGCACACACACACACACTAAACAATAATTAAATTTAATATAAATATATATTCATTATTTTAGTGTTTTGCCTGCATGTATGTCTATGCACCACCCATACCTGGTGCCCTCAGAGCTCAGAAGAGGGCAGCAGATGCCCTGGAGCCAGAGTTACACGTGGCTGTAAGCTGCTGTGTGGGTGCTGGGAACTGAACCAGAGTCTCTGCAAGAGCAGCAAGTGCTCTTAATTGCTGAGCCCACCAGAATCTGTTTTTATACATTTCCTTATACTTTCTTACCCAGAAAGTGCTGTTAAGAAAGAGTTCATTTGTTCCTAAAACAAATTTGTTTTTATTTCACCAGTGAGAGTATGACGCTCTGCTTCTCCAGGTCATTAAATGTTTGCAGTAAAAATACAATTAACCAGTGAACCTGGGGGATTTGTTTGCTTAAGGATTTAGTGCCTCCCTTGGACAACACATTTTGTTGTTCGACTGGGAAACGACCTTTAGCTGAAGGACACTGGGCTCTTACTATGTTTCTAGCCAGCAGCCAAGAAAAACTAATCTGGTTGTTAGATCAAAGTGTTCTGTAAGTTTGAGTTTTGAAGAATTCGCTTTGGCTTCCAGGTGTGTGAGCCCTTTTCTTTTCTTTCACCAGAGTAGGAAATGCAAGCCTGCCATGGAGACAGCTGGGGACAGAAGAGCTCCCTCTGGCAATGCAGCCTTCCACCCTGGGCAGAAGGAGCTGGGAGACAGCAAGGACCATGCAATCCACCAGAGTAAAGCTGCCTGCTCCTCTGCACTAGAAACCCTGCAGAAACAAAGCCCTGGGAGTTTGCTTGAGAGGAAGACTGGATCTCCGAATAATGGAATGCAGACGCCTTGGTGAAGGGAGGAATGGAACCCAGCCAGAAGGAAGAATTTCCAGCACAGAGCAACTGAAAACTGCAGACAGTCATTGGCGGGAGTGGAAAAAGCCTCTGACTGTGGCAACTTGGTCTAATGAAAGCCAAGTGTCTGTGTTCATGTTCTCAGTAGGTTGCCCTGGACAACTCTTCTGGCCCTTTGGTCAATGCCCGTTTTGAGTCATTCAGTAAGACAGACAGGCTTGATGCAGAGCAGCCAGTCACCCATGGGCACCCGGAGGATGCGGCATCCCAGCTCATTCCTTAGTCACCATAGTTATTTGCCTTCCTGTCGTGCTTCTGTCGGCTCCAGCCTAGATAAGTTCCAGAAGTCCTGTTTACTGTCACAGCGCTTTTAATCTCTCTCCCCCCCCTTCTCTCTCTCTCTCTCTCTCTCTCTCTCTCTCCCCCTCTCTCCTCTCTCTCCCCCCCACTGTTTCTGTCTCTCTCTCCCTTCCTCCCTCCCTCTCTCTCTCTCTCCTCTCTCTCTCCTCCCTTTCTGTCTCTCTCTCTCTCCTCTCTCCTCTCTCTCTCTCTCTCTCTCTCTCTCTCTCTCTCTCTCTCTGTGCGCGCGTGCATACATGCGTGTGCACAGGTGCACGCAGAGGCCAGATGTGTCAGGTCCCCTCTGGAGCCAGAGTCATAAGCAGCTATGAGCCCCCTGGCATGACTGCTGGGAACTGAACTCCAGTCAACTGGTCCGCTACTCAGCTGTGTCCCAGTCCTTGGCTTCTCTTTTGTTTTCCTGCCCCAGGTTTATCATCTCCGTGAGCCATTTCTCCAGCACCGCCATCATAGTTTATGTAACACGCTCCCCCAAAGACAACTTGTTTCACAGCAAAACAAGGGCAGCTTCTGGACCCCAGCACATGGAATTCACTGATCTCGTGTGGCCTTTCATTCAGAAGCCTCTTGGCAGTCGCTGTTGGCACACCCAGTCAACTCTGTCACCGTGCCTGGCAGTAGACAGTCACCAGCAGAGGCCGCGGCTAGCCTATGGATGCTCTCCACGCTCTTTTGCCTGTGAAGCCATAATTTACAGGCCAAAAAATCAAAGGATTCCTCCCCTAATCAGTTCAATAAACGCACCTGTGTTTGGTGTCTATTCTTTAGAAGCCATAAATCCAGTGGTTGGAATGCTTACACCAGGAAACCTGACTGGCCCAAGCCAGAGGCAAGCTCACTAAAGCGCCTGTGTCCAGTCAAAGGAAGCTCAATGGAAATTCTGATTACTGGACCTTGCAGATCTGAACAAAAGCCATGATCAGACAGGGATCCGGGCCCTTCTGCCAAAATGTCTAACACAGTCAGTCGTTGTGGGTTGGAGGTGTCTCCAGAGAGTACCTATTTTGTATTTCAACAGGTGAGAAAGTTAGCCACAGCGGCCACACAAAGGTTTGTTTCTTTGGACTCTCGTGGTGGGTAGAAGTGGTTACTTGGTGGTTATTAGTTAGTGGTTATTCAGTGGTTATCTGGTAGTGATTTTGATTGGTTGGTTATACCTTTTCCTTCTCCTGTTAACAAACCATACAGATCACAGCAAAAAGGGTTTGTTTGGGGGCATAAAGGGTCCGAGGCAAAGGGTCCGCAGAAAAGGGTCCAAGAAAAAGGGTCCGAGAAAAAGGGTCCGAGGAAAGCTATAAAGCACCCAAATCAACTGCTACCTGCTAAGATCAAAAGCAAATTGAGGGGGTGGAACTACTTCTGAGGAGAATGGGAAAATGTTCCAGAAACTGGTGATTTTTTTTCCAAGACAGAGTTTCTCTGTGTAGCTCTGACTGTGCTGAACTCACTCTGTAGGCCAGGCTGGCCTCGAACTCACATAGATCCGCCTGCCTCTGTCTCCCGAGTGCTGGGATTAAAGGCGTGTGCCACCACCACCCAGCTTCTGTCTCCATCTCTCTCCAGCACTTGGGTTGGGCTGTGATGGAACTGGGGTAGGAGGCAGGGTTCCGGTGGATTTTCCCCAAACAGCAGCACCTACCCTCCATCACAGGCATTGCCATTCTCTTCTCGCCAGCCTTCCTCAGAGCAGCGACAAATGTAAGGACATCCGTCGGCACATGTTAACTAAGGCACATGTCAACTGAGGCACACATTAACTACGGTACACGTTAACTACAGTATACCTTAACTATGGCACACATTAACTACGGCACACGTTAACTACAGTATACCTTAACTACAGCACACGTTAACTACGGCACACGTTAACTATGGCACACGTTAATTACGGCACACGTTAACTACGGCACACGTTAACTAACAAGGTTCTGCCATGAACCGTGAGGAACCAGGAGACCTTCTGCCTCTCCGTGACTCCTCACTTGACTAACCCAGAAGTTATCAAGAACTAGCTGGGCGGTGGTGGTGGCATATTCCTTTAACCCCAACACTTGGGAGGCAGAGGCAGGTGGAGCTCTGTGAGTTTGAGGTCAGTCTGGTTTAGAGGAGTTCCAGGACAGCCAGGGCTACACTGAGAAACTCTGTCTCAAAAAAAAAAAAAAAAAAAAACCTTCTGAGAACATTGTAGAGGACTCATTATGGAAGATGATTGGACCCTCAAAGTTTGTCCCAAACCACCGATTTGAAAAAGACACCACAAACCCACGGTGTCCTGCTATTCTGTGCTGCGAGGAAAAGACAGTGCGTTTGCCTTAGGTGTGAAATGTTTTGGTAAACTGGAGCCGGCTTTCTTGTCAGTTGGTGCTGTGTTACAGAAGAGAGCTCTTCATACCTGTCATTATGTTCCTGTCAAAACTGGCAGCATAAGCGCTATCATGGAAAACTGAATATAGAATGACGTGCTCGAGGTTGGGTTATGGACGGCATTATACTGAGCAGGAAGAAAACCAGCCGACACACACACCACCGAGTGGTCGGACTGAGCTAATCACTCGGGCACTATGTCAGCGTCCACGGGATGTCCACCGTGCAGGGTACACAGTCAGCAGCTGTTCTGAAGGGTTTCTTTACTGTAAAACCAACAAGTTTCAGTGAGGACAGAAGGGGTCCTTGGGCCCCACAGGAAAGGGTCAGGGCACCTCTGCACCAATCCCACTGTTTTTTCAATCTAGTTAGTGAGAATGTCAACCTTCGAACTAGAAGGCCTGAGAAGCAGCATCCATCCCAGGGCTTGGAACTGAGAAAAATAATGTACCACAAATAAAAAAAAAATACTGAGCAAGTGTGAAAAAACCTGTAATCTCAGCTCTGGGGAGGTTGAGGCAGGAGGATTGCAAATTTAAGGCCTGCCTGGTCTACATAATGAAATCTTGTGTCGGGGGAGGGGGGATAAAATTATCGCCATTATCAAAGTAAAAGATACAAGCGATGAGGGAACCTGGAGAAACAGCTCAGCATTTAAGAAGGACTAGGATTTGATTCCCAGCACCCACATGGCAGCCCACAATCGTCTGTAACTCCAGTTCCAGGGGATCTGATGCCCTCTTCGGACCTCTGCAGGCACTGTATACATGCAGTGCACAGACGTACATGCAGACAAAACACCCGTACAAAGATACACAATAAAAAGATAAATCCTAAAAAGACAAAGTGATGAGGCCGGTGTATTGGGTCTCACAGCGGTTTGTCTCTCAGTCTCTGACAGGAAGCTCTTGGTTATCCTCCAGGTTGGTCTAGGGCCCTGGCTGTAATCGATACTTAACCTTTGCTCGCCCTCTCCTCCAGCCCCCACACCTCTCAGCACCTACGTTTCTTGCCCTTCTTCCCACCGTTGCTATGGCAACCACCATGACAAGATCCGTGGCTCCGGTTTATTTCTACACTATCAGGTGACCCAGGCAGACCCTTTTTAGTCATTTATGAGGAAGGAGCGCATGAGAGAGAGAGAGAGAGAGAGAGAGAGAGAGAGAGAGAGAGAGAGAGAGAGAGAGAGAGGAGAGAGAGGATAGCTAAGCTCTAAAGCTCGGGAGTGCACTAAGGATGTAACATGAAGAGTAAAGATGCTAAGCCACCACAAGATTTTTGAAAATGAGGCAGACGACCTACAAGATGCAGTGTGAATACATGGAGACCCCTCAGGGGACCAGCGAAGCCCCAGGCCCTGGTCTGACAGAAGGCCAGCCTGCCCCCTGCCTGGAGGGTCATCCTGCTCCCTTCTCTGCTCAGGCATTGCCACTGAATTCTCTTCCCCCACCAGCACATCCTGCAACCAGCTCCCTGGCTTCAGCTCTGTTGTCTGTTCTGCATCCCCGCCTCATCCGCCCGTTCCTGCACCGATGCCAAGTGCGTTCTGATTACACCGCTTGACAATAGATTTTTAAGTTCTGGGAAGATGAGTTTCCTGTTGTTTTTTACACTTTCCTGCCATCTAGTTCAAACATGTTCATCCTTCCAGATAAATTTAGACTCATTTTGTCAATTTGTTTTTAAAGGCAAAAGCATGGCTCGTGGATTTTGACTTGAATGATCTCAACGTCATTTGTTAAAGGCAGGAAGAGCAACCTCTGGGCAATCCTAAGGATTCCTCCCAAAAATCAACTGCTATACCCAAGTACGTTTATGATCTCCGTAGGCTTTGGCAGATTTGGGGATGTTTTGCACGTGTCCAAAGGTCACTCTTCCATGTCTTCTGTTTCAGTTGCTGTTAGGCATCTCTGTCGCTCTTAGTGGAGTTTTAGAATGTGGACCAAGCAGACACCTCTGGGGCCTCCCCTCATCCACCTGAGCCACTGATTTCTGCCAGCGGTAGACAACCCCAGCTAAGCTAAGCAGCTTGTTGTACTGATGATGTCCCACCGCAAACTTGAGTTCCACATTCTGCTCCAGCACTTTCTTCAGGGCCATGTGGAGCCATCTCAGCCAGCACAAGGACGAGGCAGAACTACCTCGAGCTAACAGCTGTGGGGAGCAGCTGTGGCGAGCAGCTGTGGGGAGCAGCTGTGGCGAGCAGCTGTGGGGAGCAGCTGTGGCGAGCAGCTGTGGGGAGCAGCTGTGGAGAGCAGGGACTGGTGGGTAAATCCTCCAGTCGTCCCCGCCTTAGGTCAGTTATACTGTATGATCAGAAGGTGCTCAAGGTTTGCCTCAGTTGCCCAACACAGGCAGCAACTGGGTGATGGCCACTTTCACTGTCCTCCTTCCCAGACCACAGGCTTCTTCAGCTCCTAAGAAGCCATCTCCCTCAACTCCTTCCCTCAGGCCCTACTCTTAGGAGACACTCTGAGACAGACCCCTCTGGATTCTGACTCTTAATGTTTCCCTCTTGCCAAGGAATCATCACACCTGCCTGCATCCAGCGGCCATGCAGAGGCAGCTCAGCCTGACTTAGAGCCGGGAACTCCATGATGCTCCAGGGAAGGAAGAGTCCTAGACAAAGGGACCACAGAGACGACAGAAAGCAATGGCTGTGTTGTGCCCCAGAGAACCAGACGTGGGGACATCAAAACCCAGATGAATATGGTTTCCTCTCCTTGCTGCTCCTGGGCCACACGCTGGCAACATGTACACACACACACACGTGCCCTGCTCTATGACCCAGCTAGCTATCGCTGCATGCTTCATCCTCTGGCGTGCTCCAGCGTCTTACCATTTGAAACACTGCTGAAAGGTTCGTAGTACGCACACAGCTCTACAGCCCTCCTCAGTTTGCCTCACCCCAAATCTAAGCCAGTTCCCCCCACACTTGCCAATGTTACATTCCAAACCACAGTTGGATTCGGGTACTGAAGAGAATGCAGTGTCTGGGGAGAGTTTGAGCACTCAGGAGAGCTTTCTGGATGAGAAGCTCTGCAGAGCAGAGCGGAGTACAAAGCCGTTAGCAGCAGCTCAGGAAGGCACCGAACTTCAGAAGGATAGGCTTAGGATTCTTCTACCTTACAAACAGTGAAAACACGGCCTGCGTGTGGCAGATCCATGCTTTGGATTTTGAATTTAGGCCTTTTCCTGGGCAAGCAATATGCCATGTGAGCCCTGTTCTAGTTGGTGTCCTTGTTGCTGTGATAAAATACTGACCAAAAGTAGCGTGAGGAACAAAGTGTCGACTTGGCTTGCAGCCCAGACAGTGACAGAGTCACAGCACACACTCAGCCACACTGTCAGAAGGAGAGACAACCCATGTCCTCTGTACCACAAGTGATGGTCAGTAGATCGGGTGTACTATAAATGTATACGCCAACTGGGGAGACGGGCAGAGTCAGTACAGAGCACACCACAGAAGCTTTAGGACCTGCATTGATCCCAGCACCCATGGAAAAATAATGATAACCCAGGCACAGCATTGTTTGGCAATAAACCCAGCAGGAGGAAGGCAGAGACTGGGGTGTTGTACCAGACTTCTTGTTCATTCCCAGCTGCATGAACCCAAAATAATTGCACAGAAACTGTATTAATTAAAACACTGCTTGGTCTAGACTGCTGGTCAGCCAGTCTAGCCAGATCTGTGAGATCCAGGTTCAGTGAGGGACCCTGCCTCAAAAATAGCAAGGTAGGCCAGGCGGTGGTGGCACACGCCTTTAATCCCAGCACTCGGGAGGCAGAGGCAGGCGGATCTCTGTAAGTTCTAGGCCAGGCTGGTCTACAAGAGCTAGTTCCAGGACAGGAACCAAAAAGCTACGGAGAAACCCTGTCTCGAAAATTCAAAAAAAATAATAATAACAAGGTAGGGGCTGGAAAGATGACTCAGTGATTAAGAGCACTGGCTGATCTTCCAAAGGTCCTGAGTTCAATTCCCAGCACCCACATGGTGGCTCACAACCATCTGTAATGAGATCTGGTGCCCTCTTATGGCCTGCAGTCACACATGCAGGCAGAACACTGTATACACAATAAACAATTTTAAAAAAATAACAAGGTAGAGAGTGATTGAGAAGGACACTCAACATCAGCCTATGGTCTCCAGGAATATCAATACATGTGCATACATGTGCACACAAGCAAAATGCACTCACAGCTCGTAACAGATTTATCAGATGAGATCATCCATTGATAAATCATAAAGTATCTAATTATTTCTACCACAGGATTTTCCATTGCCGCTGTTTAGAGGTTTTCCTTTCTGTCTTTATGGCTAGGTAGATGGGCTCACACTGTAGGATTATTTTTCAGTTTGCATATTTCACATAAGGTATTCTTTTATAATTTTTTATTTTCAAGACAGGTTTTCTCTGTGAAATAGTCCTGGACGTCCTGGAACTCACTCTGTAGACCAGGCTGGCCTCAAACCCACAAAGATCTGTCTGCCTCTGCCTCCTGAGTGCTGGGATTAAAGGCGTGCACCTCTGCGGCCTGGCAAAACAAATCTTAAAAAATGAGTTTTAAGAATTTATGTTCTTAAAGGCCAGGCAGAGGCAGGTAGATCTTTGTGAGATCTGGTCTACAGAGCAAGTTCCAAGACAGCCAGAGCTACATAGAGAAACCCTTTCTCAAAAAAAAATAATAATAAAACTTTTATTTTTAACATGTGAACTGTATGTCTGTGTGGATGTATGTCATGTGTGTGTGGATGCCTACAGAAACCAAAGGTGTCAGATCCCCTGGAGCTGGAGTTACAGGCTGTTGTGGTTGCCGGGAAACCAATTTAGGACCTCTGGAAGAGCGATATACTTTCTTAACTGATTAGCCATCTCTCTAGCCCTTTTCAACATGATCCACATACAGCAACTATTGCTTTAAATTTGCATCATATACTCAAGACAACTTCCTAGCACAGGCCCGCAAGCAGCTCTGGCAGGGAGGCAAGAGGAAGGAGGCAGGCTGCTGGCCACTGTGAACATGGGAAGAGTTCCCTCAAATAGAAGTGACAAGTGTTTACTACAGCATCTTCTCACATTTCTCTGTTGAGATTTTTCTCTTGCGATTTTGTAGTTCTTTGTAGTCTGGATATTAATTGCTCGTTATAAATGCTGCAACTAGTTCATCCAAATCTGTTGCTTGCTTCTAATTTTAGCCATGAGATTTGCCAATCTTTTCTGTAGAGGAAAAATATTATTTTCCTGCATTGCATATGAAAAAAGAACACATACATGCTTCATCATTTATAAAGACACGTGTAGATACATTATGTATATACATATATGTGTGTATATGTATGTATACATATATGTGCATGTATATAAGTCATTTCTTGTATTTTGGCATCACTTACAGGCAAACATCTTGCCATTCTTATTAATAATTCCAAGTCTGTAAGGTGTCTGTAGTGATTGTCCCCACTCACCTCTTGGTTGTTGATCACACTATTATTAACGCTTTGCCCTCGTGTGTTTGTGACCCCGAGTTGCGTATTCACCACGCTTATTTGGTCTTCGACTTTTATTGTGATGAACACGGCAGGCCAGCCTATTTCATTCCAAGTCTCTGTCACACTCAGTGCTGGGGGCTGCAGTTCTCTAGAGAGCCTGCCAGATCAATCCTGTTTCCCAGCTGAGACTTAAGGACCGAATAACTTCCTCAAGCAGGCACACCGGTACATAGCAAAGCCAGGCTGCTAACAGGCAGGGCAGGCCAAAGCCTGCTGTTTCCCCAGCACCGCTGCTGGCCCGAGGCCTTCCCCAGGCTAGCCCCAGGCTAGCCAGCCCCAGTGACCAAACAGATCGTGGGCGGATAAGCATATTTCTCTCCTTTTTACTCTAAAAAGAAAGCTGACAACAGTAAGCTGCACACTGCCCAGTGTCCCAGGTACCCATGACTCCACCCCACAAGGTCACGCCACACCCCTCTAACACTGCTCTTTACCCTTCCCTGAAACCCTAGATGAGAATCCCCAAGGCTGTGGCTCTCCCAATCCAGACCTCGGCAGCTTGAGGCACTGGAGAAATAAATAAAGGGAGGGAGCTCCTAGCCGGTCTTGTTCAGCTTTGTCTCACAGGCCCAACGGTAGGGCCTCCTGCAGATGTCATCATTCCAGCGGCCATCATTGGTGAGGTGGGCACAGTCCTCACCTCCTCCAAGCCCATGCCCGTACCAGTCGTCCGGCTGCCCTGGTCTCCAGTTCCTACAGACAAAAGACAAATCAGACTCTCAGCCATGTTCCCAGAAGAGCTCCAGCCTTAGAGACACAGGTGCCGCCCACCCCCACCCCTACCCCCCCGCCCGAAGGCGGACACTCACTTGAAGTTCGTCTCATAGTCGGTCCCATCCACCCATCGCCAGGGCCCGCTCTGGTCTGTTAGGCCAATCCAGGTGTTTACAGGGCCCATGTGGTGCTGGACAAATTTCTGAGGAAAGAAACGGAGCCGGTGGCCTCTTCCTTCCACCACCCGGCGTCCCAGAAGAACCCACTGTGACCCACCTGCTTGTCCCAGGAGGTCACCACCACCAGGTGGGCATTCTCCAGCTGGCAGTACTTGTCCGCCTCAGCCCAGGGCCTGGCGGAGCTGGAGAACCAGTAGCAGCTGCCTTCGTACTCCACCCAGTTGATGGGGCAGCAGGTCCTCTCAGAGCCTGAGGGGGTGGGGAGGGCGGTAAAAGGCTCAGATGCTACCGTGGATGGGGGGTGGGCAAGAAAGCGGGGCTGGTAACCGCGCCCCTCACCGTTGCCCTGAAGGGCCGCCATCTGACAGCTCAGGCTGCGCAGGTCAGACACTAACTGCTTCACGTGCAACAGCAAGCTGGAGTGGTCTGGGGAGGCAGAGGACAGAAGGGAGCGGAGGGAACAACCAGTCAGCACAGACCCTCTGGCCATGGCTTTGATCTGGGCTGAGAGACCAGCAACCCTTCCCCCATGCCCTTCTCCCTCGCCTCTCCTCTCCCTCCCTCTCTCTTACCCTCCCCTCCCCCTCACCTCTCCCCCTCATCCTAACCTCTCCCCTCCCTCTCTCTTACCCTTCCCTCCCCCTCACCTCTCCCCCTCATCCTAACCTCTCCCCTCCCTCTCTTTCACCCTCCCCTTCCCCCCCACTACTCCCCCTCATCCTAACCTCTCCCCCCTCTCTCACTCTCACCCCCTCCCTCTCTCACACCCTCACTTCCTCTTCCCTCTCCCTCCCCCCACACCTTCACTCAGAGCCTGCTGCTGTTTCTCCAGCTGGGACTCCAGTTGCTTCATCTTTCTTCCCACGCTAACTCCTAGAGGAGAAACTTGTTGAGTGTTCTGACAGCAGCACCATCCCTCAGCCCCACCCCAGACCCCAGACCCCACCCCCCTCACCCTGGGTGCCTAGGACCTTGACCTGGTCCTCAGTGCTCACAGTGAAGTTGCTGAAATTCTGCTTTAGAGCCAGGAGGTCGGCCCGGAGTTGGGAGTCTAGGCAAGAGAGGATGCGGGTATGAAAAAAAATAAGTTGTCTGTGCCCACCCACCACTGCATACAAGTTGCCCCCTTTCTCTGTCCAGCCCTGGCCACCCACTTTGGGATGCGATCACACAGACAACCACCAGCAACGGGAGGCTGAGGCCCAAGGAGAGCAGAAGGAGGCGGGATCCAGAGCAGAGACGATGCAGGAGCGGTGGAGTGGGAGGCGGCCCTGAAAGAGGAGTCAGGAATTCACCAGCCCAGGCCAACCCCGTGTAGATCCCGTGGTCCTAGGAAGAGCGCACACTAAGCTCTCCAATAAACTAAGAGAAACCATATATATTAAAAAATGTGGGTAGTGGGTAACTCTGAAGGACCGGAAGCAACTAAGATGGGGAAGAAAAGGGGTTATCTCGGAAGTGCAAAGCTTTGACCTGCCCTAGCGTTGCCGAGGTCCTGAATCTCTGCTGCCACCTCGTGGCACGATAGTGTCATTACAGACAATGAACTGCTGCCTGCACCTGGGGAGTCTCTGCTCCACCAAAGTGTGGGAAAGGTGGGTTTCTCCCTCTCTCGGTGAATCCTGTGCAGTTTTGGCTGCATGCGGGGAGAGATGAGTCTCTCCTGCCAAGGGAGAAAATGACACTTAGCCCTGTCAGTTGGAGTGTGGAGTCTTCTCCCCTTCCCCTCCCCAGGGCTCCTTCCTGCATAGAAGCACACTACCCAGCTGAGATACCTCAAGAGTTCTGACCTTGTTCTGCTTACACACAACAGTCCTGAGCAGAGAATGAAAAAGTGGGGAGACGGTTTGTTTTAAATGCAAAGACCCTCAACCTAGCCCCTAGGCCAAGCTGGTCCTGGCCACCCCAACCACCCACATACATGCCGTCAAAACTGAAGAGGACAAGGGACCTAGCTTCAGAAAAGACTGACAACAAACCCATATTCCCAGCCTTCATACAGTAGGATCCACCCACTGCCTGGGGTCTTGAGAAGTACGATACCTGGAGAGGAAGCTTGGGCAACTGAGATCGAGAAGGACTCCAGCCTGTGGCCTGTCCCCTGCTCCCCAGTCACTGCCCCAGTGACTCAGCCACTACTTTCTGAGTGCATGGGCCAGAGCTAGGGGTCACCAGGGAAAGCAGGAGGGACAGAGCCATCGATGCTCTTGGGTGGGGAGCACCCTCACCTCTCCGGAGTTGGTGATGGTCATTCTCCTCGTTGTCCAGGTGCTGGAGATCTTGGTAATCCTTTGTCATCTTAGCACTAGAGTGGGACCTAGGACAGCCAGGATTAGAGCCCAGGCTGAGGCTAATAGGCCCGGAGCTGGAAGAAGCCCAATCTCGTCTACATCTGACTGGGTGTCCTCCAGGAGAACAGCACCTTCCTTCTTCCCACCATCTGCTCCCAAGCCTGACATCCAAAAACCTACCCTCTAACTGGGCATGGTGGTATATGCTTTTAATCCCAGCGCTTGGGAAGCGTACTCGGGTGGATCTCTGAGTTCAAGGCCAGCCTGGTATACATGGCTAGTTTCAGGCCAGCCAAGGCTACATCCTAAGAAAAATCTGTGCCCTCCTATTGACACACACACACACACACACACACACAGAGGACCCCTCCACTCTCTCTCTCACTTGCCCGTCTCCTGCATTTTCTCACCCTACTTTACTTACTGAAGGTCCGTCTCTCAACACCACTCAGAACTCAAGTTAAGGAGGGGGCTGAAGCCTGAGAACCAGGTGGACAGCCCTGAACAATGGGACAGGAGGGAACAGGGTCCATCCAAGGGTCCTGTGTGTCCAGCTGTCTGTGTGTCTGAGCACGCTGAACCTGGCATCACCAATGCCAGGACTTTGGACCTTAAACAGAGGTGGAAATAGATTAGGAACTGGGGAGGTGTTTGGGTGGAAGGAAGGCCTGGGTAACCTCTGTTCTGTTTTTCAGAGAAGGGGAGTCTCCTGACCCCTCCCCCCACACACACACACAGAAACACGCACGTGCACTCGTTATGCCCCACCTCAATACTCTTTACATTTTTATGGGAGACAGGACTAAAAGGCCAGGGTGCCTCTGATGTTTCCTCTCAAGGCCCTCCCCCTTTCAGTTCTGAATTTCCCAGAATCGTTCCTATCTCCTAATATCTCTGGCCAGGATCAGAGCCACCAACTGATCCCCTGCTCTTGCCCAATCCTGCCCTGTGACCTTGGCATTATAACTGCAGGCTGTAGATTCTTGGGGGTTTGGCACCTGGCTTCCCAGTCCTAGCCTGACCCACTCACTCTCGTGTGGTCCTCCAAGAAGCATGGAGGTGACAGAAGCTGGTACCCCCTAGGATTGGGGCCAAGAAACCCCTGATTTTGCCCCAGGGCTTCAACCTTCTCAGCCCCAGAACACAACCCATTCTTCAGGAAAGAAGGCTGAGGGCCTGGAAAGCAAGCTGCCTTCCTGTCATACTGCACAGAAGAGCGCAGACTAAAACAGCTTGGGGCCCTGTATGCTGCCACCAACACTTTACCCAGAATGGGGTTTCCAGCTGGTCCACACACCAGGTCCCCAAGTCCCCAGAGATGTCCCTCTTTCAGTCCTGAGGACTTCAGAGATGCCTATCAGACCTCAACGGACAGCTGGGAAAGTGAGCAGTGTTCACACGGCCAGGCCCTGTGTTAGGCTGAGAACTGGGCTCCCAGTGTACCATCTCGATCCTGTGAGCTATTCGGGAGAGCATCGCTTACATAAATGGAGCCGTTCTGTGTCCTTGTTTGTCTCTGTCCTAAAAATCCTCATGTTTACATGGACTAGGCTTGCTGCCAGTGATTTTGGTGAAAATTGGGCCATTAATTTAACACTCGCTGATTTTGCCACTTATGATCTAGTTTATTCTGGCAAACAAGCAGACATGGATGCAGTCCGAATTGTAGTTACACTCAGAGGTAACTGGCAGAGAGCAAGGTAGGGTGTTGGGGTGAGGGAGCAAGGTGTAGGGGTGAGGACGGACACACCTAGCTTCTTGGTCTCTAGATGCTGATGACACCTTGGTATTGGCTTGTAAGTCTGCAAAGACTGTAAACTTAGGGTTTTTGCATCTTTCTATTTGCAGATTGTACAGGAAGAAGGCATTTGGAAATCTGGTTTGTATCCTAGAGCCAGGCCTAATTAAGTTCATAGATAAGACAGAAGTATTGGACTGTGTCGTGTGTGTTGTTTGAGTTTGTGTGTGCACGTGCACGATAAGTATAGGTGTGGATGGTGTGTGTGTGTGGATGTGCGTGTGTGTAGATGTGCGTGTGTGTGTGGATGTGCGTGTGCGTGTGGATGTGCGTGTGTGTGGATGTGCGTGTGTGTGGATGTGCGTGTGTGTGTGGATGTGCGTGTGTGTGGATGTGCGTGTGTGTGTGGATGTGTGTGTGTGGATGTGTGTGTGTGTGTGGATGTGCGTGTGCAGTTTTTCATCCCTTTCCAATGGATCTCTATTTAGACAGATTCATTTTAGGATGTATGATAGCCCTGCACTACTGGGCACTAGTCACACACTATAAAATAATTACTTCACAACCTAACAGCTTTAACAACGAACACAGACAGTCTCATTGCAAAGATTAAAGTGCAGCTTAGCCCATTGGTTCGGGCTCAGGATCTCTCCTGAGGGTACACCAGGACCTCAGTCAGTGGTCATGTTCTCTGAAAGACTGGACTGAGGCTGGGGAGTCAACTGACAACAGGACTAATGCAGATGATAGGAAAATTACTGCTAGCTGAACCTTAGAGTCCTGTCCCTCACCGTGGAGCCTCTCCACAAGGCTGCTTGAATGTCCTCATGGTGTAACTGCTGGCCTAGCCTCAGAGTAACAGCCCACCATCCCCACACTGTCCTGCCCATCTCAGTCATTGTGGAAAAGAACTAACACAGTGTGAATCCCAGAAGGCAAGAATTCCTGGGACCATCCTGAAGGAGGGAACACATACCAGGAAGACATGTGCGCTAAGACGCCTTACTGAAGCCAGGCAGTGGTGGCGCACACCTTTAATCCCAGCACTCAGGAGGAAGAAGCAGGTGGATCTCCGTGAGTCTGAGGTCTGCCTGGTCTACAGAGCGAGATCTAGGACAGCTGGGGCTACACAGAGAAACCCTGTCTTGAAAAATACCAGAAAAAACCAACCAGATGCCTCACTGATATCACATTTAAAGATGGTGTGGCCACACTGTGGGGCTGGTGAAGAGTTGTGGCTCCGCTGGAGATGTCACTTGGTGGTAGGGAGCTTCCCTGGCATGCCCAAAGCCTTGGGCCCAGTCCCCAGGAAGGGGGTAGTAGCTACAGGCAAGACAATGGTGAAGCCACATATCAAGAGCATTCAACGGTCTGGCCTCGGAGTAGAAATTGGGTCAGGGAGACTAAGTAGCCCAAAAGCAACAAGACCAGTCAAGAGTGTGCCTCTAAGGGTACATCTTGTCCTGGGGCTCTTCCTTTCCGTCTCAGTTCCCTGGCTGCCATGCGGTGAGCAGCCTTCTCTACCGCACCCCTATGCTGCCATAATTTCTGCCTCGCCACAGGCCCAAAGTGATGAAGCCAGCCGAGCATGGCTTGAGCCCTCTGAAACCCTAAACCAAAGCAAATGCTTCCTCTTTTAAGTTGTTTTCTCAGGTACCTTTTCCCAGCAACAACAACAACAAACATAGCCGGAATCCCCGACCAGGGGGGAACAGAAAATGCGGACCAGGGATGCCAACTGGGAGCTGGAGGTGACCAAGAAGAGAGGGAGAAACGAGTCTCCTTTGGGGAAAACCAGAAAGAGGAAAGTATTTTTCAGGTTGGGAGAGCCCTGGAGCGCTACAAGGCTGAAGGAATGGCCGTGCTGAGTCAGTGAGTGCTAAGGATTAGCGAGAGGTACCCTGAAGGATGGGAGAGAAGCATGAAGCCTGTTATCAGACAATCCTGGGCTCATCTGAGAAGTTGGATTAATGCCCATCTCAAGGGTCCGTTCCACGCTGAAATGATGAGCCAGCAGTTCTTAGTTCCATGCAGGCCCAGACTGAGTGCTGTGTGCAGACTCTCCATTCTCACCAGCAGCCCTGCAAGAGTTGGGTTGTGTCTTAGTTACTTTTCCCTCGCTGTAAAGAGACACTATGACCAAAGCAACTTATTTAAGAAAAGAAAAAAGAAAGCATTTAATTGGGGGCTTGCTTACAGTTTCACAGGGCGAGTCCACGACCAACATGGCAGGGAGCAGGGCAGCAGACGGGCATGGCGCTGGCGCCGTAGCTGAGCGCTTACATCTGCTCCACAAACCGGAAGCAGAGAGAGCAAGACCGGTGGGCTCTTTAGACCTCAAAGGCCACCCCTGGTGACACACTTCCCCTAACAAGGTCACACCACTTAACTCTTCCCAAAACGTTCCACCAACCAGGGATGAAGCATTGAAATATACATGAGGGCTGAGATGAAGCCCGAGAGCTTCTGCGATGGATGCTGGGAATAAAGCTGGGGCGGGGATCGAGAGACCGACAGCCAGGGTGAGGAGATGGCCCTGCACCAGGTGTACCCTGGAAATAAAGCTGGGGCAGGGAGCGAGAGACCGACAGCCAGGGTGAGGAGATGGCCCTGCACCAGGTGTACCGTGAGGATAAAGCTGGGGGGGGGGGGGGACGACAGCCAGGGTTAGGAGATTGGGCCCTGCACCAGGTGTACGATTGGAGCTGACACGTCCTGGGGACCTCAGTACCCCAACTCTACAGTTGACAGAGCCCTCCTTAGAGGACAAAGGAAGCATAAGCCACCACAGTCCAGCAGGGTCCCTCTCTATTCTGCTTTGCACCTCCCCTATTTCACTCTTTCCAACCCAGGTACATCCTAAGTTTGCAGCCTTAGAGCAATTGGGGTTCTGTGGCCCCAGTGTTTCTCTGTCTCTTTCCTTTCACAGGGTGAGAATTTAAGAAAAGGTTTTTAAAATACCGAATGCAGTAGTTTTTATGTAACTTTCAGGTTTATCCAGTAACAGAAAGGAGCCAGAGCCAATCACACATTGTGACTACTTCCTTCCGTAGACCGCATCCAGGGCTGTTTTACAAGCGCTGCTCCATATCATTTCTCGTAAGGACCCCGACAGGTAGGCAGTTACTATCGCCACTTTACAGGTAGGGAAACAGGATGAGAGGTTATGCTGATCCAAAGTAGCCTATCAATGGGGCAACTACTTCCAGGCTCTCTGTCGCCCCCTACTGTATGTTCTCTACTGGCACCTAGAGTCCTCTTGCCAAACTAGAATCCTGCCATTCTGTTAGTTCTCCCTTTTTTGTTGTTTTTAGTTTTGTTTTGCATCTTAACATTTATTTATTATGTGGATGTGTGCATGCAGAGGTCAGAGAGCAGTTTCTTTCTTTCCATCATGTGGGTCCCCTATAAAGAATCGAACTCAAGCCGGGGCAGTGGTGGCGCACGCCTTTAATCCCAGCACTGGGGAGGCAGAGGCAGGTGGATCTCTGGGAGTTCGAGGCCAGCCTGGTCTACAAGAGCTAGTTCTGGGACAGAGCCGTCTCTTCAGCCCCTCTGATGGCTTCCCACCGCCCTGAGGCTAGAAAGCACATAAAGGCCTCTAAGCTGGATTCTGCTTGCTTCTCAGCCCCTGGCACACCCAGTGCTCTCCTTGGTCCTCGCCTTCCAAACTTAACCCCTATGTGTGGCTGCCCCCCCACACCTCCTCCACCTGTCTTTGCCATCTCTCACGTCTCTACAGTGTTGCTCCAAGGGAGACCACGCACCTAAACTAGCCTGAGACAAGTGGCCATGTCCTCTTTTGTTTGCTTGCTTGTTTTGGTTTTTTGAACAGGGTTTCTCTGTGTAGTCCTGGCTGTCCCGGAACTCTTTCTGTAGACCAGGCTGGCCTCAAACTCAGAGATCCACCTGCCTCTGCCTCCCAAGTGCTGGGATTAAAGGTGTGTGCCACCACCACCACCTGCCTAAACAGATGCCCAATGGTCACTTTATGTCATAGCACCTGTCACTTTAAATTATCTGCTTCCAGAGCTGGGAGGATGGCTCACTAAGAGCACTGGTTGTTCTTCTAGAGGTCCCGAGTTCAATTCCCAGCACCCACATGGCTGCTCACAGATGTCTGTAACTCCAGTTCCAGAGAATATGGTACCCTCACAAAGACATACAAGCAGGCAAAACACAGTGCACATCAAAAAAATAAATTATCTGTATCCATTTTCATCCTTTTTTTATCCCCACTAAGGAATCCCAAGTTCCCTGAAACCAGGGATGTTGCTGTCTCCATATTTAGAACATGGGCTAGAATCAAAAAAAGATCCAATGGGGATTTGATGAAAGACATAAAGAGGGTTAGGAAAGAGGAAACCATGATTTGAATCCAAGTCAGTTTAGTGTCCAGGGCTCTTCTCTGCCTTCTGGGGCCGAGGAGGTGGCTCAGTGGTTAGAGCACTGGCTGCTCTCCCAGGGGACCTGAGTTTGATTCACAGCATCCACGTGGTGGCTCACAACCATGTGTAATTCCAGTTCCAGGGGCCTGACGCCCTCTCCTGGCCTCTGACGGCATCTGGCAGACACATAGTACACAGACACACATACAGGCAAAGCACTCGTACATATAAAATTTTTATTTGTTAAATTTATTTTTCTATGAGTGTCTGAACATTTTGCATGCACACATGTATGTATACCATGTGCATGTCTGTTGGTCTCCTGGATCTAGGATTACAGATGTTTGTGTGTCATCGTAAGGGTACTGGGGATTGAACCTGGGTCCTCTGCAAAAGCAGCAAGTGCTCTTAATCTCTGAGCCATCTTTCCAGCCCCACACACCAAAATATTAAATTAAAACATTTTCAGTCTGGTGCCAAGAATGACGATGCACATTCAATCCCAGCCCTCCGGAGGAAGAAGCAGAAGGCACCTGCACTGTGAGGAGACTGAGAAGGCCCGGTGAGCCAGGCAGTGTTGGCGCACACCTTTAACCCAGCATTTGTGAGGCAGAAACCGGTGGAGCTCTGAGTTCGAGGTCAGCTGGGTCTACATAATGGGTTCCGGAAAAACAGAGAGCTACATGATTAAAAAAGACTGTATCTCAAAAAAAAATAATAATAATAATAATTTACCTCAAGGGATCAAAGGAGATGAGGACATAGTTCAGTAGTACAATATTTGCCCAGCCTGTGGCCCCGGGATTGAGGGGACCCCAGGAAAGCAGTCTCTGTGGACCTAGAATAACACCCTCCGCACTGCTAGCCACACTTCCGCAGATGTGTGCGATGAGGAGGGGACATTCCTAACTATGAGAGTTTCTCGATGTGTGTAATTGTCAGGTACACAGATCACTCACGTCGCTTAAAAATAATGCAAGACAGGCATGGCGCACACCTCTAACCCCAGCCTTCGAGAGGTGGGGCCAGAACGCCTGTGCAAGGTCTTCCTTGCCTGCGGTAGTTGGAGGCCAGGCTGGGAACCTGAGACTCTCTCTCAAAGTAATAAAACAAAACAGCAATCGCCAGTGAGATGGCTCGGCACGTCAAGGAACTTGCCTGGAAACCTGAGTTCTATCCTTGGAACCCACATGGTGGAAGGATAAAGATTTACTTCCCCGGGTTGGGCTCTGACCTCCGTGCACACATGTACCAGTGCAGTGCACACACGTGTACACGCGCGCACACAAGCTAAATCTAAGAAGCAATTGCAAAGAGAAAAATACATGAAAAAGCAAGAGGCAATAGGGGGTGTAGAGATGGATCAGCAGTCGAAAGCACTCACTGCTCTCCCAGAGGACCACCGGGCAGCTCAGAGCCACTTGGAACTCCAGTTCCTGTTCCAGGGGACCCAACACTCTCTTCTGGCCTCCTGGAGCATCCACATGCCTGTGGTGTATACTCATAGACACACACACACATGCACGAATTTATTTTAATTAAAAGCAGTAACAATAATGTAGCATTTGAGCCTGGTGCACACTTGTAATCCCAGCGCTCAGATGGCAGCAGAATGACAAATTTGAAGCCAGCCTGGGGGAACTTAATAAAGAACAAACCGGAAGCCGGGCGGTGGTGGCGCATGCCTTTAATCCCAGCACTCGGGAGGCAGAGGCAGGCAGATCTCTGTGAGTTCGAGTCCAGCCTGGTCTATAAGAGCTAGTTCCAGGACAGACTCCAAAGCTACAGAGAAACCCTGTCTCGAAAAACCAAAAAAAAAAAAAAAAAAAAAAAAGAACAAACCGGAAGGTTTACCCCTTCTAGGTGAACTCTCCTCAGCTCCTTGGACCAGATCATTGCCTTCACACACCTCCCTTAGCTCCTGGATTGCTCCTTTTAGCCCACGATGGAGAATGTCAGCCTCACCCTGCCCCGTCCGCCCCGCCCCATCCAGCCTCACTCTGCCTCACCCTACACAGAACCAAGCTAAGAGAATTCGCTGAGAGCTGCTCTCTGAAGCAGTGCCTCTCTACCCAACAGGATGTCAGAAGCATGGGGAGCTTTGCAGACATGCAGACCCCAGGCCCTCCACCCCCAGCCTTCTGGAAGGGTGAGTCTTGTGGGGCAGGATGCTGTATGAATGATTCCCCTGGGCAATCCAGAGTCATAGGTTTATATGACAGCGCTCTCATGATCTCTGCCTTGATCCTTGATGCTATGTCTTCCCCAGAACCACATCACTTCTCCTAGTTTGTTCTTTTCGTTTTCTTTTTTTTCTTTTTTTTTTTCTTTTGTCCAAGGCAAGGTTTTTCTATATAACAGTCTTGGTTTTCCTAGAACTCACTCTGGAAACCAGGCTGGCCTCAAACTCACAGAGTTTCTCCTGCCTCTGCCTCCTAAGTGCTGGAATTAAAGGTGTGCACCACCATCATCTAGGGTTTGGTTTTGTTTTGAGACAGGGATTCTCTGTGTAGCCTTGGCTGTCCTGGAACTTGCTCTGTAGACTAGGTTGGCCTCGAACTCAGAGAATCTCCCACCTCTGCCTCCCGAGCACTGGGATTAAAGGCATGCACCACCCACCGCCCAGCTCCTAGATTGATCTTTTGTATTCATCTCTCACCTTTGCTCAGGAATGGCTACAGAAACTGCACTTTTGCAATTGCTGAGGATTTAAGGTGGGGAGCCACCACCTTAGCCTTCTCCTCAAGGGTCTCTGACAACAAGACGTGGGAATGGTATCACAGCTGGTGCCAGCACCAGTTTATCTGCCCAGAGCAGGGATTATATGCCCATCTTCATCTTTCCAGACTGTACAGTCACATTTGGTTTTTACCTGCGGTATTTGCAGACACTCAACTCTTCCAGTAGAGATGGAGCATAAAGGAATCCAATGACTAACTATCCATATAGCATCTCTCCTCAGCAAACTCCTGGAAAGATCCTCAGTAGAACAAAGAATGCTTCCTCTAGACAGTACCAGCTTTGATGGGCCAACATGGAGAGTTTTACTTTAAAACAATACCAAGAAAGATACATTTGGTAAAAACTACTCTGTTCTTGATGCATTTTGCTTCAACTTTCAAGATGGCCTCATTCTGAAGCTCGGCTAGACAACTGAGGCTAGCCTGGAACTTCCCGTTCTCCTGCTTCAGCTTCCCAAGCACTGGGATTAGATGGAAGCCTCCAGGATTAGATTCTTGATCTTTTCATGGGGTAGAAATATACTAATTGACTCTTGATGCTGGGCAAAAGCAGCATGCCTCCGCTCGCAGGCCACACTGGAGCAGTTCAGGACTCTACACAAGGCTTTGCCCAGATATAGACAGACGAAGCTGAGTCCTAAACTCAACACGTGAGGTATGTTAAATTTGTGCATCCTGCACACAATTCTGTACACTGGTCGTTTTCAGTCTACTGTAAGCCGAGGGCTCCTGTGTTTTCCTTCAGGAATAAACATGCTGACACCAGGGAGTCTGCCGGTGACTAGTACAGCATCAGCAGTCCCCAGGCCAGTTCGTCACCACCTCTGCTGCCTTGGCTCCTTCCCGGGACCCTTGGGTGCCCTGTTCTCAGTGAGGTAAGGAGAGATCTGAAGTTCTCAGACCCACCCATCCCAAGCCCCTACCTGTGTCTCTCCACTTCCCTCCCTCACCCCAAAGAACCAGGCCACACACTGGGTTTCAAGTATCTGTCTCTTCCTTTCACTCTCTCAAAAGAAAAAATAAATAAATAAATTGCAGAAGGTGGCAGCATTTCTTGTCTTCCCCTGGCTCCCGGACACCCAACCCCTGACCCCTCACCCCCCACCCCCCTCCCACATTCCCTACTCCCTAGACCCATCCCTCCCTTTCCCCCCCAAAAAAAAAGAAAAAAAGAAAAAAGAAAAAAGAAAAAAATCCCAGAAAAAAAAAAGCCACAGTTAGACCTTCCACTCATGCAAACCAGCAAAGAAAAACGGTGGGAGGCATGTGGAAGACAGGGAACCCGCAGTAGAGGCCCCCGACTCCTCCCCCCAAAAAACCACCTTTGAGAAGAAAACAATGGAAAAAATAAAGAGAAATCAAATGACATGGGGAGTTATGATGGGGCAGGGGTGACCCCAGCCCCTGCCTCAGGAGAGCGCGGAAGCCTGCGGTCCTGCATCCCTACAGCGGGTACTCCTTGAGAGGGGCCCTGACTTCTGGAATGTATGTGGGAGAAAATGGGGAGGGCAGAGGCCCCCAGTGGGTCTGTGTGTGCAAGGGGGCGGGCAGGGGTAGGGGGTCCTAAGGAGCAAGGGCTCGGAACCAGGAGCCCAGCCCCCTTAGACCCCAAGTTCCTGGGGTCCAGGAGCCCTGATCTGGGGTACAGGAATACATGCAGAGGAGTGTCCCCCCTCCAGTTAGAAAGGAAATAAATAAGAAGGGTGGGAAGGGAGGCTGGGGCGCGAAGGGCTTGGGCTATTCAGTCCAGACCAAGGGCCCAGGCGATGGAGGCGGGGTGAGTCCAGGCCAAGCCAGGGCAGGAATCAGAGTCTCTCTCGGGCTGGGACCCAGATGTAGGGGCCCGAGAGGTCTTCGATGACGCGCTTCACTTTGTGGTAGATCTCCTCAAAGCTGTCGCCCTCCACGATGGCTGCGAGTCGGGAGGAGCAGGGACACGTGACCAAGGAGCCCAGAACAAGGAGCATCTTCTCCTCCTTCAGCCAGGAGACGTAGGTCCCCGAGCCCACTGACAGGACACCTCCTCCCACACCGACCCAGGCGGGCAGCTCCACCGAATCTCAGCAAAGACTCCCTGTCCTCAGGGCTCGTAGGGACCTCTCACCTGAGAAGCACTCTGTGAATTCCTGCTCCAGTTTAGTGGCTCTGTCAAAGGCTTTCCGGGCTTGCTCCTCTGTGATCCGCTTATTGATCTCTCTGTGAGGAGGGAGAGAAACGCAGCTCTGAGGATGGGCCCCTCTCTGCATTTTACCTCCTCCATCCTGGCATGCTAAGCTGAAACTTCATTTTTCTTAGTTGGAACACATAGCAAACAATATAATTTCTGATTTCCTCTGGGGCTACTCATGGCAAACCCACCCCCTCCAGAACCTCTCTGGAACTCATCATTCCAACTTTAGTCCCACCAAAGGGATCCAGGCTCCATCTTCCAACTGCCTCTGAGGTTCTGACTTGCCCCAGTCTGTGTGTGCCCCAGGGAGGCTACTGCAAACTGTAGAAGTGCCTAGTCCAAGGCAGGAGAAGCGGGCAAGGCCTGTCATAGCTCAGCCCCGACTCTCAACTCTCAATCCAGCTCTCTGAGCGCAACAGAACTGCTGTCCAAGGTTCTGAGAGGACAGATCAAGTAGGGCCTTGAGAGCCCACATCACAAGCGTAGGGAGCGGAGGGGGAGCCCCCAGAACCGTACTCACAGCACATTCTCCAGGGAGCGGGGACGGATGAAGATGGCGATAGGGTGCAAGTGGGCCGCCTGCAGCCGCCGCACGGCATTGGCCGAGACATCGAGGATGCAGTGCTTCCCCTGGGGGCAGGCAGGGTAGGCGGAGGGGGACCAGCAGGTAGCAGGAGAGGACAGACAGAGGTGCCAGGAAGAAACACAGAATATAGAAAGGTGGGGGCAGGAGGGTGGCCAAAGGGGAAGTGACAGATGTCAAAGGACGTGTAGGCAAGAGAACAGAAAGAGGTGTGGATAGAGTGACCAATAGAGAGGAAAGGGAAATGGAAGATGGAGAGCCAAGCACAACAGGGCAGGGAAGGGGCAGAACAGAGTGTAGGAGACAGATGAAGAAAGGACCCAAAAGATGAAGGCAGAGTAAGGGCAAGGGCGGTAGAGGTGGGATGCAGAAGGCAGATCAGGGCAGGTAGGGAAAGACGGTAAAGGGAAAAGGATAAAGGAATTAGGGTAGAGGGGGGAGGGAGAGGAGGACAGACAGAGGACAGACAGATGGAAGGAACAGGAGAGACAGATGGGAGGGAGGGGAGGCAGATGGAGGCAAGAGCCAGAGAGAGAGGGCAGGCAGGGTGGGGAGCAGTAGAGAAAAGGAGTTAAAGGAAGGGTGAGAGAGGGGGTAGTGGGGACCCCCCATTAGGGGGGAGAGAGAACGGAGCAGAGGGGAGTCAGGAAGAAAGGATGGAACAAGTTGGGGGAGGCCAAGCCACCAAAGGCAAAGCCCCAGGAAGAGAGGAGAAATGGGGCAAGGAGTGGGAAGCGGTGGAGAGACGGGACAGATGGCAGTGGGGAGTGTGGGGTCAGGAAGCAAGGGTGGCGGGCCACAAAAGAGCAGGCGGTCAGAGTTGCCCGAGAGGAGGAGGAGGTGGAGGAGCGGAGTGCAGACCCAGCAGGGAAAGAGACAGAGAGAAAGAGAGTTAGAGAGAGCTGGAGGGAGGCACTGGGGTAGGGAGAGGGCAGGCAGAAGAGGATGCCACCAGCTCTTACCTGCTCTGCTACCTCTCGCACAGACTGGACACTGGTCCCGTAGAGGTGGCTGTTGTACTGGCCAGCCTCAATGAACTTGTGCGCCTGAATGTCCTTCTCCATTTTCTCCCGGGAGGACACAAAGTGGTAATCCCGGCCATCTATCTCGTATTCCCGCTTGGGACGTGTCGTATCTGCCAAGAAGTCATCCCACCCCACAAAGATCTAACCACCATCCCTTAATACTAGCCTACGTCACCCACCCCCCGCCCCAGTACCCAGCTGGTCCTTGGTAGGATGCTGTTGGGGGGATTGAGAATAAGGTGTGACAGAATTGATACCCAGAGGCCTCCCAGGCTCAGGCCCAGCATTGCCTGCTATAGGCATGACAGTGGGCAGGCAGCACCTCTCCTCTAAGGCGACCTGTGTCCCACTATACCCAGTGTCATGGCCCCGACAAAGTAAGACTCCGTGGGTCCCCCAACTCCAACTCCATCTCTATCCAAGGCCCCCGTACTCACGAGGGACACAGGATCCAAACTTGTCGGGGAACTCAGAGAGAAGATCATCATTGGCTCGGTCTTTGGTGGGCCCAAGGATAATGATGGGACGAGCATAGTGCACTGAGGAGAAAGAGCCGGGCTTAGGAGCCAGCATGGAGGGCGGGCAGGATGGCTGAGGCCGGGGCTAGGGCTCACCTTCCATCTGCGTCACTGTCTCGTAGCTCAGAACCGAGTCTTCTCGACCTGGGAGGAGACAGGGCGTCTGCAAGGGGCCCCGGAGACCATCTCGCCTGCTTTCCCGAGAATGCCCAGGGAAACGCCAGGCTCCACTCAGCCCACAGCTTTCCCAGGCCCCCTACCTACCCTGTGATCCAGAGCTGGAGCCCCAGTCCTAAAAGGAAAACCAATCTCATGGTAGGTTCTGGATGGAGCTCAGAGACCACCCCTCCCCTCCTCCACCAGCTTCACCATTCACCCTCCACCTACCTTGGCCTTTAACCTTGACCACTCTCGTCGCTCAACCCTGTGGGAGGAAGAGCAGGGACTAGTAGGGAAATGCTCAGTGAGGCCCCACCCTCTGGACCAAGTGGGAATCCCATCTTCCTAGCCTCACCTGGGCCCTATGGGTCTCAGTGAGAAGTCCTTTTCTGGGAGACTGATGGGAGCCGGGGTCCCCAGCAGGATCTAGCATACCCCCAAGAGTCCTCTATTGAATGCCCCCACCCCCCGGAACCTTGTGACTATCAATGCCTCTCTCAGGAAGGCTGCAGGGCCCTAGGAGCCTCACCGCCGTTTGCTGGGAATGAAGCCAATGTCATCGGTCTCACTGTCAGAGTGGACCCGCCGTGCTTGCCACCACTCTTCATCGCTAGCGTCAATTACATGAAGCACATCCCCAAAGCGGAAGCTCAGGGCCTGGCTCAAGAAACCGCAGTCCTTGGTCTTGTCATAATCAAACAGGGCCCTATAGCACAAGGGACTACGGGTCAGGGCCCGGCTGAGAACTCCAGGAAGGATGCATCAGGCACCTCGAGGACCAGCCAGACTCGGCGAGGGTTCTGTAACAACGCATGGACTGGTGGTGGCACACACAAAGAAACCCCAAAACCGACGAAGGACTAAAAGCTCTGTCCAGGTTCTAAAAGAGCAAAGATGCCGAGAAAAACAATGGAATTGAGAAGAAACAAGCCCCCAGGGTCATATGGTATCAGCTGGCAGTGAGAATCGGATACCCTTAGGAACCTACTAGACTTCAGCAGGCCGGGGAGAGCACAGATGTGGGCCTCCTGAGAAAGAACACAAGCATCCAGGAGAAACACAGCAAACACAACCTAGGACGTGCTGAAGGTGACACGCCCATGGGAAAACCCAATGGAGATGGCCCAGAAGCAACAGCAGAATTGAACTAGGCCTCCAAGATGGTATCAAGGCAGGCCAGACAGCTTTAAGACACCTGTACAGCAGAGTGGCAGGTAAGGCCAGCCAACTGGACAAAGAAAGAGGACGAAAGAAGAGGTGGGAAAAGAGAGGCAAGGGGAGGGAGGAGACAGGAAGAGGAACCATGAGAAAGGGAGTCCTGAGAAGGGAAGAAATGCTATCGAGCAGTCAGGGGTGAAGCTGAGGTGTTGCCAGCGGTGGTCTCAGGGCGAGCCTAGCATGCATGAGGCTCTGCATTCAATCCCCCACACAGGGGGGGAAATGGAAGAAAGGAAAAGAGAGAGAGAGAGAGAGAGAGAGAGAGAGAGAGAGAGAGAGAGAGAGAGAGAGAGAAGACAGGAGACAGGAACAAAGAGCTGCGGTCCTTCCCACTGAGGCTTCCCACAGGGATGCCAAGCTGAAAGAAGACTCAAAATATCCCAAAACTGGGCGTGGTGACAAGTGCCTGTAGTCTAAGGCAGGAAGATTATTAAAGCACAGGAGTTCAAATTCAGCCTAGGCAAGAAGGGAAGGAGGGAGGGTAGGTACTAGGGATGCCTGCTGACACTGAACTTGGGCCCTACAGTGAAGGCTGTTGGGGAAATGTTTGGGTGACGGGGCTAGACGGCAATTAAGGTGCTTGGGGCAGGGGCTGCTTTTCAGTGCTGATAATGTATTCTAGAAGATCAGCATGCACAGCCAAGCCTGCGAACCCCTGACTGAGTGCCAGGTCTGTATGGGAGAGCAGAAGGCAGGCAAGGTTGAGGGATGGAGCTGTGTGGCGATGGACACACGTTCAGGGGGAGAAGAACACATGGAGGCCTCAGGCGTCATGCCCAGGAAGCTTCTCACCTGATATAGAAACCCCTCTTGGGGTTGCTCCGCAGAGATGCAGTCCCTGAGCCCAGGCTACTATTCATCAGCTGCTCCCGAAGATCATGGATCTTGGCCTCGAATCGGCTATACTCTGAGGAAGGGCAAGAAGGTTCTGGAACTCTGTCCCATCCTAATGCCACACACACACACACACACACACGACCACCCTCGCCCCACCCCAGCTGAGGCCATCCATCAGCTAAAGTGACAGCTCTGGGGACCAGTTTAGCCAGGAGGACAGGGAAGCTTAGGCTTCATACCTTCCGGCTTATACTGAGCAATGATCGTGACTGTCTGACCCGCGTTCTTCAGGGCAATGGCAGCCTGCTCGTGGCTGGCATTGCGGAGGTCAACACCATTGACCTAGAAAGGGGAGAAGACGGTGTCACCTGTGACAGGAAGACTAATTCCTAGGTCCCAGTGGGTCAGGGAATGGTCCAGCAGGACCAGGCTGGAGCCCAGCCAGCCCCCCTCCCAAGAACACAGAGCTCTGTATAGGGGGCGGTGCAAACTCCCGCACAGGCCTCTCTCACCGATAGGATCTGGTCCCCCTTCCGCAGCTCCCCACTGAGGTCAGCAGGGCCCCCAGCAAGGATGAAGGAGATGAAGATGCCTTCACCATCCTCGCCACCCACGATGTTGAAGCCCAAGCCTGTGGAACCCCGGTGGATCACAATTCGCCTGGGTTCCCGAGGAATGTCTTCCTCGCCCAGCAGGTCCTTGGCCACAGGGGAGTAGCGCCGAGGGGAAGTGGGGGTCATGGCTGTGGGGTAGTCAGTGCCCAAGTAGCTGCTATGACTGATCTCATTATCCAGATGCTGAGAATACGCTGAGGGAAGACAGAAACGGGTGAGACAGAAATGCTAAGAGAACAGTATCCGCCCACCCACCTTCTCCAGGGGAGCCCAGGGCCAGGCTCGGCCAAAAAGGAATTATTCTGTCAGAAAGGTATCTTGGTGATTAACACATCAGGGGTCAGGAATTTACAGATGACATCAGGTCAGATGTCTTTAGTATGCCAGGAATGGTGACATCAAAGGGGACTATTAGTACCATGCTTTTCAGACTGCCTTTTGGTTAAAGCGCCTCTCAGGTCTCTCAATCCACAAAATTTCTCTCCCTCACGGCTATTCATTTATTTTTTTTTTAAATTGGATTATTTGTCTAAAATATTTTCCCATATTCTATGAGGGGCAGTCCTGCTTATATCTCTGAGGTCTTGCTTTTAATGTGTGCCTGTTCCTGTCTGCTTCCGTTTTTGCTTTCCTAAGCTTGTCCTACAGGCTTGAGTAGACTCAAATTCAATATGAAAATATTTTCTCAGGATGGTATCCTGTGCTTCCCACTACATCCCGCAGGATACAGTGAAGTCTCCTGGATGGGGTGCCACACACTTTAAATGCCGGCGCTGGGGAAACAGAGGCAGTTTAGTGAGCTCCAGGCCAGTCAGAGCTATGTAGTGAGACCCTGTCTCCAAGATAGATAGATAGATAGATAGATAGATAGATAGATAGATAGATAGATAGATAGATAGATGGGCAGATAGATAGACAGATAGACAGACAGACAGACAGACAGACAGACAGACAGACAGATAAAAAGGCTAGTTGCTGGTTCTGGTGGCATCAGCCTGATCAGCTTACTAATGTGCTGTCAGCTTTTCACCTAGGGTCTTGCAAGTGTTGATGGTGGTGTCTAATTCTGACATTCACAGGGACCACAAAATATTAGTATTCTACAATCATTAGTAAGATATATATATATATATGAACTGTCCTACCTGCTAAGTGTTGTGTTCGAGCCCACTATCCCCCTCAGGAGTACAGCTGCAAACTGAAGGCCAGCATGGGTAACATGGTGACTTTGAAGTCAGCTTGGGCTAGATGAGACCCTATCTCAAGACAATAACAATAAGACAACATGCATCCCACCCCCATACAGGAACTGCTGCATGGCAACCTCGTGCTGCCTCTGTGGTAAGGGTTGCACAGAAGAGAAGGGACCAATGACTGGTTCTCTCCCTTCACGTTTTCAGGAGGAATGGTGTGCCTCTAGGTAAACTAGCATCCTCCCAAGGTAACGAGAGAAAATGATTTTGTCATGAAGATGGAACTCCAGACCTGCTCACCTACACAGTCGCTGCATGTCAACACATTCCAGTCCCAACCCATTGATCCCAATGTGATTTGAGTTTTATTCTCAAATCAGGATCTCACTTAACTGCGCATGCCTGGTTGAGCACCATTGGTTTTCCTACTTCAATCTCCTAATAGTTAGGACTACAAACATCCATCACCACACCTGATTCCCAGTTTTGTCTTAGGTATTACTATGGACTTCATGTGTTTCATTTACTAAATGAATTCTGAATGGCCAGGAAAATCCTCTTCACTATGGCTCCCGTGTCCGCTGCGACTCTAACAGTCTTGGGTCCCTTTGGAGTCCTCGAGCATTGACAAATCCTAAGGCTCATCTTATACATTTCTGTTTTCTGGTTGGTGTGTGTGTGTGTGTGTGTGTGTGTGAGAGAGAGAGAGAGAGAGAGAGAGAGAGAGAGAGAGAGCGCACTTATGCACATGCACAAGGAAAGAGGACAGAGGTTGACTCTGGGTGTCTTCCTTAAAAGCATTTTCATCTTAATTTTAGTTTGTTTGTTTATTTATTTAGTTTTGTATAGGATCTCACTATGTAGCTCTGGCTGTCCTGGAACTCACTCTGTAGACCAGGCTATCCTTGCACTCACAGAGACCGTGCCTAGCTCCACCTCACTGACTTAGAGCTCACACATTCAGCTAGGGTAACAGGCCAGTGAGCTCCAGGAATTTCTCTGCACCACCCCTCAGAGTCAGCACCCGACTTTTTATGTGGGGGTTAGGAACCCAACTCTGGTCTTGTGGTCAAAGCAAGCACCTTGCCACCTAAGCCATCTCCCCAGCCATGTTTTGGATTTAAAACAAAAAAAACAATACAACAACAACAACAAAAACCAGGGTCTCATGTAGCCCCGGCTGGCCTCAAACTCACTGTGTAGTCTTGAACTTTTGGTCCCTCCCCTTCCCTCCAGAGCACTAGGAGCATGTACCATAATGCCTAGATTTATCCAGCCAGGGGATCAAACCCAAGCGCTTCATGTATGCTAGGCAAGCACGCCATCAGCTAAACTACATCCCCAGCCATTTTTTGAGACAGATTCCATGTAGCCCCAGGCTTTCTTTAAATTCTCAATCCCCCTACGTCAACCTCCCAAACGAGTACATACTGCTGTCTCTTGTCTTATGCTTCTTGCCCAAGACTGGACACAAAATCAAGGTATTTTTGGTAGGTTACAGGGTTCAGAATAGTACCAGAAAGCTGAATATAATCATACATGCCTATAGTCCCAGCCCTAGGAGGCTGAGGCAGGAAGACTGCCAGTTCAAGGGCAATCTTGACTACATAGTGAGACCTTGTCTCAAAAAGAAAAAGGAAAAATAAATAGTACCATAAAATTTGAATATGATGTGTCTCATACTTGATAAAGGAAATATCTCATTCTTTCCCAAAATGCCTTAGTTAATCTCCCACACATTTTTCCAGCTGAACTTTAGATGCTACAAAAATGCCAGAAAAAGAGAATACTGAAATCCTGATTAGAATTCCATAAAACGTATAATTTGAAGAAGGTTGAGATCGTTCACATATTAAGATTTTTCCATACAGGCTCAGTAAATAAAGATTCCTGAATTTGTTCCCCAGAACCCACATGGTAGAAGGAGAGACCTGACTCCCACAAATGGTCCTCTGAGCTCTACACTTGCATGTGAGCCTGTGAGCACATACCTCCACACATGAAACACAAACACACACAAATTAAATAAATGTAAAAAAAATACTTTTCAAAATTTTCCATCCAAAAACATTGCTTTATACCCTTCACTAAAATTTTAGCATTTGTGCCGGGAGGTGGTGGTGCACGCCTTTAATCCCAGCACCAGGAAGGCAGAGGCGGGCGGATCTGAGTTCAAGGTCAGCCTGCTCTACGGAGTGAGTTTCAAAACAGCCAAGGTTACACCAGAGAAACCTTGTCTTGAAAAAAAAAATTATTTCCATCATTCTCAATGGGTGTAGTGGTCCCCACCTGTAATCCCAGCACTAGGAAGGCAGAGGCAGGTGGATCTCTTTGAGTTTCAAGCCAGGCTGGTCTCTACAATGAATTCTAGACCAGTCTGGCCACATAACAAGTTCCAAGCCAGCCAGGCCTACATAATGAGACTCTGTCTCAAAAGATTTTTTCTTGTCATTTTCTTCATCAATTTATTATATTTCCTGTCAAATTTGTATTTCTGTCGAATGACAAAATATTCCTTTCCTGTTTTCCCCAATCCATTCTTTTTTTTTTTTTTTTTTGGTTTTTCGAGACAGGGTTTCTCTGTGGTTTTGGTTCCTGTCCTGGAACTAGCTCTGTAGACCAGGCTGGTCTCGAACTCACAGAGATCCGCCTGCCTCTGCCTCCTGAGTGCTGGGATTAAAGGCGTGCGCCACCATCGCCCGGCTCCCCAATCCATTCTTAACAAAATGTTATGATAAATTTGGCCTAACAAAATTATCCTGGTTGGAAATCACTGATTCAGCCAGAAGATGGTGGTGCACGCCTTTAATTCCATCCCTCGGGAGGCAGAGGCAGGTGAATCTCTGAGTCTGAGGCCCTGTCTACAGAGTCAGTTCCAGACAGCCAGGACTACACAGAAAAATCCTGGCTTGAAAAAACAACAACAAAAAGATATGTATAAGTATACATAAAAAGTCTAAAGCCAAGCATGGTGGTAATGCACCTGTAATCCAGCAATCAGGGGGTTTGAGACAAGTGAATCAGCACAAGTTCAAAGCCAGCCTGGGGCTAAATAGAGAGACCCCATCTTTAAAACACAAACAAACAAAAACAAACAACAACAACAAAAAAAACAGCAAGGAAGGAAAAGGAGCTCTCTGAGGAGTTCTTCCTCACTTTTCCTTCATTACTCTATATTCACTCTACTAAGAGGATGGTGAGGGAGAAATCACACAGGGCTGTGAGGCCTGAGGTGTGACTCAGCGGGAGAGCGCCTGCTCAGCATGCATGAGACCCTGGGTTCTGTCCTATCACCCTTACAAAAAAAAAATACATAAATTCCAGGAACAGTTTGCAGTTGGTAAGTAACAGCAGCACCAACACAGAGAGCCTGCCAGAGGCGATAATGAGCAACCACGGTAAGAGGCGTCCATGCCTCTCTCCTAGAGTGACAGGCACAGCTGGGCTCTACTGACATGAACCATCTACCGCAGCTGGCCGTTAGTAACTGCCCACTGTGTCACAGAACCGCTACTCCTGGGCTTACTTTCGCATCTATCCGCCATCTCCTAACTTTCTTTCTTTCCTTTATAGGGTCTCATCTCACTATGTAGCCTGGGCTACCCCGGAACTTCCAATCCTCCTAGCCTAGGCTCCAGAATGCTGGGATTATAGGTGTGGGCCACCATCCCCATTCAGCTCACTCTTAATATATTGAATCATGTGAAGAGGTTCCCTAATATTAAGTTTCTGAAACAAACCTTATTCTGTGACAACGGTACCCTCTTAGCCTGCTGCTGCTGCTGCTGCTGCGGATGGGTACCCACTGGGGTGTCCTAAACTTACACCTCTCTGTTGGGGTACACTGGCCTCTGCGTTTCTTCTCCCACATGACCTTTGTGACCATGTCAACTGCTCTTATAAAATGAAATGTGAAGCCTTTATCCTTCTCCCTTTTCTCCCCCATTTTCTCAGTCTCATGTAGCCCAGGCTGACCTCAAACCTGTTATGTAGCCCAGGATAGCCTTGAACTCCTGACCCTCCAACCTTGACTTCTCAAGTACTGGAAAAGCAAGTATGCCATGCTTTTCCTATGTCCAGTTCTTTTCCTGTGTGTGTGTGTGTGTGTGCGTGTGTGTGTGTGTTGGGGGGGGTCCAGACAGGGGTTTTGTGTGTAGCATTGTCCTGGAACTGTTCTATAGATCATACTGGCCTCTTACTCAGAGATCCACCTGCCTCCCAAGTACTGGGATTAGAGACGTGCACCACCATGCTCGGTTCTTTCCCTACATTTTTAAAGAATGTGAGAAGTATCTGTTACTTAAGGATTTGATCAGAACCAAAAAAACAAATGGGCCCTGTGTCCCTTGGACAAGAGAATATCAGCGATCATTAGGAGTGCTTCTCTACGAATGACTTTCCATCTCCTCTCCAACTACCACAAGGGTCAGAGGTCATGGCCATTTCATGAAGTAGGCCACAGGGGCTGTCATGGGCCTGCACGTCTTTGGAATTACTAGGAGGGGTCATGAGGAGCTTTGAGGTCTGGAGGGCTCTCACAGGTTGTGATGTCTGGGGGAGCATAGCTGTCACTCAGGTAGGCATTGCTGGGCTTGGCCACTTTTAGGTAGACAACGTCATATGTGTTCTTCAGGGCTGCCACGGCATCCTCATGCATGACGTCCTCTAGTCCCACGCTGTTGACCTGGGGTCAAGGGAAGCAAAGCTCAGACAGAGCCAGAAATGGTCAGGCAGTGGGTACCCCAGGCCTGCAATGAGACCCGAGAAACCACGATGCAGGCCCTCACCGCCAGAATCTTGTCTCCAATCTGCAACCTGCCATCCTTGTGGGCAGCACCTCCTTCGATGATCTTCGTTACGTAGATGCTATTATCGCCAGGGATATGCTGGTTCCCTACGCCCCCTGCAATGCTGAAGCCAAGTCCTGGATGGCAGGAGGGGAGACGTGGCTGCCTATGGGCCTGGGGAGCAAGCCTTGGAGGCAGGGAGGCGCAGGGTGGTTGGGAGGGGACTGGGGCTAATGTGGGTTAGTACTACCTTTAGGCCCTTTGATGAGTTTGATTTCCATGACCTTCTCAGCTGGCGGTTTCCGGCGCATGACGTAGAGGCGAACAATGGAACCCGCTTCTTTGAGGGCCTCCACTGCAGCTGAATGGGTCACCTCCCGAACATCCACTTCATTTACAAACAGGATGCTGTCGTTGACCCTGGAACCAACAATGTGGGTCAGAGCCAGGAGCTTCCTGCTGCCCAGCCCTCCCTTTCCAGTAGTATCAGCTTTCTTTTTCTTTTTTTCTTTCTTTTTTTATTTTTTTGTTTTGTTTTGGTTTTTGGTTTTTGTTTTTGGCCTGTTTTGTTTTTCGGGGCAGGGTTTCTCTGTGTAGCCCTGACTGTCCTGTAGGCCATGCTAGCCTCGAACTCACAGAGATCTGCCTGCCTCTCCCTCTCAGGTACCGGGATTAAATGCATGTGACATCACCTTCCGGAAGGTATTAGCTTTCTAAACCCTGTCTTCTCTCCCCACCTGAGGCGGCCATCCTGTGCTGCAGCCCCACCAGGAATGATCTTGGTGATGAAAATGGATGGGTCGTCACCGACGTGAGGGTTGTCGGTGCCGCCTGCGATGCTGAAGCCCAGACCTGAGTTACCCTGGGAAGAAGGAGGACAAGAGGATCAGCTCCCCTTATTGCCCATTCTGTTAAGGGAAGTGAGAAAGGGACAGGACTAGAAAGGTGCAGCTAGAACACACAGGGTCAGGACACCTAGGAAACATGGGCACAAAAAGAGAAACACCAGCCCAGAACCAAGGGGATGTGGACAGAGGGCCTGGCTCTCACCCTTTCCAATGGGGATGTGGACAGAGGGCCTGGCTCTCACCCTTTCCAGTGTGATCTCCTCGTATTCCATCTCCCCCTCTGTCCCGTTCACCTGCAACTCCAGCACGGGACAGAAACACAAAAACAGTGAGACAGACATTCTGGTCAGAGAACATGCCCCTCCCACCCCATACAAGGAGTCATTCCCTTCCTCTCCCCTACCCTTTTGCTATGTCCCCAGCCCCAAAATCTAAACAACTCACATATCCCGGGGCTTCTAGGGTGTCCGTGTTGACAATCACAGGGGGAGAATTGGCCTGGCAGAGAAGACAGAAGACAGAAAGCTACCTAAGACTTGGTTCCAGAGGAAGTCCATAAGCAGAGGTGGCCCTACCAGTCTGGATCCCCTGGAACTGCATAGGCAAGTCCACTCCACCACCTTCAAAGCAACTCAAGGACCCAGCCTGCCTGCGTTACACAAACATGCTGCACTCGTGCGCACACACACGCACGCACGCACACGCGCGCACACACACAAGCAAGTGTGCGCACACACGCAGGCCCCTGTATGTTTAAAGAGGTGTATGAGAAGAGGGAAGAGAGAGACAGCCAGACGGAGAGGGGAGCAGCAGATGGTAAAGAGTGGGGAAAGGGGGAGCATGCTGGGGGGGGATGCTTCTCACCGGATGTAACACTACAGGGTGTTACATGCATTACGTGCTACGCATTACACCCCAGGGTTCAGGTCCACTAGGTCCTCATCTCCTCTTTAGAGTCCCCTTCCTGTCTCTATACCCTCACAATCACCCAAATATCTTGATAACCATCCCCCAAATTTGTCCCTCACCTTGGCACACATTTGCTCTAAATCTTGCGCCATGAGAATCCGGGGTTTCCCCAGCTTCTGGTCCCTCCCTCTCTCTCACCCACCCGCCATCCAATCCACCCCTTCCTCCAAGGACCAGGTTGCCTAGCGACAGTATCTAAGACCAGCCAAGACCTGGGGAGACCCACCTCCAGGAGGCCTGGTAGTCAGGACAACGGGTGGGGGGCGTGGCCTAGGGTACCACAGACTCCCTATAGTAAAAGACTGGATGAGTCCTCTCCGGCTCTGGCCCCGCCCACCATTAGCCCGGCCAAGAGGCCAGAACGCTTCTATTTGTGGGCGTGGGCGCAGTGCATCCCGAATAACCTGCCTTCCTCTCTCCTTTGAGCCCCTCACCCTACGCAGTGCAAAGAACGTCAGGAAGGAGGAAGGAGGAAGGAGGATAGTAAAAGGCATCCAGAACCCAGCCTGTTCTACAGTTCCCACTCCTCCCCGCCCCCACTTCATTAAGGAAAGGGTTAAAGCGAGGCGTGCCCTGGTCCCTGACGTCAGTGGCCTCAACGCAGCCAGGTCTCTAGCTAAACTACAGGGCGGGGACAGCTTTAGACTTGTCCTAGGGGCTTCCCCAATTGCCAGGGCAACCGAAGCCACGTCTCTATGGCAATGAGGTGAGGCTGCCAAGAGACTCCTTCCGGGGGTCCCCAATCTATTTCCTCCTTAGACAAATACTTGAAACCGACTAAGTACGAGGATTCCCAGTTCCCTTCCTAAGGTCTCCATCTCCTATAAAGGTCCCTCTCCCCCTCCCCCCGCACTGCTATTTTTCAAGTCCATTTCAGTCCCCTTAATAGATTTCATACCCATGCATCAACTGTCATCCCTCCCCAGGCAAACGCCGTTGTCTCGCCAATAGTCGCTGACTGCAGAAGAGTCATCAACATTTTCGCCCTCCATGGCACACATCCTCAGACCCACCTTATACTACAGCCTCTGCCCACCCCCAGGCCCTCCCTACCTAGTCTTCTCTACTCTCACCCACACCCTCCCTAGATCCTTGTCCCCAGCCTTCAGCTTTCCAAAATCTTCCAACCCCAGCCACCATTCTCCACCCACATCCCTGTCCCCATCCCAGACTTCGGCTCCACCCCATTCCTCTCCCACCCTTGCCTGTCACCCCTCTGTCACCTCGTTAGTCCCCTTTAAGCTCATTCCCAACCCTTTAAGGTTCTGCCCCAAATCACAGCCTCCTCAACCCACTGGCCATCTCCTTTGGATATCGGCGCCTCTCCTGTCCCTTGCTGAAGCCCTGTCCTGAGATGTCCCACCTTCACTGTGGCCCCTGCTGGCCCTCTCCTGTCCCTTGCTGAAGCCCTGTCCTGAGATGTCCCACCTTCACTGTGGCCCCTGCTGGCCCTCTCCTGTCCCTTGCTGAAGCCCTGTCCTGAGATGTCCCACCTTCACTGTGGCCCCTGCTGGCCCCTCTCCCAGCCGCTCCCTGAGCTCTGGTGCCACCGCGCCTTTGCACTGTACAACTGCTACCCTCCAGCACCTGTTTCCACCCTACCCAAGACATAATGGCCCTGTCTTGCAAAAGGCATCTGGAATCTTCTTTCACTCCTTGAAGCCACAGAGTTGCACACAAATATTCTGCACTGTTCTCATTTCCAGGGCTTCGTCTTCCTTCCTCTCAAGTAGGATATTGAGCAGCCCCAATTCCGGTCTCACCCCATGCCTCCAGACCCTGGGTCTTTCCCACTTTTCTCCAACTCCTCCCTCTGCCACTTCTAGCCTCAGCCACTTCCCTGCCACATCCCTGCTTCATCCCTGGCTCACAAACCTCCTCCCATCCTCTTAGTAAAATGTCAGCAACTGGGGACCTCCTTCCTAAAGCACCCCACACTTCGAGCCCCTCAGTGTGCTCCTCGGTCTTACAGCTCATGTCCCTAGAAGAGGAGATTGAGAGAATGGGGGCTGGGAAATGGAAGATCTGGGAAATAAGGCCTCTCAGGCCTGGAGAAAGAAAAAAAAGAAAAAAGAAAAAGCATACTGTGGGCACAAAGGAGGAGGAGAAGGGGAACAGGTGGCCATATATAATAATGAGGACAGGAACGGCTGAAGAAGGTATGGGTGGAGGTGAGAGCAAAAGGAGAAAAAACCAGAGACGATCAGGGAACAGTGGAACTGGGAAAGAAATGGGGAGCTGGAGGACAGAGAGAGGACCAACTGCTCAGACCAGGAGAGGATTGATCAGGCCACAGAGGCCTGAGCTGGGGTTCAGCGAGAGGGGGAAGGAGAGGCATGCGTGGGAGGAAGAGAGAGGCAGCATCAAGAACCAGCCAGCCAGCCAGCAGGGAGGGGGAGCACGGGAGGGGAGCAAAGGCTGGGCACAGGAAGAGGCAGAAAGGACCAAGACTTGAAGTCTCAGTCCAGCCAGATGGAAAGAGCTGGAGACTCAGGAACAGGCAGAGCCAGGCCCAGAGGCAGAGGTTGGGGGAGGAGGTGGGGAAAGGGACAGGAGCAAATGAGGGCATCAGGCACTTGGAACTGAGCTCTGGACACAGAAGAGTGAGGCGGGGGTGGGGGTATAAAGGAATGGAGAGGGCCATGGCACTGGGGGCACTTCTTAGGGGATCCTCCATCCATCTCAACACACCAAACATACAAAAAGGCACATACATCCTGGCTATAAGGCGCTGCACCCACTCCCACTTGCCTGGCCTATTTCTCTTCTGTGAGACCAAAGTGTTTTTAGCGTCGTGTTCCCTCCCCCAGTCAAGAAGCACAACCCCCAACCCCAGCCCCAGGAGCCCAAGACCCAGATGCCAGACCACCCTCAATCTTTTCCCCCCCATAGCTCTTGCCCTACCGGCCCTTGGGAATTGCTGCAGCTCCGAGGTTCCGAGGGCCGCACTGGGGAGGGGGCCGCCAGGGTCTCCTACCTTGAGGGGGGAGAGGTGGGCGTGGCCCACGACCCCATGGACGGCCTCGAGGTGGGACAAGTTCCTCTCCGCCACGTGCACCAGCTCGGGGGCGTTTACCTGGTTGGGGAGGTGGGCCGGGCTGTGCTCCAGAGGGGGCGTGTCTTCATCTTGGTAGCGGTATTTCTGGGACGGGGACCGAGGCAGTCACTGGACCAGCCCAGCGCCTCAGGCTTCGGGCATCCGCCCGGACCGCCTCCTTTTCCCCCAGCAGTGCAGTGCGGAAGGCCCTGGGGCCTGACCAGCTCCTCCCCCTCCCTCTCCTCCAGCCCATTGGCTCCCCTCTCTCCACCCTCCCGACAACCCCCTCTCCAGCCAAGGCCTCAGCACCTTTCATCTCTACCCTAGTGCAGGCTCCAACCTCCAACTTGGCTACTCCTCAGACCAAAGGACTCTGTCTACCCGCACCCCCCCCACCACCACCACCACCATTGTCTCCAAGCCTTTCCCAAGCAAGGCTTCATCGTCCACTCCGTCCCTTCAAGAGTTCTAGCACCTGACCTTTGTACCCTCATTTATCCCCAAGTTCTTTGCTTCCATCATCATCTACCATTCCCATACTCCATCTGACGCCCCTGCTCTACAGCCTACCCCACCACCCCAGCCTCCCCATTGAAACTGACTCTCCAGCACCTTTGCATGCCTGAAGCAGGAACCAAAGTCAGGTACTTCAGCTAGAGAGTACTTGCCATCAGCAGCCCCTAAGCAGGGCAGGGCTAAACCTGCCCCGCTCTTCCTTCATTGGCCTCACTCGTTCAGAATTACTCAGCAACGGGGCCCCAGAAGCTAGCCAGCTAATCCGGATACTAGACAGGGATGGAATGGGGGAGGCAGCCAGGGGAACAGAGGCAGAAAGGCTCTGGTCGGGGGAGGGGGAGGCAGGAATGGGTGCCAAGCCTCTGATTGAAGAAGAGGATAAATTGTTAAACTGAATTTCTGGTCTCCCTCTGACTTTCGGAGGTAAAAGACTCAACATGACTTCCTGCCCAATTAACCAGCTGCCAGGACATAAGCCTTCTGGCCAGCTTAATAGTGACATCAGTAAATGAGATTAACTGGGGGTCAGAGAGGGGAACCGTGCAGATAGAGGCTGCTGGAAGCCCACCTGGCTCCTTCCACATCTACCTTCTACAAGGCCCTTCTAGGCTCCTTCCCTCCAGAGTTGACCCCCCACCCACAGAAGCAGAACTGTCAAAACTCTAGAGTCAGGGAAGAAGAGAGTACCAGATGCAGGGTTCCCTTTGAGACTGGAGAAAACAAAATACAGCCGCTACAACATGTGGGCAGAATTTCCCTCCCAAGGTCTGAGAAGCTGAGAGTACCAACAGTTGGGGGCAACAGTTGCAAGACTGAAAAGAAGGAAGCTTATCAGGACAATGGATGCCAAGTTGACTGTGGATTCAGTGTGCAGTAGGAGGACTGGGGAGGCAAGTTGTTCTGCCAACAAGATTCTCATACCAGAACAAAAGGCAACTAGAGTTAAGGAGCATCTTGAGCTGGGCATGATCGCACACGCCTTTAATCCCAGAGCTTGGAAGGCAGAAGCAAGCAGATCTCTGTGAGTTTGAAGCCAGCCTGGTCTACATAGAAAGCTTCAGACCAGCTAGGGTTACATAGTGAGACCCTGTCTCAATAAATAAATAAATACACTCTACATGTTTAAAAAGTCTTAAAGAAGGAAAATGGGGTTCACCAAGTGTGGATCACAGATTTAGAGAATGTCAAACTCTAGGTGTCAGTTTCACGGACAAAGAAAAAATATAAAGACAAAAATCTGCTGTGGTAATATATGCTTAAATATCCACGCTCTGGAAGCAGAAGGCTTAGAAGTTCAAGGTCATTCGTGGCTACATAGTGAGTTCAGGACCACTCTGAATCCTATTTTACACCCACCCCCCCCAAAAAAAAAGAAGAGAGGAAGGAAAGTAAGGAGAACACAGGCAAAAGAGCCCTCCTTGAAGGCTGAACTGTATTGGATTAGCAGCGTTGTGTGTGTGGCTCTAAATGGCCACTGCACACGCTGGGGGGAAATGCCCTAGACAGTAAATGCACAAAAGAAATTGCCCTGAACTCCCTGGAAGATAAATTAACCAGGACAAAAACTTGTCCCTTCATGGTCACCCCACAGGAAATTTCTAAATCTCTGGAACTGCCAGGTGCACCAAAGAAAATGGAGACATGAAGGGAGACAATCAATCATTTATTCTAGGTAAGAATCAAGGGTAATTTTTATCATAGTGAGCCGCCATATCTCTCTGTTCCACCCCTATGATGGGGAGGGACTTGTGTCTGACACTAAAGAAAAGGGTTTGGAGACTGGCAGGCAATGTGAGGGAAATGGGGTCCACAGAATGAAGAACCAAAGTTCTCAAGATGTACCTGGAAGAGTTAGGGTCTATGGTCAGTCCCTGGAGATTTTACATTGAGAAAGAACTCTAAAGGGGTAGGGATGGTAGGAAAACAATTCTGACATTGCAAACCTGGAGGTGGGGAGGTCGACCCCTCTCGGTCCTGGATTACAGGCCAGCTGAAGCCAGACAGGAAGGAGGACAATCTCCTGTAACCCACTGGGAGGCGGGGTCCTGACTGGCACTCTATATTATTGGGGCAAGTCTGCACCCTCAATATATCCCTGCAGTACCTTCCCCCATCTTCAAAGCCCCAGCTGCACAGAATGACCTGGAACCGGGGCTTGTACCCCAAAAATAGAGGGGTGCGGATTAAAGTGGATAACAAGAAGTTAACACACTTTAACCCACTACGCCTGTTTTCAAGAAGTTGCAACCCAGAGACCCCATGCCAAGCAGAGGGAAGAGCGACAGACTTGAAGCTTCATCTTGAGATGATGGGGGGGGGGTTGTCTGGGAAGAGGGAAGCGGGCCGGATCCCATACCGCGGCACGTACCACGCAGAGACACATGGAGGCGAATCTGTTCCGAGTCGACATGGAGAAGGGGAGGGGGACTAAGGGGAGGGTAGAGGTGGGATAGCAAGGGTGCTGGGTTGGGGGGGAGGGGCAGAGGGGGCGGGGGCTGCGGCGGCCGCGGCGACCGGAGGCTGCGGCCAGGGAAGGGGGGGCGGCGCCTGCGCAGTACGGGAGAGCGTCATGATGGGAGAGAAGGGTGAGGGGGAGACCCTCTTGGCTACCAACTTCCCGGATTCCAGCTGTTTCCCTGCGAACTCCAACTTCCCAGGTATACTCCTATTTCGACCCCTCTACAAATACTGACACTTGGAAACTTTAGCAGTTTATCGCTCTGGTTCTCAAGGGCCCCCTATTTCACCTAATTCTCCACCGCCCCGAAAACACTGGGTTTCTATTACAAAACCCCAATGGGTCTCTCATGGGTGCTGTACTCCTAGACTACAGGAGAAGCAACCACACTTCTCCCTATCGCTTCTGAGAACTCCTAGGGCTCCCAAGCCCCCACTCGAAGCCTCTCACTGTAAACACCCCACCGGATTCCAAGGCATCTACTCTGACAGAGTTCCTGCAGCCCATCCAGCCCCACCCCAAAACTAGACAATGCTTTACTCAAGAGTTAAGAACCACAGCTCTTCAATGTGCCTTCAAATTTATATACCCTTTAAATCATTCCTTCCTAAGTCCTGCCTGCCCCCTGTCCACTGCTAGTGACCTTAACATTAATATATTGCCATTGGCTAGCACAACCATCCAAATAAGGCCTCTTCAGATTTGTTTAGAGATGCCTTGTCCAAACACTAAACTAAATGATATTATGGACTCTCTAAGATACCAACCCCCCAAAACCTCACCAGAACCCAGTTTTGAGTGTTATCTAATCTGCCTTAAAGCAACCCTTCCGAACTCATTTGCAGTCTCTTCTCATTATTCCCAAACTCTTGCCTTATATTAAGAAATATTTTGGCCGGGCGGTGGTGGCGCACGCCTTTAATCCCAGCACTCGGGAGGCAGAGGCAGGCGAATCTCTGTGAGTTCGAGACCAGCCTGGTCTACAAGAGCTAGTTCCAGGACAGGCTCCAAAACCACAGAGAAACCCTGTCTCGAAAAACCAAAAAAAAAAAAAAGAAATATTTTGCCGGGCAGTGGTGGCTCATGCCTTTAATCCCAGCACTCAGGAGGCAGAGGCAGGAGGATCTCTGTGAGTTCGAGGCCAGCCTGGTCTACTAAGTGAGTTCCAGGGCTGTTATACAGAGAAACCGTCTCAAAAAAATAAAAAAGAAAAGGAAAAAAAGATATTTTATCTTTTATTTAAATTTTTATTGCATTTATTTATGTGTTTGTGAGTATATACATGTCTATACTGTGCTATGCATGAGGAGGTCAGGGAACAATTTTAGGGAGTTAGTTCTCTCCTTTCACCAAGTGAGTTACAAGGATCTAACTCAGGTCATCACGTTTAACAGCAAGTATCTTTACCCCTAAGCCATCTTGACAGCTCATATGTGTATATATACATACATACATACATACATACATACATACATACATACATATACATGTATGTATATATATATGTATGTATATATTGAAAGAGAATAGAGTCTCATGTAACCCAGACTGACCCAAAATCTTTATGTAGCTGAGGGTGATCCTGATCCTCCTGCCTCTACTTCCCAACTTCCTCTACCCCCCCAAATTCTGAGATTACAGATATACACCACCATATCTAACTAGTCTTTTCTTTACACCTCAAATTTGTAAATTTTCAGGCTGCCCCCACTTCTCAACATTCTCTCCACGATGTTGAGCTACATTTTTGCTGAAAGATTTGCTCCCAAATATATTTCTTTTTTCTTTCTTTCTTTCTTTCTTCCTTGTTTTGTTTTGTTTGTTTTTTGAGACAGGGTTTCTTTGTGTAGCTTTGGTTGTCTTGGAACTAGCTCTGTAGACCAGGCTGAGCTAGAACTTACAGAGATTCGCCTGCCTCTGCCATCTGAGTGCTGAGATTAAAGGTGTGTGCCACCACCGCCAAGCTCCAAATATCTTTTCTACTACACTTAAGGGTGGGGGAAAGAAGCATCAGGCTAGACATGGTGGTGCTTTTCTTTAACCTCAGCACTGGGGAAGCACAGGCAGTGATCTCTGTGAGTTCCAGGGCAGCATGACCCTACATAGTGAGACCCTATCTCAAAATAATTTCACCAATGATCTGGACCTCAATTTACAGTGACCCACAAATCTTTCAGAATACCCTAAATTGCCCCATGTCACTTCAGTCTTCCATCAATTCCCAAACTCTTGAACTTGCAAACCTCTCTCCCAAATATCCTCCCAGTAAATGCCATCTCTCTAGTGAGGGTTCTCCCCAAATCAGCTGTCTACAGAATATAAAATTCCCACCTAAGGCAAAAGGCGCTAATGACCTCCGTAGATTCTCAACCCTGCACTTATTCCGCATCTGTTAGGTAAGCCCCCCAAAATGAACGTCCCCCCGTCAGTGTCCTACTTTTATTTCTGGGCAAAATGCATGGGTCCTCAGAAACCACCAATGTGAAACGGGCTTGTACTCAAAATTCCTTCCTAGTCTAGAAAATATATAGGCCCTTCTTCTCCACCAGTAGGCGCTATGGACTATTAAGACCCTCTCCCATCCCCCATTTCCTTTTTCCCTCCATTTTCCGTTTCCCCGTTGCCGGGCAACGCAGCAATCAAGGACTTTGCCGTCGCCTAGCAACTGTCTCCCTGGAACAGAGCTGAGGTAGGAGGGGTACTCTGATGAAATCTGAACAGGCCTCCATCTTAGGAAGATTGAGACGTCACATCTCCAACCCACGGATTCTCCTTTGCAAAGACCCCCGCATCCCGCAGTTACTTGGACTACCGCCACACGAACCCGGTCTCCTTTCGGTACAGGAACCACACCCCGCCCCTCCCGGGTCAGCCCCGCCCTCATGTTGGTCTGGCAACGTAGTCCCTCCTCTTTCTGAGGGTTGCTGCCCGCCTCCTCCGATAGAGTAAGCCGACTCCGCCCACCTGACTCTGTGAAACCACGCCTCCCTCCGCTTCCCGCCCATTCGCTCCCCCGGCCTCGCCCACACTATCCTTCCACCACGCCCCTGCCGACCAATGAATGAAGCGTTTGGCCACAGTGCCCCGCCCCCAGCACCTTAGTTTTGCCCAATAAGGACCACCCAGAGGGCTTAACCACTTCGCCTCTGGGGCCCTGGCCAAATGCCCCCTATCTTTTCCCTACTTTTGCCCCAGCCCCCATTTGTTCTGCTCCGCCCTCCGCCACCCTCGCCCTGCCCTCAAATCCGCCACGCAACTTCAGTCGTCGCTGGTTACCATGGCAACTGCGGCAGCAGCGCGGGGAGAAGGGGGAGGGACGGGGGCGGAGTGGGAGAAAGCTGCTCTGAGATAGAGATACTGGCAGAGATCTAGGTACCGAATAAGACTCAGTGATAGCTGTAAAGCAGAGTTTTCACAGCGCGCAGAGCTGAGCAGATATTAAGTATTCAATAAATGTTCCTTAAATTACTGCAGCAGTTTATAAATACAGGCTACGAAAGATAGGAGGGCCATCAAACAGACCAGGAGCGATCAGTGACTACAAAGCCTGAGCACTCCCAAACCCACCCCGCAGAATTTTCGGAGAGCAAAAGCTATGTGTCCCTGCTGGTTTTTCCTGGGCTCCCCACCACTGCCCTGGATAGAGAGGAACCACAACTCCCAACAGTCCTAAGGACAGCCACACTCTACCACTGAGGGATCTTGTACCTCAAGGCCTTATGGGAGTTGGAGTCCCTCCATCCTGAAGGCTGACAAGTTTTCTGGCCAATGAATGTGGCAAACCTAGGTCTCCAAACCTCAATAAAACCCGAATGCATGAGGCTCTCTGTGAGCCTCCTACCTTTAGGGAGGCTCAATCATGTGCTCCATCGAACACATAGGAGTGTGGAGCTGAGAATGAATAAATACATCCACCCAGAATAGGTAGCAGTGTAGGCAAGCCCCTCACCCTTACTGGCATTCGTGTGCTCACGTGTTAGAGGCAGAACCCACACATTCCAATGGGTTTCCTATATACATCTGTACACAGGTGACAACAGCTAGGAAGCCAAGGCCAAGGGTCAGGCCTAAGGACAAGAGACAGAAAAAGCACAGGCAGACACTCAAAGAAGGCCAGAAGAACGGAGGATCAAAAACCTACTGAAAAATCAGCAACCTGGAAGAAAGCCCAAAGCCCACAAAACAGGAGAAAAACAAGCATCGAGGGGCACAAACCTAAAATCTTCAGCTCCCAATCTCCAATCATGCTTACACGTGCACAATGCATGTGTATACACATGTGTGAGTTTGTGGCAAGGAACATGTGTGTCCTCAGCTCCCTCCCATAAGAAGCTGCAGTTCCCACTAAATATAACCCCCTCCCCAGCCTGTGACTCACCCGGACCCCGCCTCCCCCGGCCCCCACTTCCTGTCCCACCCCCCCAGCCCCCAGCTGCCTGCCACCCGCCCAAGCCTCCCTCCACACACCAGGCATCCAGCTTGCCAGTCCCAGAGTCTGGGAGCAAAGGACCTAGACCTAAACATCCTACCAGGCGCTTGCTAGGGCTTTTCATCCCAGGACTCCCATTCTTTCCAGGCTCTAACCACAGGGACTCTGTACCCTTGTATGGATCCTGGCTCTGCCAGCCCTGCCCTCCTCCACCACCTTTTAATCCCAGTAACCTCTTCACCCCATAAGTCTTCAGAGACCCTTATGCCCAGGTGTCCTCCCGAGAGTCAGGGGCAACTGTCCCCTCCATCTGCTCTTCTGCTTCCTTGATCAGGACCAGGTGAACTGTGTGAGATCGGGATACTGGGCGCCTGCCTGGGCTATCCCTGAATTCTGCAACATCCACATGGTCCCCTCCTCAACTACCTTCTCTCTACCCTCATACCCTAAACCTGTCATCCTTCTTTGGAGACGGCAACCTCATCTTTTGCGACCTTCTGGCTTCCATGGGAGTACCCCGAATTCTAATCTCACCTGGTCCATTCTCTCAGGTAATTCTGTATCAGGCCCCAGCTCTCCCACAACCCCCAGGTTGCTCTATTCCATATAATTAAGCCCTAAATTAAAATTTCCCTCAAATCAGGAGCATCCTAAACATATCTACCACAAGATGTCCTGTGTCCTGCAGGGCCACCCTTACCTGCCAGCTGATCTCTCTTCCCAGACAAGCCAAACACTCACAACCAGTAATCTTTACCCTCATGCCAAGAGACCCCCAAACTGGCCAGCACCTAGAAACCAGCTTCTTTGCCCAGGAAGAAAGAAAAACCCCCAGCAACACACACATAGCCCACCTTCCCACATATATGAGCATAACTCCCATGTGAGCCAGGCAGGCTTCTCCCTAAATAAATTGCCCTCAAAACATCACTGGTGAACACCAAAGCCCACCAAGTCACCCCAAATACCAAATTCTCCATTTCTCTATAGGTACAAAATGATCACTCCAGGTGGCACCTGTGGCCAAATCCACCGTTTTGTCAGATGTGAACCCCAAAACTAAATTGTGACCCCTCTAATACATCTTATTTCAGATGCTCTCACTCCAGGGTCTGCAACCCTAGAGAAGGCCTACCTAATCCTCTTCACAAATTCATCACCTACTCCCTCTCCCCACGGCCCCCCCCATCATGCTTACCTTGGTTGTCACTATACAGAGACAGTCCATGTTGGGGGGCCTGGCCGCGGCGGCGAGTAGGGGGCTCTGACTTCATTGGAGTTTTGTTCCTCCCCTTGGTGGGTTCTCACCCCTCCCCCCTCCGCACCCCACTTTTGCAGGGGGGGCCAGGATGGGGGGAGGGGTGAGAGGGGAAAGAGAAGGTTGGAAAAGAGAAGGATAGGGGAGCGTGGAAGGGAGGGGGGACCCTAAAAGGGGCTCCCAAGTGTAAGGGAGGGGGCTTGAGGAGCACACCCCGATTCTCAGGAGGGGCAGGGGCACCGGGGGCTGGCAGCCCCGGACTTCTGGGGCTGGAGCATGAGCTGGGGTGGGGGAGGGGAACTGGATTTCGGGAAGCCCCGGGATAAGCAGGGGTCTTGCCGAACGGCCAGGGGCTAGGGGCCGTGGCGGGGGAGTGGGGTGGGGGGGGTGGAGATGGCAGCGGCCGATGAAGCCGCGGAGCCGAGGAGGGAAGGGGAGAGAGGAGGAGAGAGGAAGCAGGGGGAGGGAGGGAGGGAGCTTGGAGCCAGAATGGGGGGGTGCCTTGGCAATGTTAACTCCTTCACTGCTGGCAGGAGCCCGGATAATGGGAAAGGAGATAGAAGCAGGAGCGGAGATGCCCTACGGCAAACATGGAGACCTAGCTAGCCTCGGTGATGACAGCAAAGACAAGGAGGATGGATTTCATTTCTTAAAAGGAAAAAGCCCACAGCTGGGATGGGAGCATCCCTGGAGGGAGGTCACAGCATGGGGTAGGGTCTGAGGGAGGGGCTGACAGCAGGGAATCCTGCGGGCCTAGTTCTCCCCCAGGATTCACAGGAAGTCTGACAAGTAATCATGGCCTGGACTCTCTGGTGCTGAAACTGGGGCAATCCAACAAAGGGGAGAAGGAGGAAGGGGTACAGGGCTGGTTGGCCACAGAAAGAGCACTCTCAGTAGCCCCAACCCCTCAGGCAGTACTCAGGATTTTGTTGCCAAGGCCCATAAGTCTCAGTTTAATATTTTAGTAGGGAATTTGTGTGTCCCTCCAGTCCTGCCTGCTCAGTCAGGAAGCCAGGCACCCACCTTCACCCCCTTACCTGGCCCTCAGAGATGGAAGCCTCATAATAGTCCAGAATGTCTGTTATAGGAAGAGAACTAAGTCACCTCCCACATCCCAGGCCTCTCTGGCCACCCCTGCTACCCATGTCTTCTGTTTGGCAAGACAAGCTCCTCTAGTTAGGCTGATGGATGCTGACAGGGGCACAGAGGGACGACTCTACAGAAGCTACAGCTTGGACCAGATGCCCTAAGGCTTCTATCCAGTCCAGAACCTGGAACACTTGCCCTCAGAGGCCCAGGCCAACCCTTTCCACCGTGACCCCTCAGAACCCTGGAATTACTCACCCAGTAGGGCCTGGAAGAGGTCACTGTGCAGCACTGTAAGGAGGGGAGGTGCCCACCGCAATAGTGGGGGGGCCAAGAGCCAGAGGGCTGACCTGGGAGCTGGTGAGAAGCAAGTGACAAAGGGTTGGGGCCAAGCCACTTACACATTTAGTCATCTAAGGAGTCCCCAGCCTTTGTCCTTTCACTCCGGACCCCATAGTGAGACCCGGGCCCCCATCACAGATCCAGATCTCCCCTCCAAAGACCCATCTTTCACCTCTTGGTCTCTGGGACATCTCTCTCTTCTCTTGCTTTAATCTCCCTAATCCGACCAGATTGGAGTTGAGCTGTCTTTTCCCTAAGCAGGTGCAGCTCCTAAAGTAGGCAAGCAGACCATGGTGTCATTCTGCCACGGGACCCCACATAGTGTGCGCCCCAAGAGCCAGTATAATTTAGCTATTTTCCTGAAAAGTGGGAAAGAGGAATTCTCTAAGGCAGTTCCAACAATTCAAAAGAGTTAAGTTGAGCCCAGCTCTTTCTTGTCCCAGGCCTGAGCACAGTGAGAAGTATGAAAAGAGGGGTATACACGGGTCAGTGACATGTCTCACTGGGAAAGGGGACTTGCTGCCAAGCCTGACATCAGGGACCCACAGAAAGGTGGAAAGAGAGAACTGACATTAAAAGCTGTCTTCTCACTAGCGCTTGTGTGAGCACACACACACATAAACAACCGACCAGCGCTTGTGTGAGCACACACACACATAAACAACCGACTAGCGCTTGTGTGAGAACACACACACATAAACTGACTAGTGCTTCTGTGAACACACACACACATAAACAACCGACTAGCGCTTGTGTCAACACACACACACATAACCAACTAGCGCTTGTGTGAGCACACACACACATAAACAACCGATTAGCACTTGTGTGAGCACACACACATAAACAACCGACCAGCGCTTGTGTGAGCACACACACACAAACAACCGACTAGCGCTTGTGTGAACACACATACACTTAAACTACCGACTAGCGCTTGTGTGAGCACACACACACATAAACAACCGACTAGCGCTTGTGTGAACACACACACACATAAACCACCGACTAGTGCTTGTGTGAACACACACACATAAACAACCTTCGGAGTACTTGTGAGAGCTACACACACATAAACAACCGACAAATGCTTGTGTGAGTGCACTCACATAAACAAATACATTTTTAAATCAGGCTTAGGAGAGTGATGGCTCAGCAATTAAGAGCATTAGTCGCTGAGCCAGGTGGTGGTGGCACACACGTATAGTCCCAGCACTTGGTGAAGCAGAGGCAGGCGGATCTCAGTGAGTTCAAGGCCAGTCTGATCTACAAAGTGAGTTCCAGGATAGCCAGGACTATCACACAGGGAAACCCTGTCTGGAAAAACAGAAAAACAAAGCAAACAAAGAATGTTTGCTGCTCTTGCAGAGGACTCGGGTTCAGTTTCCAGCACCCACACACAGCACACAACTATCTGTAACTCCAGTTGCAGGGGATCCAATGCCCTCTTCTGACTTCTGTAGGCACGGGGAGACATGTCATGTGTATATATACATGCTGGCAAAGTACTCATATACATCAAGTCTAAAATAATACAATAAACCTTTTAAAAGTTATAAAGAAATATGCCGGGTGGTAGTGGCATATGCCTTTAATCTCAGCACTTGGCAGAGGGAGGTGGATCTCTGTGAGTTCGAGGCCAGCCTAATCTTCAGAATGAGTTCAAGTCCCAGTACTCGGGAGGCAGAGGCAGGCGGATCTCTGCGAGTTCGAGACCAGCCTGGTCTACAAGAGCTAGTTCCAGGACAGGCTCCAAAACCACAGAGAAACCCTGTCTCAAAAAACCAAAAAAAAAAACAAAAAAAAAAACCAAAACAAAACAGAATGAGTTCAAGGACAGCCAGGACTTCACAGGAAAACCTTTTGTCTTGGAAAAAGAAGGAAAAAAAGAAGGAAAGAAGAAAGGTAGACAGGCACATTGTTCTTCCAGAGGACCTGAGCTATGTTCCCAGCACCCATGTAGGAGACTCACAACTGCCTGTAACTCCAGCTCCAGAGGACCCATTGCCTCTGGCCTCTACCGACACTGCGCTCGTGTGCACATACCTATATATGAACACACAGACACACATAATTAAAACCCTTTTTTAAAAACAGAGTATAAGCTTCTTGTTATTTGGAGTTTTTAACTTTAAAAAAAACAAAACAAAAAACAGAGTCTCTGAGGCCTCAAATTCACGGTGATCCTTCTGGCTCAGCCTCTCCGGGAGTCCATGAAAAAGACCAGAGGCTTCTTTTTTGTTTTGTTTTGTTTTTTTTTTGTTTGTTTGTTTGTTTTTCGAGACAGGGTTTCTCTGTGGCTTTGGAAGACCAGAGGCTTCTACTATGTGCTTTGTGCTTTTAGAGGTTTTGAGTTGGTGAAACCTCCTAGATCTCAGAATTTGCTTAGAGCACACTCCAGCTTGTATCTGCCACCTCATCCCCCTCTTTATTTGTTGGAGACATTTTCCAAACAATCCATGCCTCTGCACCTGACATACACCTTCCATCCTTTTTCTCTGCAAGAAGTCCTCCCTCCGGTCTACCTCCATCCCCCTGGCTGTTGTCACTTAAACTCCTCCCCATTTCGCCCATATTATCTCATTCCTGTTTAGCAGACAAGACTTTAGTTCAGACCTGAGGCATTAAAGAGTTTGAGAAAGAAAACGGATCGCTGGAAGATCTTTCACTCTAGGTCACTCCAGAATACAAGGACCGGGCGCACGCAGGAACTTCAGCTCCCACCATACATCGGGGCCGGAAAGACCACGCCCCCAGCGCAGTGCATTATGGAGCATGGGTCAGGGCCCAGACTCAAAATCTTTAGCCAGGCTGGACGTAGGGAGAGGTCAGCGGTCAAGGCTTCTGGGGCAGCTTGGAGATGCAGTCGGCTTGGATGAGCCCGAGTGTGGGGCGGCACCTGCTGCGGCTGGGAACCCGAAGGTCTGTATATGGCAGGGGGACAGCGGGTCTGGAAACCTGGGCAGGACTGAACCCCGACTCTTTACAGCTCGCAATCTACTGTGCTTCTGAGACAGCATCGGCCCACCTCTGCCCAGCGACTTTATGCCAGTGAGGCCGCTCAGGTAAGTGACGGATGAGGGAAAGGGGCATAGAAGTGGGAGTTGTATGCTTTCACTAGCCTGCGACCAACAGGGGTCTCTGTCTTCATCCCAGTCACCTGGCTGGTGAAAACTCTGGCACCGAAAGTAGGGGAAAGGGCAAGCCAGGGTGCCCTAGTGAGAAAGTAGGGGAAAAGACACTTGATCGCACAGTTCCCAGAGCCAGCGCTTCCCGGTGTTCTTCGCGGCACACCCATCTCGAGCCTTTTAACTGCTCTTCCTCCCCTTTCCCCAGGCAGTTCTGGACAAGCCAGGAACCCTCTCCTCCGATGCTTCCACCGGAGAAAAACCAGCCAAGGCAGTAAGTGACCCGGAAATTGGATCGACCCATATAAGCCAGGAGTGGACCCACGCCAACCAGCCTCCTGAAACGTTTCTTCCCTGCCCAGGAATCCAAGTCCTTTGCAGTGGGAATCTTCAAAGGCCAGCTCACCACCGATCAGGTGTTCCCATACCCATCTGGTAAGCAAAGGGTAGTCAGAGGCAGAGTAGGCAGGGCAGCCTCCCTACCTGACTGGCCCGTTTGCTTTCCCACTCTGCAGTGCTCAACCAAGAACAGACACAGTTTCTCAAAGAGCTGGTGGGACCAGTGGGCCGGTTCTTTGAGGTAAGCAATGAATGGGGCACGCCCCTCTTGGGATAGGCAGATGTTAAGCTTAGAGGAGCCTCTGAATGTGGGGTCCTGTTCCCTGCCCAGGAGGTGAATGACCCCGCCAAGAATGACTCCTTGGAGCAGGTGGAGGAGACGACTTTGCAGGGTCTCAAGGAACTGGGGGCATTTGGTCTGCAAGTACCCAGTGAGCTGGGTGGTTTGGGCCTCTGCAATACCCAGGTGAGAGGACTCTCCCCCTTGTTAACAGCCCAGTCAGCTTCCTCACCACCAGGGCCACGCACAGCCAGGGGTTGCTGCCTGCCTGCTGTTTCCCAGCTATGCGGAACCCTCCCCTGAAAACACTATCTATGTGCAGCCCACTAGGACCAAGGTCCTAACCCTGAACCTAAGCCTTTAGGGACTGTGTGGCAACAGGGTAGTGGGCAATATTCCCACCAAGGCCAGGGGCAGTTGGGCATAGCAGTGCATGCCTTTAGTCCCAGCATGCTGGGGGCAGAGGCAAGGGGACCTCTGAGTCTGAGGCCAGGCTGACCAGGGCTACATAGTGAGACTGTCTCAGGAAACAAAAGATCTAGGCCCTTTGGTGTCCCTGCTCTTGTTTCCTCAGGAAAGGGTGGTGCATGCTAGGCGAGCACTCTACCACTGAGCTACACCACCAGTCCTCCCCGGGACTTTCAGGGTCCCACATTACTCTGACATGCTCACAGTAGAGATGACACAGGTCAGCCGCTGCGCTGCCCTATTGCCTGTACTCTCCTGTTGAGGCCCAGTTCAGTGTAGCTCGTTACCATCCCAGACGCCTTCTTCCCCTCCAGTATGCTCGCTTGGCAGAGATCGTGGGCATGCATGACCTTGGTGTTAGCGTTATCCTGGGAGCTCATCAGAGCATCGGTTTCAAAGGCATCTTGCTCTTTGGCACAAAGGCCCAAAAAGAAAAATACCTCCCCAAAGTGGCATCTGGTAAGACAACCTTAGGAGGCCTAGGGGTAAGAACTGTGAGTGGCTTGTGGTGTCACAAGGAACTGCCTGGGGATAGTATGGGAAGGACACAACTTTGATGGTCAGCAGGATTTCAGGTAAACCTGTTCCTCCCCAACAGGGAAAACTTTGGCTGCTTTCTGCCTAACTGAGCCCTCCAGCGGGTCGGATGCAGCCTCCATTCGAACCTCAGCTGTGCCCAGCCCCTGTGGGAAATATTATACTCTCAGTGGAACCAAGATTTGGATCAGGCAATCTTCCATTTCCCTTCATCCCTTCATCCTGATCTCCTGACCTCTCTGCTCTGAGCCACACCACTTACTGGTCACCTCCTTCTTCCACAGCAATGGGGGCATCGCGGATGTTTTCACTGTCTTTGCCAAGACACCAATTAAAGATGCAGCCACGGGGGCCGTGAAAGAGAAGATCACAGCTTTTGTGGTGGAAAGAAGCTTTGGAGGTGTTACCCAGTGAGTGAGCGTGGGGAAGACAAGGTAGAATCAAGGGGACAGCATTGGGCTCTCAAAAGCAAATGGTTGTTACAGGTCACACTGGGGCATGTACAGGAGCCAAAGGAAGTGGGCAGTTTGTTTCCTTGGGGGTACACAGGGTAACAGGACATAGCCAGAAATCCGTAACCCTAGGACCCATGGGCAGTACCCTGTCTTCTCTACAGCCTGGGGAGCTCCTCCCGGATCATAAGGCAATCTATTCACACCTCAACTTTCCTGCCCTGCCTTTTCAGTGGGCTCCCTGAAAAGAAGATGGGCATCAAAGCATCCAACACAGCAGAAGTGTACTTTGATGGAGTGAAGGTACCAGCAGAGAACGTGCTAGGAGAGGTGGGAGGTGGCTTCAAGGTTGCTGTGAATATCCTCAACAATGGAAGATTTGGGATGGCTGCAACCCTAGCAGGCACCATGAAGGCCATCATTGCCAAAGCGGTAAGCCCTATCGCTGTCCCTAGCTAGCCTAAAGGAATCACTCTGCATGAGCCCCTGCTATCTTGTAGGCACTCCCTCTGTCAGAGCAGCACACTCACTCACTCACTCTTCCAGATCTAAGTTAGGCTCCAGTCCCCACCCCAGTGGAGACCGCACAACCACGAGTGGGATACACGTGCCTTTCAGGTTGATCATGCTACTAACCGTACTCAGTTTGGGGACAAAATTCACAACTATGGGATGATCCAGGAAAAGCTGGCTCGGATGGCAATTCTGCAGTATGTGACTGAGGTAAGGGCTTCCTGTGCCCCTCCCCCTGGAGCCTTATGGCTTTCTTCACAGTTGGGTCAGACTACAACCCCCAGCAGCACCTGGGGCAGTGGGTCTCCAGCTTTACACCAATGCCCTAGGGGATGCGAGGAGGCATAGTCAGTTCAGCTTGTGAAGGAGCGATGCTGCTCAGCTAAGTGCTTCCTGGATGCTTTCCCAGAGACTAATTCTAGCCCATCCCTTTAAAAAGTCTGAGGCCTGGAGCTGGGTTCACCAACCCAGAGGACCACCTACTGGATGTGTTTGACCTGACCAGGGGTTAGAGAAAGTGAATGCGAGGACTGTGGGGGAGCAGAGCGGAGCTGGTCTTGCAGATTGGAGTATGAGCCATCCTGCCTGATGCAGCCCTTTCCTGTTTTCTTCCCCACATCTCAACCACGCCCCTTCAGTCCATGGCTTACATGCTGAGTGCCAACATGGACCAGGGATTCACAGACTTCCAGATAGAGGCTGCCATCAGCAAAATCTTTGGCTCGGTGAGGACCAGGGCATGATGGAAGGGCAGAGTTCAGTTCAGTTCAGCTCCAAAACCAAACTTCTTTGGTTCTGTGTCCCTAGGAGGCAGCCTGGAAAGTGACGGATGAGTGCATCCAGATAATGGGGGGCATGGGCTTCATGAAGGTATGGAGTGTGCATCCAGATAATGGGGGGCATGGGCTTCATGACGGTACGGAGTGTGCATCCAGATAATGGGAGGCATGGGCTTCATGACGGTACGGAGTACTCCTCAGCATGGTCATCCTACCAAGTGGACAGAGGTTTATGTATCTTCCCCTGCACTAGGAACCTGGAGTAGAGCGTGTGCTCCGAGATATTCGAATCTTCCGGATCTTTGAAGGGACAAATGACATTCTTCGACTGTTTGTGGCTCTGCAGGGCTGTATGGTAAGAAGAAGGGAGAGTAAGGGAGGGGAAGCATGAAAGACACTGAGTCCTGACCTTGGGAACTTCCTCCCCCACAGGACAAAGGAAAGGAACTCTCTGGGCTGGGCAATGCCCTAAAGAACCCTCTTGGGAATGTTGGCCTCCTGATAGGCGAAGCGGGCAAACAGCTGAGGCGGTGAGCCAGGGCACAGAGTCAGGGGAAGACAAGATGTTATACACCAACTAGCCAGCCACTCACTCTTCCATTTCTCTCCAGGCGGACAGGAATTGGCAGTGGTTTGAGTCTGTCAGGGGTTGTCCACCCTGAGTTAAGTCGCAGTGGTGAACTGGTGAGTGTCCCTTAGAGCAGAGCCTGCAGCAAGGGGCTGCCTGCTTTTTCTGAGCTCTGTGACTCTTATCTCTGCAGACAGTACAGGCTCTGGAGGAATTTGCCACTGTAGTGGAGGCCAAGCTGATAAAGCACAAAAAAGCGATTGTCAGTGAGTGAGCTCTGCAACCCCCTTACCTCCTGCCAATTCCCTCCCTCTCTCCTTCCCTCCCTCAGACTACTAACCCCCACCCTCATCTACCTGACAGATGAACAGTTCCTGCTGCACCGGCTGGCAGATGGAGCCATTGACCTCTATGCCATGGTGGTGGTTCTCTCCAGGTAAGAGGGCAGAGTGGGAAGCTTGGGAGCTTTGAGCCACAGAGTAGCTGGGCCAGCACCGTCAGGATTATCTTAACTTCTTGTCTCTCTGCAGAGCCTCGAGATCCCTGAGTGAGGGCCACCCCGAAGCACAGCATGAAAAAATGCTCTGTGACAGTTGGTGTATTGAGGTGAGCCTTGGAGCTACCCGGCACAGGTCGGGAATTGAGACAGAGGCCTGACCCTCTCCTTCCCTCTCCCCAGGCTGCAGCACGGATCCGAGAAAATATGGCTAACCTGCAATCCAGCCCTCAGCAGCAGCTCTTCCGTAACTTCAAAAGCATCTCCAAGGCTATGGTGGAGAGTGGTGGCCTGGTCACCAGCAACCCCCTTCGTATCTGACTCCACCCAGTCAGGCCCTACCACCTAAGTTATGTGCCTTCTCTTATGCCAAACACGGGGCCAACTTGTGTGTCCTCTGGTGTACTTATGGCCTTAAGAACAATAAACTTTCTAGTAAGCCACCACCCTTGGCTGCTGCATCTCACCGATCCCTCCTCTCCACAGCCTGCTTCCCTCCCAACTTTCTAACAAGCCACCCTCTGCTGCTGGACCTGACTGGTCCCTCCTTGTGTCTCCCTCGGGTTCCTCTTCTGCACTGCCTGCCTCCCAAAGAAAGGAGCCAGAGGCTTTGGGAATTGGCCTCTATTGCTTTATTTTGTGTTTTATACAAGTGACTAAAATAAATAGAGTAACAAAGCAGCTACACAGTCCCCAGTACACCACCAGCTTTCTTGGACTGCTGTCTAGGGCACCCAGCCCACTTCCTCTTCCCAGGGTACCACCAACCACCACCCACCCTCCAGGTGACAGCTAACTAGGCAATTGGAGGTGGTGGTCATATTCTGGGGTTAGAAGGGACCAGGAAATTTCATATGAAGGGATTCTTCATATAAAAGAAATGTCTATAAAAAATATTCCCCAAAATATAAGAAAGTCTATTTTAACCCCCAAAAAGGCTTATAAAAAAAATAAAGCTACAAATAACCAAAGGTCCCGATTACCCCCGAGGAAGGGGAAGGACCAGGCACTGCTGGTGAGAGGCGTCACAGTGGCAAAAATCTTGTGGTAGGTACCAAGCACCAGGATGAACCCAGGCACTACGAGGAGCACCAAGCTGAAATTTGACAGGCCAAGGGCACAGACCCAACGTGGTCTCAAGGTGGGCCCTACATAACATCTACAAAAAATTCACTGGGATTGCCCATGGCCATGTGGAAGCTCTGACGGCTAGCTGTCAGTTCTGGGGGCACAGAGCCCAGGTCTCTGACTGGAGGAGCACCAGGGGGCTGCACTGCAGTAGAGACAGGGGGAGGGGGTGGGGGCATCATGACAACCATCATGGGATTATAGGGGAGGGCCATGCCAGGGGGAGGGCCGTAGGGATGGAGCCCTGGGAGGGCTCGGAGATTAGGAGTACCGCCTGTTGAGCCCCTGGATGGAGGGGGGCCCCCATCACCAGTCCCACCAGGCTCCCCACCCCGCCGAAGGCTGCCTCCGCGGCTGGACAGCTCGGACTCACTGCCACTGCCAGACTTGGACTCAGGGGCCCGCTCCTCAGGCCTGCCTGTGCGCCCGGCCCCGCCATCACTTCTCGTTGACCCACTGCTCCGGCTCCCTGTTGGAAGGGGGGAGGGAACGGGGTAAGTGAAGCTCAGCACAGAGCCCTCTGGATTCCTCCAGCCCCTGCTCTTGCCTCTTCTCTGAGTCCCCTCTACTAGCTGTACTGGTATGTGGGGGTGACTTACCTTCACTGTGCTGGCTGCTGGCACTGCCTCCACCATAAGTATAAGATGAAAGCTCGTGGTAGGGTGGGGGCTGTGGGCTGTAGGGGTGTGGGGCTGGATACTGGTAGGAGAAAGTAGGCAGCAGGGGCCAGGGGGTAGCTCCAGGAAGAGGAGCCAGGGTATCCTGGTCTGAAGCCCCACTGGAGCCATCATTGTCATTCAGAGACAGGTTAACTAGGTCTGGAACAAAAAGGAAGAGAGGTCCCTGTTTTAAGAGGCTAGGATTCTTGGGAGCAGACAGAAACCGGCAACCATTTCTCCAGAGCCACTTACAATGCGAAGGGCACAGAGATCATGATGGCCTGGAAACAGGAAACTCTGCCACGAGGGCAGAGACACAGCCAGGGTCACCATCGCTAGCCCAATATACTTCTGTGGGATTCATTAGGCATTTTCTCCCTTGGGAATACCGCTCTGGTACCTGGTTTGTTCAGCCCCACTGTTGGCCACTGCAAGGCCAAGTGTGGGTACACAGAGCCTGAATACCCTGGGGGCCCTAGCTACTTTCTGGACCAGGTTTAGGGTTGGACTGAAGAACAAGGCAGGACAACCTGCTGTCCCACACCAGGGCAGGTGACTTACAACTCTCACAGCCACCACTGAGGTCTCCGAAGACATAATAGCACTGCTCAGAAAAAGTTATCTTGTTGACAGTATGCCGGATGAGTCCCGCCTTCAAAAGCCCGCTGGCATACTTTCTGGCCTCCCGGCGCTCAGGAAAACCTTCCACATGATGGTACAGCCAGTCTACCACATCTGAGCCTGAGATCAACCACAGTGGAAGAAGTCAGATTCTCCTCTCAACGTCTACCCTCCCCTTGTGCTGCTCCCAGCCTTGGCCTCTTCCTCCCCTTCCCATGCCACCTTGCTCAGGGCCTGGGAATACCTAGAAAGGCATTTGGGATGGTGATCTTGAGCCACATGCGGTCCCGGACTTCTAGCCCAGACTCTGGGGCTGCCATGGCCTTGGTCACAGAGGCCATGTCCATGTGGATAGAGAGACCCCGGCTTTCACAGCCTGACAGAGGAGACAACAGAGAACTGAGAAAGGTCTCCTCAAACGGGGAGGTGGGGAGGGGTTCGAGACTCACCATCAGGCAGTGAGGAGCCGGATGTGATAGTGCTCATAGATGAAGAGCCTGGGTAAGCAGGGAAGGTGCCAGTCAGTGCAGCGGAGTGCGACACCCAGGCAGCAGGATCAATTGGCTGGATGGGCTCATCTGGAACAAAAATAAAATAATCACCAAGATCATCACTACTCAGTCCTAGAAAACAAGCCCCGTACACTCCATTAAGAATCCTGTTGTACCCCTGCCTTGGCCTTCCTGAACCCATTCCCTGTAACTTGGAAGCCCAGCCCCATCTTCTGGCCCTTCTAATTTCTTTTTGTTCTTGATTGTTTGAGGTAGGGTTTCATTCTGTAGCCCAGGCCGGCCTGGAACTCACTATGTATTCCAGGCTGGCCTTGAACTTTGGGAGAGCCTGTCTTAGCTTCCCAGGTGCCAGGATCGCAAGATTAAGCCACCATGCCCAGGCTCCCCAGATCTCTTAACTTCAGACCCCTGCCTGAGCATCACTCACTTCGGGGGAGGGTGAAGTAAGCCTGGGGAGAGGGATCCCAACACTTGGCCACGGTCAGCACGATGGGGCTGTGGGGAAGAGAAGGCCAGTCAAGCAAGTAGAGGGGAAAGACCTCAGGAGGCCCAAGGCCTGATACAAGGATTAAGACACAGAGAACCGGGCTGGAGCAAGTGAGAGTGGGGGTTCCACAGTGAGGATGACTCACCAATATGGTGAGTTAAAATCACACTGCTGAAACAAGGGAGTACACACTGTACAATTCATTCACAGGAAGCGTGACACAGGTAATACTGAACCATCGTGTTCCAGGATTCAGGCATGGGTGGAAAACCATCGACAGTTTTCTTGACCAAAGAAGTCAAGAGTAATTACCATAGTGAGAAGGGTGGCGTGGGAAGGGGTGCGCAGTGGGTGGGCTTTCTGAGGTACTCACATTTGGTTCTGACTTAGTGATTTAGGCTGGAGAGACATGTACAGCCAGTTCGATTTGTTATTTTTTGTTTTTTTTTTTTTTTTTTTGAGAGAGGGTCTCACTATGTAGACGTACCTGGATGGTCTGGAACTCACTATATAGACCAGGCTGGCTTCATAACCAGAGAGCCACCTGTCTCTGTCTCAAAGGTGCTATAATTAAAGGTGTGTGTCACTATGCCCGGCCTTACTTTTTTTTTAAATTGCAAAACAAAGGTGAGCCGGGCGGTGGTGGTGCACGCCTTTAATCCCAGCACTTGGGAGGCAGAGGCAGGTGGATCTCTGTGAGTTCGAGACCATCCTGGTCTACAAGAGCTAGTTCCAGGACAGGCTCCTAAACCACAGAGAAACCCTGTCTCGAAAAACAAAAAAAAAAAAAACAAAAAAAAAAGAAAACCAAAGGTGAAGGGGCTACCCTGGTTTATGCACAGAGGACCGGCACCCACACAGGCTCATCCTGGTTTGTGCACAATATCCCTCAGCACCCACAGACTCACCCCGGTTTGTGCACAATATCCCTCAGCACCCACATACTCACCCCGGTTTGTGCACAATATCCCTCAGCACCCGCACAGCGTCATCATTGCTCATGTTCTCAAAGTTCATGTCATTCACCTGGAAGGGAGGAGAAGTGGCTCAGAGGCAGTGTGGGACAGTGAGAGCCTCTCCCAAGCCGGCAGCCAATCGGTCAGCATACCTGCAAAAGCATGTCTCCGGGCTCGATACGGCCATCAGCAGCCACAGCGCCCCCCTTCATGATAGAGCCGATGTAGATGCCTCCGTCACCCCGCTCATTACTCTGGCCCACAATGGAGATGCCCAGGAAGTTGTACTTCTCTGTGGAGGGAGCTCACATGAGGGGACTAAGACCCAGAAACCCTGGAGACCCTCTCCTCCCTTCCTCTCATGGGGCCTTCCATACCCATGTTGAGTGTGACTGTGATGATGTTGAGGGACATTGTGGAATCGGTGACACTGCTGAAGGATGAGGTCTGTGACGGAAGACAGGGAAGAGGTGAACGCTCTTCATCAACAGAGACGAGCCCTAAGCCTCTTGTCAAAGGACCAGCTAAACTAAGGCCTGCTTCTCCCAAAAGAGCCCTCACCCTTTCCATGCGTGGTGGCCGCTGCTTCCTCCGCCTTCGGTGGCGCTTGAGGAGGCGGGAGGCACTGCTCTGCTCGGTGGAGCTGCTGAATCTGATACAGTTGAGAAGCAGGGCATGCGGAGGTGGGAGTGGTCAGGGGCCACATGGAATAACAAGAAGACTAACGGACGGAGGGGGGAGCAGGGGATGGCAGGAGGGGGAAGGGGGTGATGGAGGAAGCCCTGGGCAGAGACAGAGATGTGTGAAACACACCTGCTCATGGTGTCATCCTCATCAGAGTCTCCTAGGCTGGTGCTCTCCAGCTCACTGGTCATGAGAGTGGAGGAACTCTCGTACCCGGCCAGGTGGCGCTCCAGCCTTGAGGTGCCACTGGGCCTGTGGCCACCAGCTATGTATAAATGAGAACCTCAGGACCAGGCCTCCCACTCTTCATGCTGAGGTTTGCCTCCCCTCCCAGGTCCCAGTCTACCCTGCCTCCAGGGCTGTCCCCTCACCGCCATGCTCACTGCTGTCTCTCCTTCGAGGTCGTTCTCGTCTCAGCGACACAACAGACTCAGTTTCTGTCTCAGGCTCTAGATTTTCATGGCTGCTGGATACATTAGGGCTATATAGATAGAGACAGTTTCCAAACAATGTCAGCGGGGCAGAGCACCAAATCCTCAGTTTCCCCTCTCCAAGGGTGTGGGCTGGAAGCCATCTTCGCTTCCCTCCCCTGGACTCAAGAATGTAAAGGACTCACTGGAAGGATGGCGGCCTTGAGTCCCCAATGCCACTGGTCCTTTCTGGAGGCAAAGGAGGTAATGGCGGAGGTGGAGGAACCAGCTCTGTCCGAGACTCATGGGCGGGGGGAGCCATCTCAGGCTGGGGGTTATCTGATGACACTAGCTAAAGGGGGCAAGAAAACACGGCTCCACTGGGTAGCTGTTTAAGTGGCAAGACTATGGAAAATGGGCAGAGAGAGGCCAGCGTCTCAGAAGCCTAGAACAACCCAGAAAAAAAGGAACCAGTATGGGAGGCTACAGAAAGAGAAGGCTGAGGAATGCCCACTGCTTCTACAAAGAGAGACGTGGGCAGCCAGGGCCCCCAATGACTGGACAGCAGGGGAGGCCGTAGGAAGACTGAGGTTGGAAGCAGCTTGGTAATGCCTCCCCTTACCCAGGAGACAACCCTTCCATTGAAGCATGGGAGGCGCGCATTGTCATCTGAAATCTCTTCCTTCACCACCCTGTGGAGAGAGCAGAGCGGTCAGGAAGATGCCAGGCATGTTGGCTCACACCTTCAATTCTAACACTTGGAAGGCAGAGGCAGGAGGGTTACATAGAGACCCTATCTCCAAAAAAAACAAAACAAAACAAAACAAAAATCCAGAAGCAGCAGCAGCAAGCAGGAGCACTTGGGAGGCAGAGCAGGCAGATCCAAGGCCAGCCTGGTCTACACAGTGAATTCCAGGACAGCCAGCACTACAGAAAAACCCTGTCTGGAAAACTGAGAGCGCAAGCAAGAGAGAGAGAGACTAGTACCCGCAAAATCTCATTCAAAGTCTCTCCCAATCTCCATTCTATCCAAGCATGTTGACTCTGGCTAGCACCCTGTATGTTTTTTAACGCGCATGTCCGTGTGAATGACTGTCACTGACCTGAGTGTGTGAGGATGTCTGCAGAGGACAGGAGAGGGCATTAGGCCCAGAACTGGACTCACTGGCAGTCTGAGCTACTATTTGGGTGCTAGGAACTGAACTCAGGTCCTCTAAAAGATGACCAAGCCATCTTTCCAGACCCAATCCTCTGCCTTTTTTTTGGGGGGGGGGGAGGCCCTCATTTTGTACCCTAGGAGGGCCTGGAATTCACTATATACATCAGGGTGCAGACTGGCCTCAAACTCACAGAGACCTGCCTGCCTCTGCCTCCTGGGACTACAGGCGTGTCACCACGACTGTCACCCATCACCATGGGGCCTGGCTCCTATGCTTCTACAATGAAACTATTTATTTTCACATGTAAATAAACTCCAGCCCCTTTCCTGATCTTACTCCACCCTCAGCCCCAGCTCATTCTTAGAGATCCAATGCTCCTCCAAAGACTTCTTCCCATTTGATCCAAACCTCGAAGTACCACTCCACAGGCCTTCTGGGACAGTTCTCCAAATATCTAACTTAGGAGCCTTGCTAACCTTATCTCCGTTCTACACATCTGTCCCATAGAATGCTCTGGTCCCTGTGTAATTCTCTGCTGTGCAGTTCTCTCTAATTCACACCCAGAGACTGTCCAGATGTGTGGCCTTTGCTGGGTAAAAACACTCTTCATGCAACCATAATACTCCCCACTAGGAGAGCTCCCACAAAGAGGGGAACTAGCTTCCCATTTCCCGGCTGCCTCATCTCATTAAGCAATCTGCTCAGCCTGAAAAACCCTGAAGCCCAGCCTGGGAGGCCAGCCTCCCACAGGTTCCTGCAGCAGACTAGACTTGTTCCTTCTCAATACCCACAAGAAATCATTAGCACCTATTCAACATGTGCCCTGGGTGTGCAGCGCCAGCCTCTACACTTAGTAAGCATTAGCAAGTACACGGTGACAAAGTAATAGACATGAAGCCTGCTTCCACATACACACACCCTCACCTTCAAACTACAACTTCTTGTCCGGGGGCTGGAGAGCTGGCTCAGTTGGCTCTTGCAGAAGACCCAGGTTTAGTTCCCAGCACCCACATAGTAAGTAGCTCACAACCATCCGTAACTCCAGTTCCGAGATCTGACCGTCTTTTCTAATGTTCACAGGCAGCAGGCACATGGTGCACACACATACATGCGTGCGGGCAAACACTCATATATATAAAATTAAACAAAAAAGGTCTAAAAAATAAAGATAATAAAACCTCTTGGCCGATTAACCCTAGTCTGATACGCTCTGGGGCCTTGGGTATATGACTCATTTTGAGGGTATGCATATGTCTCATATACCCGCTGTCAAGATGACAGAGTCCAGTCCCCATTGGTCTGCTCAGTGTGTACAACTCTTCCCAAGATAACCCAACCTCAGCAGGTCCCAGTCTCCTTCAAGGCAGGCAATTTCGTATCACTACAATCTAGTCTATGCACTAGTTAGCCTCAGTACTAAATGAATTTACCATGTGCTGTGCACCTAAATTAAGCCTTTTACACTATGATTATAATCAATCCACAGATGAAGAAATCAAAGCACAAAAGCTAAATAAATTGCCTGAAATTATAATGCAAAAAGAAGAACCTTGACTTAAATCCAAGACAACTCCCTAGACAGTATCACTTTGCCCATGTTGAACAATCTTTAGTGAGAGTCCAGTTTGTTCTGTTCCAGTTGACGGGGAATATGCTCCAACCGAAGACTTCACAGGTAAGGAGTCTCTCCCCAAGCCAGGCCGTAGATAACCTTTTCCTCCCAGTACCCTGCTATCCCTTGCTAATGCCAACTCAGGGTATCTGACCCTAATGCACTCTACCTTCCAACCCTGAGCCCAAGGACACACAGAAGGTTCAGTCCCAGGAGCGACAAAACAAAAGGCTGCCTTACTCTGCATCTTTATCCAGCCCAGTATCACCCAGAATGCCCCAAATTACCCCAGAACCCAATCTATTCTACTAGAGCCCCAGGGTCTCCACGCAGGCAGCTGTCTGCACCAGTCTCGTCTGCGAGACCCCAATACAGCTGTCTGGACTGGCACCACCAGTCTATTTGTACCTATCTGTCCCCGTCTTGTAACAATAACCCAGGTCTAGGCCAGGTATAGTGTCCCACATCTCTGGTCCTAGCACTCAGGATACAGAAGTGGAGCGAAGGCCACTACAGGTTCAAGGTGAGCCTGTTCCACATTGTGAGCTCCAGGTAGTTTTAGTTACAGAAAGAAATCCTGTCTTAGCAGTTAAGAGCACTGACTGCTCTTCCAAAGACTGGAGTGCAATTCCCAGCACCTACATAGTGGCTCACATATATAACTCCAATGCCAAGAGACCCCATGCCATCTTCTGGTTTGTGTGGGCATTGCATGCTTGTGGTGCACAAATAAGCACCCATGCAAAACACCCATACACATAAAATATCTTTAAAATAAAACAAACCTCCAATTTCCTCCCCAGCCCCAACCAGGGGATGGGGGTAAGGGAGGAAGGTCTAGCCCTAAGAGAAAATAAGAAGACCCCAGTAGAGTCCAGAATGGTGCAAACTTTGCCAGAAAAATCTACTTCTAAACAGCCTAAGATTCCAATAGAGACCTCTCTTCATTATTACAGATTACACCGTCCCAAAATAATAATACTGTGGGACCTAGTTAATAAGCCAGGATAGCCTAAATTGTCTAACGTTAGCCCAGTCTACATAATGACTCTACATGCCCAGCGTATTGGCTCACACCTGTTAATTCGAGCTCTCAAGGCTGAAGCAGGAACTCTATTAGTTCGAAATCAGCCTAGGATACAAAGAATAAGGCCCTGTCTCATAACAAAAGAACAAATCAAAACGAGCAAGTAAACAAACAAAAAGCTACAGAATAGTCCTATATAATTCTCGTGCAGACGTCTGAGAACACACCAGACTACCAAAAGATAAATGAATCTGAAATCAGCACATCCTAGACTGTCTTCAAGCATCGCCTCTTAGCCTTTTGGCTAAAATCAAGTGGAGAGAATGGTCAAACAAACCAGTGTGTCCCATTATTCCAACCAAATTTCCTTGCCTCTGGTTTACTAAAGTCTAGTCCGTTCTTCTCAAGCTCTCTGTGTTCAACCTTGTCCGTCTTGGGATGGGCGATCTACCCTAGCATAGCACAATATGCTAAATTCCACTACAGGCCAGAAAAATTCCAAGGCAGACCTGTCCCCCTCAATATCGCACAATCCATTCTAGCACACCCATCGTCCTTCCCAGTCTAGGCCTCGCGCTTACCCAAAATCCTGATCCATAGACTTGAAAAAGTACTTAGCGCCCGCGGGCCGCTGCAAAACGCTCTTGAAATCGCCGAGGGTGATGCGTTCTGCCGGGACAGGAATCTTCACCAGGTAGGGAGTCTCTTCCTCATCCAGATGGTAAATCACCTTCGTCTCGCCTACACCACCGCCCCCCGCGCCGCTGCCCGCCATGGTCTCGCTCGCGCGCTCCCGGGCTCAGCCGCCCACCCAACGGGACTAGGCGCCCCCGCCGCGCCTGCGCACACCCGCAAACTGACGTGCTACCGCCGACAGGGCAGGGCCAGAGCGGGAGACGCGCCCAAGGAGGACGGCGTGGAGCAGCGGGGTGATAGCTTAGAGCCGTAGAGCAAGACCCAAAGCTCTGGACCCCAAAGCCGATGTCCACCACCACCAGCACCACCGCCAACGTCGCGAACACTATCGAGGTCCCCGCCCACCTCTCCCCATGCCACGTGACACAAGCCCGCCCACTTTGCGCAGCCGACCGTCCTTCACGTGACTTTCCTGTGTCACGTTACTATGTAAGCTCCTCCTAGACCCTCACGTGATCGCTGCCTTGAGCAACGGTCTTCGGCCCTAAATGACTCCGCCCCCAAGCGTGCACCTCGCCCCACACCAAGTACTATGGCCAACCTGGCTTCAGCTCTTAGAATGCTGACAAGGGGCTCCCACTTTGCTTTACCCACCCCAAGCCCAGAGTTCAAAGCACCTCAGGGGCAACTATGGGGGATGAGGAGGCAGGTTATCAGTACAGCGAGAATTGCAAACCAAGGTGGCCCCCTAGGGTGGCCTCTGGCTTGAGAAAAGCTAGTCCAAGATTTGACTCTGGGTGAGGATGAGTGAGGCTTTGACTTCATGTAGTCAAGCCAGCCTTAGCCCCTAAATCTTCTGTCTCCATCTCCCAAAATGTGCAATTACAGCCCTGGACTCTAAAAGTGGGTTTCAGCCCCAACTCCAGTAAGACAACTGCCAGGTTTCCCCAAGACCCCCCTGCCCAAACAGGACAACGAGGATTGCAAAACACAAGAGCCCACTCTGCTTTATTTACAACACGCTGGCTGTCTGTACAAGCAGCCAGCCAATATTATTAAAAACGAGGCTAGTGATAATTGACACCTTTTGCTTTCCTCCCCCACTCCACCAGGTATGGTACTCCGCCTTTGAACAACCACCATGCTCAAACATGGGGAGTCCAAAATTAAAAATACAACTGGTGTGGAAGAAAGTGAGCGGGAGTGGGAGAGAGGAAGCCATGAGGGAGTGCTGTATTTACACTACAGTTTATAGACAACTATCCCCTTACAGCCCAGTCTGAGCCCGGCCCTGAATGTGGAAAAGGGTGGCAGGTTCACCGGACAGATTTTGTCTATAAACCGAGCCTCCCCTGACCCAACTGTAATGGGTCTAATTCAAGTTCATGGAGCAGGAAGGACAGAGAAGACACTCAAGTCTCCCTCGGGAATTCCGGCCTTGAAGAGGCTAAAGACTCTGAGGCTCAGTTCCCAAGTAATGTCAAAGTTCCAGCCTCAGAGAGTGATGTCAGGGTTCCCCCGATTTGGGAAGACCCCCTAACCGCCGGGCCTCTGGCCGAAGTTCCTTGCATTTCTGGCAATAAAAGAAGTCAGGAACGTTGGTCTTTTTAATCTTAGCGCAGGAGAGGTGGATCCATGTCCCACACAGGCTGCACTCAATCATGGGCCGCCCAGCAAAGGGCTTTCTGCAGTAACATGTGATCAGATCCCACGAATCATCACCTAGAAAAAGAAAGTTTGTTTAGTGTTTGGCTTTAAGGCTCGGCTCATCATGTCCCCCAAACCCATCATCCCGGCTCCCCACCCTGGACAGTTCTAAACCTTCTCACCGGATTCCACCATGATGTCCTCATCCATGACCCGCATCTCGCCCTCACTGGAGCTGGCATCTCCATCTTGACTTGTTTCTGTGCTGCCCACCTCCTTGCCCTCACTGTCAGTAGGGGGAGCACCTTCAGGGTGCACTGTAACAGGGGGCCTGGGGGCTTCAGGGGGAGCTGGGAGCACAGGGACTGGGACTTCACCACCCACCACTGCTGTCATCTCTTCTTCATCATCCTCCTCCTCCTCTTCCTCCTCCTCTTCAGAGTCTGTATCACTGGGAGGTGCCCTAGGAGGGCCAGGAGGTGGAAGTCTATCCCCACGATCTGCCTTTTTCAACTTCCGCTTCTTGCTCTTCTTGATTCGAGACCGTTTTTCCCCATCCCCAGGAGCCGGTCGAGGCCTCCGAAGCACCCCAAAGCCAGCCCCACCCCCTGGTCCCAACTTTCTGTTCTTTCGGTCCTTCTTTCGAGGCTGAGGAAGGTCCCCCTGGGAAAGTGGCACTGGGGTGAGAGCAGCAGGGGACCGGGAGGTGTGCGTCAGGGATGTGGGAGACAGCGGAGATGCCACTTTGGGCCCATCCAGATCAAACAGAGAGTCCTTGAGCTTCATCTTCTCCAGCAGAGTGGCGCTGTCAGGGGCCTGCAGACGAGAGAAAGTGGACCTTGGGGGTCCTGGCTGGGTAGGACCTGCTTGAGCTGCCCTCCTCTTTGATGACTTTGCTTTCTTAACAAAAGTCTGGATAGTTCGAAGGTCCGAGGGGGCTGAGTCCCAGCCATCACTGTCCGCTGCACTCTCACCTCGCAATGGAGAGCTAGAGCCAGAAGCTGGCCAATCACTTTCCTTAAAAGGAGGAAGAGACCAGGATCAGCAGGAGTCTAGTGACAGCTCAGCCTTGCCACATAGCCAGCACAAAAACCAGGAACTAGACATGTCCCTACCCCAAACCTTCACCCAGTCTTCATCAGTATCTCCCCAGGGCTCCTGCCTGGAGCTGGAGCCATAATCCTTAGACTGTGTTCTGTAGCTCATTTGCTCGTATACTTTCCTCCTTCCAACTTACCAGAAACTTTCCATTAACAACACAAAAAAGACCACTGAAAAAAATCTTGACCAACGCTCCAAACTTTTGCTAGTGCTGTCGAAGCCAGTTATTGCCACGACTCCACCCCTTCACCCCAGCTCTAAAAGCTTCCAATTTTCTGTCTTACATATTATTACAGCAGTCTCTTCCTATAAAATAGTTCACGCTGACTCAAGTCAGCCACTTTTCCATTTCCTACCTCTTTGCTGGGAGGGATGTAACCCGCATAAGCCAAGACAAAACTGCAGAATTTGTTGAAATCCTCAATTGTTCTCCGCCGTTTCTCTGGTGGCTAAAAGGCAGGAAACATGGATCAAATGGAAGCCATGCACGAAGGTTATCGGGCCATTTCCACAATCTCAGCCTCCAAATTGTCAAGCAGTCACTAGCCAAAAGTACGGGACAGCTCACCTGAGTCTCTGGCTTAAGAGTCGGAGGTGGATCTGTGAAATCAATAAAAGCTGAGTCAAGGCACTAGGAAAGAGACCAAAATCCTCCATCTAAACCTCGGCGGTCTCAACCTAATCCCACCAACTGACTGCTAGATCGCCCGGCCAAGCCAGCCAGCCCCCAGCTGTGCCGGACCCGCCCCTGCTCCCCCTTCCGCCCAAAGGGGCGGAGCCTGGGCGCGGCGCCCTCACGGGCCTCGCTATAGCGCTCCCCTTCCCCCAACCAGAGGCCCAGCGCCCCGCCCCCTCCCAGCCTCTCCAGTCAACTCGGCTCTCTTGGCGCCCCACCCCGCCATACCGCTCCCGGGGCGAGACCAGGCCACCGCCCGCCCCCGTCCTTCACACGCGCCCGCCCGGAGCCCGGAGTTCCTACCCGGCCGCGCTCCACTGCTCTGGGCCCTGCACGCCGGGCGGCCTCCCGGCCGCCCGCCCCAGGGGCCAGGATGACCACGCTGAACTGCTCCCCGCCCTCCGGCCCCTTCTACTCGAACACGAGGCCGGGCGCGCCCCTTACCCCCACCCAAAACACACGCGGGCACACACTCCCAACACTACTTCGCGTCCGGGACAGGCAGAGAGCTGCAGCCCGGACACAGCCCCACCTGCCCCCCCACCTCCGCGCTCCCCACAATTTCGCTGTCCCTCCGCCCCCATCCGGGGCTTTGGCCCCTCCCCGTCTCGAGCTCTTCGGGCTCCCCGCCGGGCCCCCGGGCCCAGTTCCGAGCTTCTCCGGCCGCCCCCCTCCCGCCCCCGTACTCAGCGAGTCCCTAGGCCGGGCCCCTAAACTCTAGCCCCCGGTCCCCATCCAGGCACTCTACAGCAGCCCCCCAAGCCGCCGCTGCCCCCTAAGACGCTCCACAACTCGCAAGCTCCTGCCCTAGCCGACCACCCCCCGCCCCAGCCGCAAGTTGCCGGTCTTAACCCCCCCACACCTCGCCCCGCCGCCCCTACAAGTACCGGGCTAGGCTCGCTTCCCAGTTTTCTGGCCCCACAACTACCCTGGAGTACCGGGCTCTACCGGAGACAATACCCAGACCCTCTCTGCTCCCCACAACTACCTGCCCACCCCTCTTAACAATCACCAGCCTATCTCTGGCGGCAACTACTAGGCGCTCAAGCGCCACCGTCACAAACTCCCCCACCTCGGCCAACTACCGGGCCCCTCACTCAACCCCTCGCCGAGCTCTCTCAACTACTCTCCGGCAACCGGATTCCCCCAGCCTCCCTGCTTCGGAGCGCCAGCCAGTCCGAGGCCTCTTCAGCCTCCAGCCCCCGAAGCTAGGCTACCAGCGCCAATCCCCGGACACCCCACCACCGCCATCCACACCGTGCCTGATGTCTAACTATCTCGACCCAGTCTCCCACTCCTCTTTCTCCAAGCTCCCTCAACTCGTCGTTCTCCCACCTCAAGAGCCAGGCCCCCGACCCCTTTTCCCGCACTCCCCCGCTGGGTGCCGGGGCTCGACCTCCAACTTTGCCAAATGAATTCTCACCCTCTCCCTACCCTCTGTGCCTATGGAGCGCTTACCTTCGGGACTGGGCTCCGCCATGGCTTCCAGCATCGCCCCCTCCCCTCCACCCGGTCCGGCGACCCCCTCCTCTAAGCCGGGATTCCCGGTGCTGCCTTGGGTGCTCCGTGTTCCTACTGCCTCGCTCCACCGAAGTGTCCGCCTTATCGCGGTTGAGACTCCAGTCCGCTACCGCCACCTCCCTCTACCACTGCCTCCCGCACTCCCGGACCGGGCCCCCTCCCCCCGCACCGCCGGCCGCCTGCTCCCTCCTCCTCCTCTCGCCTCCCTCCCTTCTCCCCCCTCCCCTCCGGCTCCGCCGCGCGGTGCACCAAGGGATTTGTAGTCTGCGCAGGGGCAGCGGAAAGGGGAGTATAAGATCCTCCAGAACTTCAGTTCCCAGTAAACCACGGATTAGCGCAGGCGCAATAGACAGCTTTCCCCCAACCAGGGGAGTGGTGGGGCGATCCAAAGCCAGAGACGTACAGCGGAAGAGTGCGCACTGATTCCCGGGAAGTGTAGGCTGGGTGGGACCAAGAAAGTAGACGAAGAAGGGATTAGAACTCTCGGCCACCATACTGCCTCATTTTGTACCTTTTTAATCCCTCAGGGAACCGCCCCACTTCCGGCCAAGTAGACATGAATGCTGGGAGATGAAGTTCTCCTAGAGATAATGGCACCCTTCTCCCAGTATTTGCCTCTCTCAAATTTCACTTTACAGGATCCCACACACAGGCACAAACTCTGCAAGTGACAGCCGGTGAAAGACAGTCCTCTCACCCCCTCCCAAACATCCTTTCTCTGTAGTAACAAATTTGGATATGCAAACCTAAAAGTGGTCCTTCCAAACTTTCTCCATAAGAACCCACAGTGAACACTAGCACCCCTTTGTTTACATCGCAAGCCAATATACACACATATAAATCAAAGTTTCATGCGATAATGCTCATATCATTTCATTCATTAAAGAAAGCCCAGCTTTTTTTCAGAGGGAAATACCAACATCAAAAAGTGTTTCTGTTTCTCTGACTTATACCCATTTTTTCTCCTTCCCACCACTGAAGTTCCTGACACTTGAAACAAACAGGAGGTGGAATGACACAGGGCAAAATTCAGTTCAGCTCGGTGGTTTCTTCTTTATTGATGCGCCTCCTACCTCCCCCCGACAATGTTAATCCCTTCCATCTACCCCCCCAAAAAGAAGGTACTGAAAGGAAGGGAGCCTGCTTGGGCAATTAGAAAGGGAATAGAAACCAAAACAATCAACGGATGTGACAGAGATTGACAATCAAGAAGTCTAAAGCAGAGTGGGAATGAGGGCGACCGAGGGGAAAGAAAGGAGATGTACGGAGACTGTGCCCACCACTACCCCTCCTGCTGAGAGGGACAGGAGAAACAGCCTCAAACATTAAGTGCAGGTCCTGGAGAAGGAAGTGGTGTTTTCGCCTGAAGGAGGAAGTAGATGTCAAGGAAGGAGCGCCACCTCTCCTTGTAGAATGGAACCCTCCACCTCAGGGACAGCAGCTTCACAGACCGTAGACGCTTTCATCACTGTAGGCAATGTATAGAAAGAAGTCTTCCTCGTGGTGCTCCTACAGTGAGACAAGAAAGGGTGTAATGGCAACTTGGATTTAATTACTTGAACTATTTACCACCCCCAAGACATTCCTCAAGGCTCATCTTTTAGCCAGGTGGTGGTGGTACACACCCTTAAACCCTTAATCCCAGCACTAGGGGAGGCAGAGGCGGGTGGATCTCTGTGAGTTCAAGGCCAGCCTGGTCTACAAAGTGAAAGTGTGAGTTCCAGGACTGGCTCTAAAGACTAAGAAACCCTGTCTTGAAAAACCAAAACAAACAAAAAATCATTCCTTTAAGCATGGCCTGGTAATTTCAGCAACTGGAAAGGAATGACAGTTAAAAGCATCCAAGGCAACTTAAGAAACTGATTCAAAATACACTGGAAGTTATAAGGTACTAAATGTAGTTCCTAGGACAAAAGGAATGAAAGAAGAACCATTCACTCGTATTTTCTGTCACTCCTTTCAGAAAGGCTGCCTTCAAATTCCCTATGTAGCCAGGTGGTTTCCAAGTCAAGATGCTAATGCCTCACCGCCAATGTTTGTTTGCTTGTTTTCATTTATTTTATTTTGGGGGTGTATGTGTGTGCATGTATTTGTTTGGGCTCTCTGGAGTTTTCATTTAATCCCATAGTGAGATTAAGGTCTCACTATGTAGCTCTGGCTGGCCTCAAACTCCCTATTTAGACCATGCTGGTCTCAAACTTACAGTGCTCTACCTGCTTCTACTTCCAGAGTGCTGAGATTGAAGGTGTGCTTGATTGCACCCCACTTTCGGTGGTCTTATATTGTTTGTTTTCAGACAGGATCTCGATATGTCTCTCTGACTGATCAAGATAGCTTCAGAGATCACCAGTCTCTGCCTCTTAAGTGAAAGGGTTAAAATTGTGTGCACGGAGTGAGACAGGCTCCTGCCTCCTGAGGACTTCAAAGATTTAAAATGTGTACCACAGCACACTTGTTATTCAGAGTGGGACCTCAACCAGGTGTGGTGGCACACCCCTTTAATCCCAGCAATCCAGAGGCAGGGGCAGACAGAACTCTTGAGTTCAAGGCCAGTCTGGTTTACACAGCAAATTCCCACGACAGACAGAGTAACACAAAGAAACCCTTTCTCAAAACAAAAGATCTCAAACTGTTCTGACATCCTGGATGAGAGAAAGAGACGTGGGTCAGAGGGGTCCCAATCAGAACAGCTACTGTAACTGCCGTTCGAATCCCAGCTACCCAGGACTACACTGACATTTTTATTTTTATTTATTTACTTTTTTTTTTTTTTTTTGGTTTTTCGAGACAGGGTTTCTCTGTAGCTTTGGAGCCTGTCCTGGAATTAGCTCTTGTAGACCAGGCTGGTCTCGAACTCACAGAGATTCACCTGCCTTTGCCTCCCAAGTGCTGGGATTAAAGGCATGCGCCACCACCGCCCGGCTACACTGACATTTTAAAGCTAGCAAGTCAGCTAGTACAGAAACTGCTGACCTTTACTTTCTTCTATTCAAGCTGTCCAGGACTCCTCTCCAAACACTCCTATTCCAAGGTACTATACCTGGTATAGCTGACCCATCGTGGCACTGGTGGGTGGAATAACATTGTTGACAAAGAAAAACAAGGCATCCTCAGCACGGAGATGAATTCGCTTCCGGATCAAGAAGTAGAATTGACCCACTGCCAAAAACAGGAGATGCAAGAAAGTCACCGCGGTCATCAGCACTTCCAGAAAGCAGCTGTCAGGTGAAACCTCCTTCTAGAGAGGGTATTCCCACCCACAGAAGGAACCTGCATCTGGGGGCTCGTTCCCACCTGTAAGATCTGAAGGCACCAGGTATTTCTTTTTGTCCAAATCTCCTATCCGAGCTTTGGGAGCTTTTTCCACTATCACCTGATGAAAGGAAGTTAAGAATGAGTAGACACAAAATACACAGCTATATACAAAGATGTACTGCAATCTCATTTCTCTTTATCCTAACATACGTTGAGTTCAGAGATCCTGGCCTCGCTGGCTTACCTAAATATTGATCACAGAACGGCACATCACAAAAACTATTTTCATCAGAGAAACAGGATGACTAGTTTCGGTCAAACTCTACCTTAAATCTAGGTAGCTGAAAGGATGACCATGGTTGTCAAGCTCCCCAAGGCCTCCATTCTGACAAATGCCAAGGTCTCTCCCTCTCTCTTCCTGTCCACATCTCAATCCCAGCTCTACTTCTACAAGCTTCTCGTCCCTGGTACCAAAAACAACAGTTTCAGACTTCTAACCCTACAACAGGGTGGAGCCTGACCTCCGCTTCCCCAGACTCAAGCCTATCTTGTGGCGACAGCGTCAGCACCCTAAGCCTCGGCCCTGATCCTGGATCCTGTCCTTACCGGGACCCGGTCTGGGTATTTCTTTCGGATTTTCTCGCCCTCAGAGCGGCGCTTCTCGAACGGATGCTCCTCTTTGTACACGAACTTCATTCTCCCGAGAACCGGGCTGGACCGAGCTGGGCTGAGGAAACCCAGGGGGGGGGGCCGGGACAGGGGGCGGCGGCGGAGGTGGCGACGGCTTCGACGAACAGACTCAGCGGAGCGATCCACAAATTTGCGCCACTTCCCTATTCATCAACCCCGCCCCAGACCATCCGGAGCGGCCCCGCCTGCTGAAATACGCCACTAGCTCAACTTTCTAACGCCGCTGGCGTAGCGCCACCGGCTGCCCGGCCCTCTCACGCCTCCAGCGTAACCGCTTTGGAATTTGTGGGTTACGCAGATGACTTCGCAAACCCTTTCTCCGGTAGCCCCGCAGTTCAAAGCTGAGGACGAAATGAGGTAGTAGGTGGCAGGTCATGAAATTTGGGTCTCCAAGTCTTTTCGTAAATTACGTAGAGGAAAGCAGACAATTACAAGTCTAGGTATTCACAAAACGGGTTGCTACGCTGAAGGCGGTCGTTGACACCAAAACAAAGTAGTACCCAAGACGTGGATACAAACTCCACAATAGAAGGGCAGAAAGAAATGGGGTTTGTAGACACGTACAGAACACCCAGGAATCGGGGTTGAGTGGACCAATAAGAACTGCGAAGTCCAAAAGATAGGGACTACGCCAATGCGGAGGAACACATTGTGTCACTGTGTAAAATGTCATGTGACCTAAGAAGAGGGCGGAGCATCACGTGGCGGGTACCAGAAAGTAGACCCGGCTCTGGATAGGTGTCAGAGTTCCGCACCAAGCTTACTGCAGGAGCGCCAACAGCCCTTAGGCAGCGCCCTCTTGCCTGTCCACGTCAACCTCCCAGACCAAGCCCTGCCTTTTTCAGCTATGTATGCCCTTTGAGGGATCCAGGCTTCTCATCTTCAGCCTTCTATGTCCTACTCTAAAGTTGCGCTTCCATTGTTCTGCAGGGGACCCCCATCCTATCCCGGGGGGCCTTTCCTGCCAAACTATGTTGACATAAACTTCTTTATCCCTATACTGAATCCCACTTATCCCAAACAAGATCTTCCTCCTCCGCTTCAGGGACAGGACCGATGTGAACAAGTTCCCTCGTTTCCAAAAACGTCAGAGAAGGACCTATGGCAGCTTTGGTTTCAAAGTTATAATGCATGGTTTAAAAGAGTAAGGAGAAGAAAAGAGAAAGTTGATTACAGGTATCAGGGGAGTCGGGGGAAGAAAAACTGAGGAAAAGGAAGGGAAGGACAAGTCTGAGGAAAACCCACACTCCCACCCACAGCCCGGCCCCTGGAGCAGGAGTGAAGAAGTAGATCGGTTTTGTACAAGAGTTTTTAAAAAATCAAATCACAACAAAGTTGGCTTGGCTTCTTTTGAGCCTCTGGGATCACCATGTCTGTCACTCAGACCAGTCCTGCTTCCCCACCAGACAGTTTCAGCTCTCCAGGGCTTTCACCTGCCCTGCCCGGCATTTCCGTGGAGTGTGAACACGAGTGAGGCTGCTTCACAGTCTAGCCCACGTGTCCATCCAGACTCCGTATCCGCGGGCAGAGAGGGATGGGAGGGGCAGACCCTGCCCAGGCAGTCCTCACATTGGACAGGGCAACAGACGGCATCCCAAGAGTTCGCCCTCCCTTCCCCCCCACCCCAACTCAGGTGGAGGGGGAGCAGCTGTCACCACAGCCTGTGTTGGTGAAGGTTTCGGCTCAGCACAGATCGGACATCAGCAGTGAACCTGGAATGACAGTAACATGCATTGGTGGAGTACCTTACAACTGATACACCCACCACGGACCTCACTGGAGTTAGGATAGAACTGAGTACCACTTTCAAACAGTGAGACAGGCTCAGTTTGAGAGAAGCCAAATGGCTAAAAACAATGTGCTCTGGAGTTAAAAGGGCCTGGCCCAATCACTGAAGTTCTGAAGGACTCTTCTTCTTCTTTTTAATAATTAAGATTCCCGGGCTGGAGAGATGGCTCAGTGGTTAAGAGCATTGCCTGCTCTTCCAAAGGTCCTGAGTTCAATTCCCAGCAACCACATGGTGGCTCACAACCATCTGTAATTGGGTCTGGTGCCCTCTTCTGGCCTGCAGGTGTACACACAGAATATTGTATACATAATAAATAAATAAATATTTAAAAAAAAAAAAATAATTAAGATTCCCCCCACCTCTTTTCCTTGGGAACCCAGTGTTGCTGGATATGGTGGTGCACCTGTAACCCAGCCAGCATTTGGAAGGCTAAGCCAGGAAGCCAATTGCCAGGCCAGCATAAAAAGAATTTCTAAAAAGAAAAAAAAACTTTTAAAAAGAAAAGAAAATCACTTCCCTTACCTGAGGGCATCCAGCATTGGGAGAAGGTTGAGAAGGGCTGTGTCACTGGGGTCACTGAACCAGGATTTGATAGGGATGGCATTGTCTATGGTGGGTAAAATTACAGTTGAGATGAGGAAGAATTCAAGAACCTGTGAGTTTTTCCTTAATATTATTACTTAAAAACCCATACACCTCACCCACCAAGTCATAGCCGCCTAAGTAAACCCTTCTTTTTCCTCAAATGTCAAACTGAATGATTAATAAGCTTCACAACAGTGGAGGCTAGAATTCTGGTCTACCTGCCACTGTGCCTCACTTGAATTTGATAGGGAAGTTCCATTTATAAAACAGACACATGAGCATTGGTACCTCACTTGAATTAGAGAAACAACTTAAGATTCAGATCTGTAGTGCAGCAAGGAATTCAAACTCTGGGACTAGGACCCAGGTCTTCTGCCTCCTAGCTCCTTATATTCAACCCCTCAAGGAGGAGTTAGGGATATATCTAAATAGTATAGTGTTTGCCTAGGATTTAATGTGAGGCCCTGGGTTCCATTTCCAGATCTACTAAACTAAAGAGTCAGGTCATACCAGCCTGTTATTTAAGGAGACCTTGTCTCAGAAATAAAAACTAATAAAATAAGCTAGGCAGTAGTGGCACATGCCTTTAATCCCAGCACTTGGGAAGCAGAGGCTGGATCTCAGTGAATTCGAGGCCAGCCTGGTCTATAGAGTGAGTTCCAGGACAGCCAGTGCTGAAAAACCCTGTCTCAAAAAACCAAAATAATAATAGTAATGACAATAATAATAATAAAATAAAAACTAAAATAGTCCTCAGAACCATTTCCTGGTCCTGCTAGAGCCACCACCTGTCCCCGTACCTGGGTGGCTCCTATAAGCCCCGGGGGAGTTATCCAGGATCACAATGCTGGAGAGGTCACTGTGGACCACAGAGAGGTCTTTGATGTAGCTGCCCAACTCCAAAGTGCAGTGCTGAAAAGCAGAGGATGATGTAGCATACACACACCCATCCCCACTCCCACCCAGGACCCAGGTAACCTGCCTCTCAAACCTGCTTCTGGCTCCTTACCTGTCTATAGTATCTCCTCTTAAGAATGCTTCTGCTATTGTCCAGTTTATCTGCCACAGCAGAGCCGTAAATTTCCATGCTTGCTGTAAACACCACAAGCTCATACCACTGGCTTACCTGAAGTAGATTGGAGAGGAATACAGATGTCATATAAAGTAATCATTCATTTAGACATAATGATTCTTTGCCAGCCTAGACCTTCTGGCCTTCAAGTAAATCAAATGTCTATGAAAATACAAAATAATTTTGAACCCTCCACTAATCTTCCAAACTCAGTGTCTGAGGCAACCAACACCCTCCAGAGTTGAAGATATAAACACAAAACTGCAGGATGCCTATGAAAGAATAGAATTATAAAACTGCAATAAATATACCCCAGCTACTCAAAGCCATTCCCTTACTTCCCTACAGATTCCCTTTACAAAACTGCCCTTATCCTCTGTCCTAGTCGGCTACTCCATTGATATAATTAAACACTGACCAAAGTCAACTCGGAGAAGAAAGAATTTATGTCATCTAATAACTCCCAGATCACACTCTATCACTGAGGGAAGTCAAGGCAGGAACCTTAGAGGTAGGAACTAAAGCAGAGACCACAGAGGAATGCTGCTTACTGGCTGGCTTTCTGCAGCTTGTTCAGTGTCTTCTTACCAACACAGGACAACCTGTCAGAGGTAGCACTCACTAGACTGTGCAACTACCAAGTTGTCCTCTTCTCCAATCACAAAGACACAGCATCTGCTAGGTTCTTAGTTTTGCAGGTATAAGATAATTCATTACTATTTTAATGTAAACTGAATACATTCTTATAATACATATCTATCCTATCAGTTCTGTTCCTCTTGAGGTTCCTATTACAAATCTGAAGCAGAAAATGGGATCCTGCTGTGACAGACCTGACCATGCTGATCTGAGGACAACTGGGGAAGCATCTGAAACTTCTGAAGCTTATTGCTTCACGGGCTGTTGTGGGGAGTTCAGATGACGCTGAGAACTATGCAAAGGAGGGAAGCCTGGTCTAGAAGGTTTCAGAGAGAAACCAGGACTACCAGGGCTGTTTATGTAATACCTTGGATTAAGGATCACAATCTGTAGATACAGCACCTACATCAGGCAGCTCACAACTAGTTGCCTGTAACTCCAGTTCTAGGCCAACACTAGGCCTCCATGGGCACCAGGCATGCATGTGGTACAGACACACATGCAGGCACTCTCATATATACCTTAAAATAAAAATAAAACAACTCATCTAAAAAGAACCTATGGGCCGGGTGGTGGCGGAAATATTTCCTCAGGATTGGCACACAGAAGTTATGGTCTAGAAATTATGGCCTAATTAAGGCTGCATCTTGGTATGTATTTCAAAGTCCTACATCGAACTACTGGTTTTATCAGCATGAAGGCTCCAGAATTAAAGGGATCATGGAGAAAAGTTGAGGCTTGGCACTATGAAAGGCCAGGAAAGGCTACAGATGAAGGTACAGCCTCAGTTACAGTGGAAACCCCAGGACTAAGAGCTCATGAGGTGAAGCTTAGGCTTGGTACCATGGGACAGAGTCAGAATTCCTGAAAAGACACTGGGAGGCAATTGTTCAAAGTGCAACCCCAGTTGCAGCAGAGACCCTAGCATGTCGTATCTGCCAGGACCATGGGATGACCACGGAGACAGTGGCAGATGTGGAGCAGAGTCGGCTGTATGCTACCAATGGCAGAACTGGAGCAGTGAAGCACCCAAGTACCGTAAGTGAGTACCAAATGTCAGACACCGAGCTGAAAGATTCGATTTACACCACTAGATGTTGGTTTCGCTAGGATTTGATTGTAACTGCCCTGGTTCTTCCCTCTTGTAATAAGAAAGTAACCTGGGTGAGAGACTTTCTTACAAAATGTGTGCTATGGCTCTATGAAATAAATAAATCAAAGCATCATACTGGTTTAAAAAAAAGTAACCTGTTCCAGGCAATGGTGGCACATGCCTTTAATCCAGGGGTTGGGTGAGAGTGGAGGTGTTAGTCAGAGGCAGGCAGATCTCTGTGAGTTGGAGGCCAGCCTGGTCTACAGAGCAAGTTCTAGGACAGCTACAGAAACCCTGCCTCAGGGATAAAAAAGAAAGTAACTTGTTTTGTGATTTTACAGGAAGTCACAGTTAACACAGTTAAAGAGAATTTTTTTAAGAGAGCCAAATGGATGAAAGACGAATTTGTATCAAATTATGGCTGTCTATATCCATAGGTGTCAATATAGCTCTCAGAGAATTTTTTTTCCTCTTTTATTTCTGAAACAGGGATTCTCTGTGTAATAACTCTGGTTATCCTAGAACTTGCTTTGTAGACCATGCTAGCCTCACAAAGATCTACCTGCCTCTGCCTCCTAAATGTTTGGATTACAGGCATGGGATATCATCGCTCAGCTGAGACTTTGAACTTTTAAGTGTTAGGATTTTTTAAAGACTGTGGAGCCTTAAAAGTTATATTTTATATTAAGAAATGAATATGAGACTTAGGGGAATAAGTTACAGTTTTGGGAGATTTTTTTTTGTTTTTGTTGCTGTTGTTGTTATTTTGGTTTTTCGAAACAGGGTTTTATCATTTAGCGCTGGCTGTCCTGGAACTCACTTTGTAGACCAGGCTGGCCTCCAACTCACAGACATCCACCTGCCTCTGCTTCCCGAGTGCTGGAATTAAAGGTGTGCACCACCACCGCCCAGTTACAGTTCTTAAGATTGATTTATTTGCATATAGGTATGTGTCCCTGCATAAGCTTATGGCTTTTTATTTTTGTGGAGTTTTTTTTGTTGTTTTTTCAAATTATGTCTCTGTGGGTGTGGGTATTTACATTTGAGTGTAGTTGCCCATGGATGCCACAGGCATCAGATCCACTGGAGCTGGAGTTGTAAGTAATTGTGAGTCACCTGATGCGGGTCCTTGTACACACCAGGTCTTCTGAAAGGGCAACAAGTGCTACCCACCACTACTCATCTCTCCCATCCAAGACTATGGTTTTTAAAGGGACGTGTTATTTTGTCAAGTGACAAGGGAAAGACTGTGATGTTTGGTTTTAATGCCAACTTGCTACAAATTAGAACAACCAAATAGACCGCTCAGTTGAAGAGCTGTCCTGATTGCTTTAAGTAATGTGGGAAGACCCACCCTGAGATTTAGTAGAAACTTCTGGTAGCAGCTCAGGTAAGAAAGCATGATAGAAGGAAGATAATTTGCCTCTTTCTCTGACCTTCCACCATGCTGGCTTACCCTGCTGCTGCAGCTTCCCTCACTGATTTTTTTTTTTTTTCGAGACAGGGTTTCTCTGTGGTTTTGGTTCCTGTCCCGGAACTAGCTCTTGTAGACCAGGCTGGTCTCGAACTCACACAGATCCGCCTGCCTCTGCCTCCCAAGTGCTGGGATTAAAGGCGTGCGCCACCACCGCCCAGCTTCCCTCACTGATGTTACACCACATTTCCAAGCATCTATCTTCAACTAAGGACTAGCAGCTCAGCAGATACCTTCCAAGTTTTTAGTACCAGATTGGAACTGTTGAGATATCTGCCTCATGGACTGAGAAAATACCAAACTGTCAGCCTCTCCAGTATAAGACAATCTCTGGGACTGCTCCAACTGCTAGGGTACCCAGCCTCAAGAACTGAGCATCTACCAGGTTCTTAGCTCTCAGATATGAGCAACTCATAACTATTTTATTGTAAGCTAAATAATATGTATCTCTATCTTTGTATTCTATTGGTTTTGTTCCTCTAGAGAACCCTGACAAATACACCAACTTCTCACCCTCTTCTCCAAATCCCCTAAAGCCCTGAACTCCACAATCATACTTTCATCAAGGTGCCCCCATTAGCTCACACACTCACCACTTCTAAGAAGAAATCCACATGTGGTCTCTTATGTACAAAAAACCGGACAGGATGTTTGTCTATTACAACCTGCAGAGGAACAGGGAAAAGATGAGGGACGTCCTAAGCACCACCACATTGACCTTGCCCCATGCCTACCACCTGCTTTCCTCCTCCTGGCTGATCCTGGTGCCAAGTCTTGCCAAGCCCTAACCCTTAAGACTGGGAAAGAGTTTATGTCTGGACACAGTAAGAGCCATAAGTATTTCATAGCCTCACATACCTTGAGGATGAAATCAGGAGGTGTTCCAGGCCTCACTGTGGGCCGCAGGACCCCGTCATGGTGAGAGTGAATAAGTGTTTCATCCAAATCCAGCACAAGGATCTTCTTCTTCACCTGGGCTAAACCACAATGGGAAGGAATAACACCAACGACCTCAGCCCAAAGCTGGAGTCGACTTCACCTTTGGGTAGCCTTCCCATCCAACATACTCACCTAGTCGATTCCGGGATAAAGGAGATAAGGGAAGGATATCATATCGAACAGTTTGATACTGAATTACCTAAGGATAGCAAAAGAAAGAAGATTAGAACCCCTCATAAGGAAATCTTTCCAGATAACAATAATAGCAAATACTGAACATTTATCATATGCTGGGCACTGTATGTAAGATTCAGGACCTAATATATAATCCTAATAGGGACAGAGGTAAAGTTCAATGGTAAAACACTTGTCTGTCTAACATGCAAGAGACTCGAGGTTCAATGCCCAGCACCATAAAAACAAAATAAAATTCAAGTAACACTATAATTGTCCTTGTTTAATGGATGGTCAGATAGGCAGCAAAGACTAAATACCTTCATGCCTAGGACTGCACAGCTAAACTTAATTAAAAAGAAAACTCCATGAGAACATGAATTTCCTCTCAGTCATGCCTATTTTTTTCAGGGCCTTAAAAACTGTAGCAAGGATAACGAGTTAATAGCAGAATGTGTCCTCTGACCATGGTATTCTGCTACACTGAACAAAGAAACACACAGGTCCCCACCTTCACCTCAAGGGTTCTTCATGGCCATTCCTGTCATCTCTCATTGGGAACCAAGAACCTCAGGCTCTTTTTTTTTTTTTTTTTTTTTTTTTTTTTTTTTTTTTTTTGGTTTTTCGAGACAGGGTTTCTCTGTGGTTTTGGAGCCTGTCCTGGAACTAGGTCTTGTAGACCAGGCTGGTCTCGAACTCACAGAGATCCGCCTGCCTCTACCTCCCGAGTGCTGGGATTAAAGGTGTGCGCCACCACCGCCCGGCTGAACCTCAGGCTCTTAATGAGCAGAGAACAGGACTCCGGAAAGGAAGCCTTTGGATCCCTGATGGGAACAGTAGATGAGGGAATCCAGGGGTTGTCAGGTCAGCTAAGTTCCTCTGGCTAGGGGCCACCACGACTATTTTAACCAGCCACCTGTCCACTTCTGTTTCCACTAGCCAAGTCACAAGTTGTAGTGAATATCCGAGAGTCTCTTTACCCTGGTACCCAGGGCAATGGAGAGACACTGTAAAGTCCCACTTGCCAACCTGACAGAATAGAGAAGGCAAAAGTGAAGCAAGGACTGTGAAAGAAAGGTGAACAGGGACAAGGACATCATCCCTCGTGCCTTCCAACTCTGCTATCCAAGGCTTCTCTAGAAACTATTTCCTAATCCCCAGAGCTTCTGCGCAAGCCTGGCAATTCCCTCCTTTGCTCTTTCCTAACATACAAATGCTCTCCAGTTCGTTCCTAGGCCCTAAGCCACACATTCCCTACTTGAAAACCAAAAGGCCTTCTCTTCTTTAGTCCCAAGGCATCTGCCCTTCTTTTCTCCCTGAGTCTGTGATGAGGGCTGAAACAGCTCGGGTGTCCTGCCCTGCTATCTCGGGTTGCACATGCTGGGCATGTAGGGAATGCTCCAAGTAGCTGCCAGAAAGGGTGTGGGGAAGAAACCAGACTAGAAGGGAAGGGAGGACAAAGGGCTGTTGGGTCAGTGATGTCCAGAGTAGAGCAATTTAGGAAGTAACTGGTCTTCCAATACATGGACTACAGCACTATTCCCAACACTCAGAAGAATAAAATGAGCAGGTAGAAGAGGGAGGATCCTCAGGACAAGGTCAGAAAGCAGAAAGAAAGGATGAGCAGAAGTAGGCACACACAATCATAGGGGTCAGCCTTGCACACCCCCAATCTTTCATGGATCCTACCACTCTTAGGAGACTAGGTGTGCTTACAACCAGGACCACCACCCAGAATAATCTTCACCCTAAACCGGAACGCAGAAGAACTAGAACAGACTGCTAGGGAATGAATGCAAGTGCAAGGCATGCTCCCAAAGCAGTCAGGTCTACTGCCAGTACCAAAGTCTGTCTGGGGGTTCTCTTGACCTCGGCTATCAAGGGTCACACACAGTCCACTCATTCTCCCCAAACCTGACCTTAGGAGATGTGCCTCAGGGGTGACGAAAACATAGGGGCACATTCACCAAGTGATGTTATCTGAAATAAATTTTCCTTGGAGAAAAGTTTGAGGGTGAGAACCCAGAGACGCTTGGGTTCATCCCAACAGTCTCTACACTCCAGGTATCTCTTCCTAACTGCTAAGAGTCTCCTGGAGAAACATGCCCACCTTCAGACGCAATCTCTACAGCTAACAGCCAGGTCTTCTAACGAGACACTCAACTTGAAAGTGCTGCCTCTTACAACGAAAGATGCTCATTATAAAAACCTCTTTTCCAAGGCCGAGGGCCTCAACAAACGCTATAAGTGGTCAAAGACTCTTTGGAGGAGTTCCTTCACAACCAAGGCTTTGCCCCAAGTTCCCATCCCCTGCTACAAATGCCCCCTACACACACTCACCACTGACAAAGAAGCCCACAGCAACAGTTCTGGCTACCAGCAAACAGGTGTTCCCTGCCTCTTGCTTTCTTTAGCAACAACTCCACCTTTCTTAAGGAGAGCACCGTTCTAGCCCCCAAGAGCTGCCAAGTGCTATCCCATCTGGGCAGATGAAAAAAGAAACCAAAACCACAGATCTTGGTTCTTTTCTAAGGGTCCAAATCCTCCTTAAAGGTGCTCTACTTCTCCAGTGGGTAAAGCTCTGGTCAAGGCTCCCTTTCTAGGCCCAAAACAGGGGCCCAACACTATCCAAAATTCCGTGAGCACCGAGGACAGAGGTCCCCACCACTGCCAGCAGCCACACTAACTCACCGTGCGGATCTGCCTCCGCAAAAGGTAAATAAAGAAGCTCCAGAGCTTGGCGGCGAAGGCCACGAACGTGCGCAGCCCCAGCAGACACTGCGTCCGCATCATCCCGATGACCCCGGCACCGCCGGCCCCGGGGCCCCCGCGGCCCAGCTCCGCCAGCCCCCCGGGGGCAGCCCCCCGCCGCCGGGAGGGGGAACGGGGGCCCCGAGCGGCAGGAGAGGCTGCAGAGATGGGTACGGAGTGCGTGGCTCAGAAAGCCACCCCCAGCGAAGGGAAAGCCCAGCGGAACCGGGAGCTGGGGGACTGGCGTGGGCAGCCCGCAGGGGCCCACATGAGCGGGAAGTGGCACCGACGGCTTCGCGTGGGCTGCAGGCCGAAACAGGTCGGGCTAGGACAGGGTCCTCCGAGACCAGGAGGGAAGGGGATGGAGAATTGGGGGAGGGGGTAATGGGGGAGGGGGCTAGGGAGAAGGGAGGGAGGAGATGGGAGGGGAAGGGGGGGGAAAGCGAAGGGTGGCCCTCTGCGCAGGCGCGCTAGGGGTCTGCCCCGGGAAGGGGGCGGGCGGGGGCAGCGGCGCGCGACGGGCCACGACGACTCTTGGGGCCTCTGAGCGCTGGAACTGGGAAGGAGGGGAGGGGGAGCCGAAGGGCGCGGAGCGCTGGGCCGGAGTGGCCTCCCCCTCCCCGAGGTCGGGGTCTCTTAGCCGCTAAAGAGCGGGGCTGCAGCCTCTGCAGCTGGGCTTCCCACTCTGACAGGCGCCATTTTACCGCCCAAAGGGCTCCCTCCTCCTCTCTTCCCTCCTCCTCTTCCCCGCTGACTGTACTTCCGGTAATGACGTGTTTTCACTTCCCCGGGATTGATGTTCCTTCAACTTCTGACGAGGGAGGGTAGAGTTAAGGAGAGCAGAGGCCTGAAGAGGGCTGCAGCGTTGCGCACGCGCGCGGGGTGACTGCTGGGCGGGCCCTGGAGCGGAGCCTCTGAGGGTGTGGGCGGGGCCGAGTGACGTCATTTGCCCCCAGGTTCGGACGTCTTGGGGAGTGGGGCTCGTGCGACCCCAGTCCCCATCCCACTGACAACTGTTCCAACGGCCCTTTCGCCCCTGTCGTAGCGCAAGAAGACTGAGGATGCCATTTCCACGGCTGTGCGCAGAGGCTCTGGAGCGGTCCCTCCGAGGGCGCCCCCGCCCCGAGAACGCGGAACATTTAAAAAAAAAAAAATAGACCCTTGGCTCCAGACTTTGGGGACCATGAATGGCGGAAGCAATCGTAATCGTCCCGCCTCCTTGGTCGTGACGACATCAGAAAGCGTCCGAAGACGTCAGAGATGCTGGACTCGCTGTTGGCCAGCGGTGGCTTGGTACTCCTGCGAGGTGAGGCAGGGAGACGCGCGGGGAGCCTCGGGCCTGGCTGAAGGGGCGGAAGTCTTGAGGACCCTCCGGGGATCCCTGGCTCGGGGTGGAAGTCGCGGTGGATTATGAAGTCGGAGACCTCAGGGCTCTGTGGGATTCACACCTGCTTGGCTCTCTACAGATTCCGTGGAGTGGGAGGGGCGTAGTCTCCTGAAGGCGCTTCTCAAGAAATCTGCACTTCGGTGAGTTATCCCGTGGCTGCTCCTGGTCCTTCCCGGGAAGGGACCTGGTGCCTTCAGTCTACGACATATTTCCCTCGTCTCTGCTTTAGTGGGGAGCAGATCCACGTTCTGGGCTGTGAAGTGAGTGAGGAAGAGTTTCGCGAAGGTTTTGGCTCTGACGTCAACAGCCGGTAAGTGTAATTAGAATGGGCTTCATTCGGACCGCAGTTGGGAAGGGCCGACTTTTCCACAGAAGAATGGACTCTCGGATTGTGTGGAAATGGGATCGTATGACTTGGAACAGTAGAAGTTACAAACATGACTATCAAGGGTCTAGGGACGTTAGGCCCCTGCTGGCCAGCTTGACAAAGGGATACAACACCGATGGAAAGGGACATCCTGAGGCTATTGCTCATAAACAAAAGAGAGCAGTAAATTCGGATATTTTCTGGGGTGACCTATGAAGATATTTTCCTGTAAGAGCGTTCTGGCTTTAAGGCCTGCAGGTTAGTCAACCCAGAAGCTGCCGTTTCTCCTATAGTGATGTCAGCTGTCATCAGTGTCCTTGCAGTCGCTTTGCTCTGGGCCTTATTATAGGTCTCGGGACTACAGATGCAAGAACTGGATTAAGAACACAAAGCCGGGCGGTGGTAGCACACCTTTAATCCCAGCACTCGGGAGGCAGAGGCAGGCGGATCTCTGTGAGTTCGAGACCAGCCTGGTCTACAAGAGCTAGTTCCAGGACAGGCTCCAAAGCTACAGAGAAACCCTGTCTCGAAAAAAAAAAAAAAAAAAAAGACAAAAGAGCATGCTAACTCCAAAGTATAATAGGCTAAAGTAACCTTTGAACAAAACTTTTTTTCTTTTTATTTCTTTCTCCCTCGGAAAAGGACTCTGTTAGGCTTTTTTTAAGCAGTGATCTCATGTGGCCTGGGCTGCCCGGCAACTCGCCCTGCCCCACAATAGCCTCCAGCTCTCATCGGCCCTAGCTCACTCTCCTCCTGTGTGTTAGGATTATGTTGCAAGTCACATTCAATTTATAAAGCCCTGCCCTCGGAAGGCGGATGTGGGCAGATCTCTGTGTGGTTGAAGCCAGCCTGGTCTGTATAGTCTTTTCTAGGCCAGTCAGGTTTACATAGTGAGACTGTTCCTAAATAAATTATATATAATATATATATATATATATATATATATAATAGTATAAATGTAAAACAAAATAAGCATCATTTTAATAGGCTCAAATAGTTGCAGAGTTATTTAAATGATTTTGTCCTCAGGCCCCTTCCATGATTATATGCTAAAAAGAAAAAATGACTTTACATTTCTTTTTTTAAAGATTTATTTTTAGGGGCTGGAGAGATGGCTCAGTGGTTAAGAGCATTGCCTGCTCTTCCAAAGGTCCTGAGTTCAATTCCCAGCAACCACATGGTAGCTCACAACCATCTGTAATGGGGTCTGGTGCCCTCTTCTGATAACACAGACAGAATATTGTATACATAATGAATAAATATTTAAAAAAAATAAAGATTTATTTTTATTTATTATGTATACAATGTTCTGCCTGCATGTGTCACTGCAGGTCAGAAGCTGGCACCAGATCTTATTAGATGGTTGTGAGCCACCATGTGGTTGCTGGGAATTGAACTCAGGACCTCTGGAAGAAAAATCAGTGCTCTTAACCGCTGAGCTGTCTCTCCAGCCCCATGACTTTACATTTTTTTTGGATTTTTTTTTTTAATGTTATGTGTGTGAGTGTCTTGCCTCCATGTATATATGGGTACCATGAGCATGCCTTAGTGCCTGCAGAAACCAGAAGAGGGTGTTGGATCCTCTGGAGCTGGAGTTGTACATGGTTTGAGCTACCACCAAATCAGACCCTCTGCAAAAGCATCAACTGCTTTTAACCTGCTGAGCCTTCTCTCCAGCCTTGGGATTAAAGGCATGCACCAACAACACTTGACAAAATTTTTTAATTAAAAAAAATTAATTTTTAGATTTCTGTAAAACATTTCTAGATAGGGCTTCTCAAACTTTTTTCAACTGTGGTCCCTTATCACCTGAGAAGTTTTTATTTAATATACAGTATTAATGTTACAAATTAAATAGTTACTGATAAATCACTGATGGTGAATGAAGCTCTGTGGTAGGGCAGCATCATTTTTTATAATGTATTATATTTTGTGTATATTGGTATTTTGCTTGTATGTATGTGTGAGAGTGTCAGACTCCCTAAGCAGGAGGTGTAGCTACTGAGTTCTCTAGTGGTGCTTAATTCAGTCATAGAGGCCAGGCTTGCATCAGCACAAGCTGCAGCGGATTGATGGGCTTGTCCTAAAAACAAAGGGAGCAACAGAATAACGTATGAGAAGGCATGAGAGGTCAGGTAGATAAAAAGGTAGCTGACTGTAAAAAGGTCTACGGAGCACAATAGAGGTTTAGATGTTATGCCAAGGACAGTGGGGAGGAGAGTTAGTCACACCATACCTCTTAGAAACACTAGTCCATTGATTATCATGTACAGAATGTATCAGAAAAAAAAAATGCAGCTTGGAAGTGGAGACTAGGCACTAGTTAGTGCAGATCCAGGTTCACTCACTAAGTCCATGTGTACTGAATACCAGACCAGGAGCTATGCTAAGACACTGGTGACAGCAGTGGATGAGACAGTCTGGTTCCTGCTCCAGTAAATCTTAGAAAACAATGGGAAGAAATGACAGAACACTTGTGTGTGGGAGAATCTCTAGAGGAGAGGGAGTTTTTGTTGTTTCTATTTTGTTTTGCTTTGTTTTTTTGAGACAGGGTCCCACTACATATCCCTGGCTGGCCTGAAGCTTGCTATATATATCAGGCAGACCTTGAGCTCACAGAGATTTGCCTGTCTTGACCTTCTGAGTGCTAGGATTATAGACTTGCCCCATGCCTACTTTGGTGTGATTTTTGTTTGTTTTTTTCAAGATAGGGTTTCTGTGTGTATCCCTGGCTGTCCTGGAACTCACTCTGTAGACCAGGCTGACCTCAAACTCACAGAGATCCACCTGCCTCTGCCTCTGGAGTACTGGGGTTAAAGGCGTGCACCACCACCCAGCCAAGATTTATTTTCTAATATTGTGCATGTGTATGGGTATGTGCACATGAGTATAAGTGCCCATGGAAGTAAGAAAAGGGAATCAGATTCCCCTGAAAGACGAGTAAATAGTTGTGAGCCTAGTAGGAACTGAACTCCAGTCCTCCAACTCTAACCCCAGAAGGGGAGCTTAGAACAATTGTCAAAAGAACTTTGAAGGATAGAATTGCCGTTAGGTGACCCTGGACAAGGTTCAAAGTCAACCTTAGAACTTAGGTTATGAGACACCAAAGTCTGCTGTCAGTCACTAAATTCTTTCAGTAGTTAGCTTTCATTAATATATAAGGTATTGGTGAGAATTAAGGGCTCGGTGGTGGTGGCACATACCTTTAATCCCAATACTTGGGAGGCAGAGGCAGGTGGATCTCTGTGAGTTCAAGGCCAGCCTGGTCTACAGAGTGAGTTCCTGGACAGCCAGAATGGTTATGCAGAGAAACCCTGTCTTGAAGAACTTGAAGAATGAATGAATAAATTTGAAAAAATCAGGAAGAAATTCAAGGTTGTAACATGTCTTCCATTTTCCTTTTATAGGCTGGTTTACCATGACCTCTTTAAAGACCCTCTTAACTGGTCAGAAACTGGCGAAGCTGTCCCCGAAGGACCCCTAGGAACCTTAAGAGCCTTGTGCAGGACAGGTCCCGGCCCTGTCACCATTGCTCTTGACTCTCTCAGCTGGCTGTTGCTTCACCTTCCCTGTGTCACACTCTGTCAGACTCTGCATGCTCTGAGCCAGCCAAGTGTCTCCCCAGGTGAGTTTCCTCCTTTGTTGTTTCCCTCATGGAGTTACTCCTGCCAAAGAATGTCACCCCTTCCTCTCCACTCCAACAAGAGGCGTCAGGATCTCCAGTCTGATGCTCTGCCATCTCCTTAACCTTTTGGGGAAAATTGGGGGATGGAGTGTTGGTTGTTGGAGATGTGTTGTTTTAAGACTGTGTGTCTAGCTTGGCATGGTTGGGCACATCTTTAATCCTAGTACTCAGGAGGCAGAGGCAGGTGGATCTCTGAGTTTGAGGATAGCCTGGTCTACAGAGTGAGTTCCAGAACAGCCAGAGTACATGGTGAGACTCTGTCTCAGAAAGCAAAAAGAAGGGGCCAGGCAATGGCATTCCATGCCTTTTAATCCCTGCACTCAGAAAGCAGAGATAGGTGGATCTTTGTGAGTTTGAGGCCACTGTGGTATATACAGCTAGTTCCAGAACAGCCAATGCTACACAAGCACCGTCTTGAAAAACAAAAGCAAAGAAAAAAAGTTGTGTGTTTTTGAGTATGCATACCCATGTCTGTGAGTATATGCAGGTGTGTGTGTACGGGTTCATGTACCTCTACAAATGAAGGCCAGAACAGGGAACTGGTTGCCTTCTCTGTCCTTCTGTCTGTTTCTTTAAGGCAGACTCTCTCCCTGAACCTGGCACTTGAGCTGGATTACAGCATGTACCTGGACACTGGCCTTATTGCATGAGTGCTGGGGTCCAGATCAAGTCCTTATGAGTGTGAAGTAAGAACCCTTAAGTGCTGAACCGTCTCCAGCCCTGGGGAGGGTGGTGCTTGTTTTATTGTTCATGATTTTTTTATATGGAGTCTGTAGTCAAGGGCCACTTAGAACTCTAGAGCTTCTGCCTCCCAACTCTAGAACTGCACCGCCACACCCAGGTCAAGAGAGGTATTGGGGGGGGGGGGGCTGGAGAGATGACTCAGTGATTAAGAGCACTGCCAAAGGCCCTGAGTTCAATTCCCAGCAACCACATGGTGGCTCACAACCATCTGTAATGAGATCTGGTGCCCTCTTCTGGCCTGCAGGCAGAGTACTGAGAATACTGTATACATAATAATATAATAAATAAATCTTAAAAAAAAGAGAGAGAGAGAGGAATGAGGATTTTGTCTTTTTTTTTTTTTTTTTTTTTTTTGCCTGCATGTATGATTGTGCAGCGTGTGCATGTCTGGTGTCTGCAGAGGCCAAAAAAGGACACTGGATTCCATGTAACTGAAGTTTCAGGTGGTTGGTTGTGAACCAGCAGGTGGATGCTGGGAATGTCATTCAGGTCCCCTGGAAGAGCAGCCAGTGCTCTTAACTGCAGAGTCCTCACTCTAGCCCCAGCTGTGTTTGTCTTGTTTTGTTAGCTTCTCTTTATGTTTGTGAGTTGCTGTCTTAGTTCTCTGCTGTTTTGTTTTAAATACAAAGTCTTATGGATATCTTACAACCAGAAAATCAAAGCTGGCCTCAACGGAGTATGTAGCCAAGGATGACATTAAACAACATTTTTTTCATGAGAATTTTATGTGTCAACTGGGGATAGCCACCACACAATCATTTGTTTTCTGCCTTTTGATCAGGGAAGGTTTTCTTGTAATGGTCTCGGTGCAGCTAAATCCTGGTGAAGGATGTACAGGATCTGGCTGGGAGGAGAGCTCTGAGGCCAAGTATAGACCTTGTACCACCATGCAGTGTGTAAGCTGCCAGTCTAGAACCCAGGGCTTCTTGGATGCCAGGCAGGCATGCTTAGTAACTGAGCTACATCTCCAGCCTCTCGTTCACTTATTTTACAAATGTAAATACAGGCAATGTAAGGAACTGCTTTAAATAATAGAAAATAAAGACTGGCCCTTACAACTGAGTCATTGCCTTCTAGAAGCTTGTTCTCATCAAAGGTGCAAAGAAGTAAACATGGAGAAAATGAAGCTCAGCACCCTCTTGGCCTCAGGACACCCACATCAATAAAAATAAACTTTTTTTTTTTTAAATTAGAACTGACTGTGGTGACACACACCTTTAATTCTAGCAAATACTAGGATTTTGAGTTCAAGACCAGCCTGATCTATATAAATTGAAATCCTTGCCAGCCAAGGCTATCTAGTGAGATCTTGTCTCAAAAATAAATAAATGAAGCTGGACAGTGGTAGCGCATGCCTTTAATCCCAGCACTCAGGAGAGAGAGGCAGGGGGATCTCTGTGAGTTCAAGGCTAGCCTGGTCTACAGAGTGAGTCCCAGAACAGCCAGGACTGATACACAGAGAAACCTTGTCTCGAAAACTCAAAATAAATAAGTAAGTGAGCAAATAAATAGATAATAAACTGTTTCAAATTAGGCAGTCCAACAGGACAGCTCGTGGGTAAAGACACTTGTCGCCAGTCTGAGGAGCTTTACTCAAGGCCTGAGTCCCATGTGTTGGACGAAGAAAAGATTTCTAAAAGTTACCTCTGATCTCCGCAAGTATGCCATGGCACATACACTATGGAAAATATACATGCATACATAAACACTCACAAAATAAATCTAAAAAATAAAACGTGCCAGTGTTTGGCACAGTGTACCACACTGTTAATGTCCAGAAAAGAAGGAAGACTACCTGATACCCACAACACACAGGTAGTTCAGTAACTGACGAGGCTATAAGTTTGTGGACACGAGCTAAGAGTGCTTGTGTTGTGCTGAAAGGTGGAGGTCTGGTCCTGTCAGGTCTGAATTGGATAACTAAGGTGTGGGCCAGTTAGGCACAGAGCAGTATGGTGAGATAGGAAGACTGGCCGAGATAGGTCCAGTTATGGTAGGACGTGGACCTCTCCTTCCTTCTCCTCACTGTTTACTCCTGGGCCTTCACCTAATGCTGCTGTGTGTCTTTTTTTTTTTTTTTTTTTTTTTGGTTTTTTGAGACAGGGTTTCTCTGTAGCTTTGGAGCCTATCCTGGAACTCCCTCTGTAGACCAGGCTGGCCTCGAACTCACAGAGATCCGCCTGCCTCTGCCTCCCGAGTGCTGGGATTAAAGGCGTACGCCACCACCGCCCGGCCTGCCGTGTGTCTTTCATGTTCTGCATTTCTTGTCCCTATCCAGGTGCTGACCCCCTAGTAGAGCAGGTACGAGTCCTGGGCCTACTACATGAAGATCTTCATGGTCCTGGCCCCATAGGAGCGCTGAGCACCCTTGCTCACACAGAGGTGACTCTGAGTGGTAAAATGGACCAGACTTCAGCCTCCATCCTCTGTCGAAGGCCCCAACAACGTGCAACTTACCAGGTCCGGGAGACGACACAGAAGACTGGAGATCAGGATCAGCACTAAGGGCCAGTGTCTTAGTCAGGGTTACTAATGCTGCTAGTAAAACCATGACCAGAAACAAGTTGATGAGGAAAGGGTTTATTTGGCTTACACTTCCATGTTGTAGTCCAGCACTGAAGGAAGCCAGGCCAGCAACTCAAAACAGGGCAAAGTTCCTGGGGGCAGAAGCTGATGCAGAGACTATGGAGAAGAGCTGCTTACTGGCTTGTTCATCATGGCTTGCTCAGCCTGCTTATAACATGCAGAACCAGCAGCCCATAAGGGACTCCCCACCCACAGCAAGCTGGGCCCTCCCCTGTCAATCATTAATTAAGAAAATACCCCACAGCTGGATCAAACAGAAGTTTTCTCAATGGAGGTTCCCTCCTTTCAGATGACTCTAGCTTATATCAAGTTGACATAAAACTAGCCAGGTCAGGCAACATGATGGGAAGAGCAATAAAAACTGGTGTTCAGGGGGCTGGAGAGATGGCTCAGTGGTTAAGAGCATTGGATGCTCTTCCAGAGGACCCGGGTTCAATTCCCAGCACCCACATCACAGCTCACAACTTCTTCAGTTCCAATTTCAAGGGGATCTAACACCCTCACACAGACATGCAAGCAGGTAAAATACACATAAAAACTCATGTTCACTTGGGAGGTAGAGGCAGGAAAATCAGGAGTTAAAGGGTCCCTCGTAAGCTCGGATCCACCTGGGCTATGTGATACATGAGATTCTGTCGGTGGAGGCAGGGAACCTGATCCAAATACTTTCGTGTTGTTGATTTGTTTCATTTTGTTTAAGGCAAGGTCTCACAGTATAGCCCTGGCTAGCCTGAAACTTGATTTTATCTTATTTTTTTAAAGACTAGGCTAACTTTGAACCTACAGAGATCCACCCAAGTTCTGAGACTAAAGACATGTACCACCATGCCTAGCATCCTGTGTTTATATTTTGTGGTGCTTGGAGGATCAAACCTAGGTCCTTAAATGTTTTCAGGACGCACACTGCCATTGAGCTGTGTGGCTGGTCCCGTCCCTGTGTTTTCTGTCATTTACCTCATTGAGTCTTCACAGCTGTCCTATGAAGGAATTGCTTACCCTTGTTTTTAGACTGGAAAATAAAATGCAGGCGTGTTAAAATTTAAGTCACTTACCTACGTAATAAACAGCAAATGAAATAACTAGGATTTGAACTCCGGGTTGCTTCAGCTCAAGAATCTGTTAACTAGCCAGACATAGCGGCACACACCTTAAATCCCAGCACTTGGGAGGCAGAGGCAGACGGATCTCTTGAGTTGGAGGCGCAGCTGTTCTAATAGTGAGTTCCAGGACAACCAGGGCTGGAGAGATCCTGTCTCCAAAAATTAAAGACCCCATTAACTTAGCCAATTAAGGAGGCTGTCTTTTTTGAGACAGGGTTTCTATGTAGCTTTGGAGCCTGTCCTGGAGCTAGCTACTGTAGACCAGGCTGGTCTTGAACTCACAGAACTCCTCCTGCCTCTGCCTAAAGGAGGCCGACTTAGAGCAAATAAATGATGGATGTTTTTCTTTCCTAGACTTGGTGGTTCTCTATCCTTCCTGACTTCAGCCTGGATCTCCATGAGAGGCTTCCCCTCCATTCCAAGCTACCCTCCAGTCACACAACTCAGGTATCTGAAAGTGGCAGAGCCAGAACCAGGTGTGAGCTTGCGGTCTGGCAAATAGAAAATAAAGCTAGAGATGTTAACCAGGTGATGGCAGTGCCCGTTTCTAACCCCTTACTGACATACATGCCGGCGAACATAAAATACAAATAAAAATCACAAAGGAGCCAGGCGGTGGTGGTGCACGCCTTAAATCCAAGCACACAGGAGGCAGAGGCAAGCAGAGCTCTGTGAATTCGAGGCCAGCCTGGTCTACAGAGCAAGTTCCAGGATAACCAGGGCTACACAGGGAAACCGTATCTTGGAAAACCCAAATAACAAAGGTCAAGGCCAGCCTGGTCTACAGAACTAGTTCTAGGATAGCCAGTGTTACACCGAGAAACTCTTGTCTTTGGAGGGGGAGGGGGGAACCTAGATATGTTGGGAGTCTGGAGTTGGAAAGTAGGACTGATCAGCCACAGCACTTGTTCCTACAGGTGGATCCCACGACTCATTTGACCTTTAACCTTCACTTATCCGAAAAAGAAAGAGAAGCCAGAGACAGCCTCACTCTGCCTTTCCAGTTCAGCTCTGAAAAGTAAGATTGGGCTGGGACCTTAGTGTCTGGATCACAGGAAGGTGGGGTGATGGCAGGTTATTGATTAACCTCAAGATTTTATAGGGGCTGAAGTCCGCCTCCAGAGACAAGTCCAGGGAGTGGTTCTACCCACCTAGACACAATTCCCACCATGATACTTCTTTCCAGTAGAGCTATGGTCCTGGCTGAGCCAGACCAGATGGGGAGGTGGCCCTCTTCTCCAGGTAGCAGTGCCCAAACTGTAACGTACATGGGTGTGGCAAGGGCTGGTTCACAAGGGCTTAGGAAGTACCTCTTGCTCTGAGCCTGGTGTGTGTATGTGGGTATAAAGCAAGACTGGAGGATCTTTGCCTTCCAGCTCTAAGGACTGGGGTTTGTTAGAGCAGTCCCTATTCCAGGGCCTAGTGGGACTTCAGCTTTGATTACTCTGGAACAAGACACTGTCCCCTAGAAGGAACTCTCCAGACCTGACTCATCGCCACCCTCATCTTTGCTTCTTCCTTCCTCAGACAGCAAGCACTGCTGCGTTCTGGCCCAGGCCAGAAAACTAGCCACATCTTCTATGAGCCAGACGCTTTCGATGATGTGGACCAAGAAGACCCAGATGATGACCTAGACATTTGACTAGACAGGAGAGGACTGTGGCTCAGAACCATCCTGTTGTGTGCAGACTGGTCCCTGCCCTCCCTCTGTTGATTGTCTGTGGAGGTCCTGTCCTGTCCTGCCAAGGAGTAGCGTCTAGTTGGGGCAGAAAGTGTAGTGAGTGTCTATAGCACGAGAACAAGAAACCTCCCTCTTCCCATGCCTGTTTCTAATAAACCAGATATATATATGTGTGTGTGTATATATATACAGATATATATTAATCTAAAATGCTCCTTGGTAGCTACTTGGTAGGTGTTGGGGGTAGGGATGGTGAGATGGTTCAGCAGGTAAAGGTCCTTGCCACAAGCTTGATGACCTGAGTTCAATCCCGGGAACCCACAGAAAGGTAGAAGGAGAGACCCTGCTCCACACAGCTGTCCTCTGACCTATACATGCACATGTAGCATTTGAACACACGGGATAATGATCAATGGAAAAATTGTAAAGTTGGGGGAGAATAGGTAAGAACCTGAGTCAAGGCATTAGGCCTAACAAAATAGGGGCACCAGCCGGGCGGTGGTGGCGCACGCCTTTAATCCCAGCACTTGGGAGGCAGAGGCAGGTGGATCTCTGTGAGTTCGAGACCAGCCTGGTCTACAAGAGCTAGTTCCAGGATAGGCTCCAAAACCACAGAGAAACCCTGTCTCGAAAAACCAAAAAAAAAAAAAAAAAAAAAAAATAGGGGCACCGCTGGTACTCGGTTCTGCTGCTGCTGTGGGTACACTTTAGTGCCAAGTCCTGTGCAGGGATCTGGGTGTGCAGAAAGGAGGCCTGAAGAGATGCCTAATTTCCAAAACTTAATTTTTATTACTGTACAAAAAGCACGCCCACCCCATGTTTCGTGTCTTTTCCCAGTCCCTCCCCTAACTGCCCCCCCAAGAACTGTACATGGTGTCCAGGGCTGGCGTGACCGGAGGTCTTTGTCCCACACCTTGCCGCAGGCTGAGCACCCCACCTCACACATACTCCTTGGCAGAATTCGACTTAGGGTAGGAGCGGGGTGCACGGTATGCGGTTTTGCTTTCACTGCCAGGACAGGAGCAAGAGAGCAGGGCACCTCCCAGGAGGACCAGAGCAGACCCTGCCCAGCCAATAAAGATGGCAGGCCCAAACTCGTACCTGTGAAGAAGAGAAAAGATTGAGTCAAAACTCAGGCTTCATGTCTTCCTCCCTGTCCCAAGTCCACAGATTTGTCTTCCTAGAAGACTTACTTAATATTCATGGGCGTCAAGGGGTTGTAAAAGTCTGTGACAATCTGATGACCAATCCAGGAACATGCTACCAAGGCAGCAAGACCTAGAAAGAGAAGAAAGATTCTAGTATTGGGTGTCCACACCAAGACCTTGGCAATGCTCTCTGGGTGTGAGAGTGAGCCCTTGGTCCCACCTGCCACGATGAAGACAATGCCTCCAGTCATAGCTATACGGGCCTTCTTCACTTTATCATCTCCCCCACAGCGCGTACACTTCATGCCCATCGTGGCGACAAGCATGGCCAGGAAGCCCAACACCAGGGACACCACCATTAGGGCTCGAGTGGCCTGCAAGGCCGCTGCAGAGGAGGAAAGAAGAGGTCAATGCTGGAAATGGCAGGTAGCCTTATGATGGCGCCAACCTGAAGGCTGCACACCGCGCCCACTAACCCCTGGTCTGCAGTGTGCCAGTTGGGCTCCACCGCCAGCCTGGGGACCCCTCGGTCCACCACAGGCCTTAGGCAGACAGTTCCCGCCCCCATCCCGCCACCGCGGCCGTCCTGCTCCCCGCCCCGCCCCGCGCTCCAGAACTCGCCCGGGGCGCCGAGGTTTCGATGAAACCGCGCCAGGTAGGGGGAAGGGAGAAAGGGGGCAAAAAGGAAGTGCAGGTGGCGGCCAGGTCCCTCGTTTGAGCCACACCGGCCGGCGCGTGTCCTAGCTCCGGCCCCACTATCGAGGCCACCGGGTTTGTGGCTTCAGCTAATCAACCGATAAGATTAGAGGCCACAAGTGCGGTCCTACGTCTAACGAGGGCACGATTCCGAGGCCCTAGGCACCTCCGTCCCGAACCTCCTTTGTCCCAGAAAAAAAGCATTAGACAGACCACTGACTGCACAGGGTGGCGGGTGCCTCTTCCCAGGACTCCCCCGCTTCAAGCCGGGCAGAGGGGCGTGGGCGCACGTGCAACTGCCAGGTTCCAAGCCCTCTTCCTCCTGGTCCCACCGACTGGGCTCAAGGCATCCACTTCCTCCTCCCTACCAACCCCGGGGGCCTGACCGTGCGGCCTCGGCCCTGCCCTACACCCAATCCCGCCACCTTGACTCCGGGCACGTCCGCCCCGTCGGTCCCGCGGTCTTACCCGGCAGGGCGAGCACCGAGTCGTACATTTTGCAGCTCATCATGCCGGTACTCTGCGTGACGCAATCCATCCAGAGTCCCTTGTACATGGCCTGGGCTGTGATGATGTTGTCGCCCGCATAGGAACTCATCTGCCACTGCGGGATGGCAGTGCTCGCTATCAGGCCCACCCAGCCAAGCATGGCCATTGAAAAGCCCAGAAGTTGCAGGCCCGAATTGGCCATTTCCGTCTCAGAAAAGATGGGACGCTCCGGGAGGGCGACCCAACAGTAAAACAAAATCTGGGAAGCAACACAAGAAAATTTGAATGGAGATTTAAGTCACCCCAAAATAGGGGAGGAAAAAAAAAGTTCTTTTTGGCCGGTTAACTGCAAATCTTGTTAACCGAGGTAAACACAAATCGTCCCCTCCGGTGAAGCGACACTCTCACAGCAGAGGGAACCTGCTTCGCCCGAAGGACTGGTTCCAGACAAAAGGGGCCCCGAAGGCCAGGCGGTTCCCTCCGGCGTGCTCGGAGACTACCCAAAGAAGTGGAGGGGCCGTTAGGGCGTGGCCCCCAGCAAGTATGCGGGCCCCTGGGCCCCCGGCTGCGGTGCACCCGAGCGAGCTGGGCGGTGATCGGCAGGTGCGGGCGAACAGGTGCGGCGCACCTGAGTATATGTAGGGTGTCGGGGACGCGCTCCGCAGGCCACGGGCGCGCGGGAGCTGGGGCGGGACCGGAGGGGCAGTCGAGGGTGACCTGACGTCACCGAAGGGACACTCACCTGAACCGGAAGTCTTGGCCCCCACCCCCTCCTTGTCCAGGTGAAGAGGAAGAAACCTGAGCGCCAGTGTCACGCCCCTTCGTTTGCCTGGCTCTCACTGCCAGTGGGAAGTAGGGGCAGGCTTCGCAGAAGTCCCCGGGGTCGGAGTCTCACCCCTGCAGACTCCAGGCTACCCCTTCTTTTCCATACAGGTGCGCCTGGGTCGCCGCGGAGCCAGTGCCCACAGACGCCCCTGGAAAGGCTCCACACTCCCTTTTCCCTGCGGGTTTCGGCGCGGACTGTTTGTCTAGCCCTACTTTCGCCTCCACTCTCAGCTCCTTTGTCTTCAGCCTCCTACCATGGCTTGTGCCATCTTCAGGGCCCCTTACCCATTACAGTAAAACCAGCCCTGCTACCCTTTCTAGGAATTTCTGCTCCACAGACGTGGTCTAGCAACCCTTGGCTACACTGCTCAAGCCCTCCACGTAGGCCCTCCACGAGGCCTGGCTCTCCACAGCCCCACATCATGCCTGATCCCTGAAGCCAGTGGTCACAGGACTTTAATACCTGAGCCGGTCAGTGTCTCCTCCAACGTCACGGCGACTTCTGCCTGAAGGAAGAAAACAGAGCCTCTCGAGGATGAGGAGTAGCTAGCATAAGACTGGGGTCAGAGTCTCTGCCACACCCAGTATTCCCCTCCCCCAGTGGTTATTTCCAGTCTACCCTCCACCCTCCTCACTCCTTCCCAGCCACACACTGTCCCTCATTCTGAGCTTCCACCCTCTCTAGCACTGCACTCTCCAAGGTGGTCTTTGACTCACCCCTAAAGAGCCCTACCTCAACCTTACAACGCTCCCTACTTTCCCAGACTTTGAGCCCCTCCGTCCTCCCAAAGTGTCTCCTCAGTTTCTCGTTCTTCCCTTCTGTAATTTCGCTTCCTCCCGACTTCTGAGGCTGCACTCTCCGGACCCTTGGAGTCCAATGACACAGTGTGCCTGTCACTGCCTCCCCTAACTGTTTCTAGTTCTTTCTCCCAGCCTGCCTCTCCTACCACCCCCTACCCCTCTCAGACCTTCACACATCTTTCTTTCTTACTCTTGCTATTATTTACTTATTTGCGGCAGGGAGGTATTGAGACGGGGTTTCTCTGTGTAGCCCTGGCTGTCCCGGGACTCCATCTGTAGACCAGACTGGCCTAGAACACAGAGATCCCTGCCTCTGCCTCTCAAGTGCTAGGATTAAAGGTGTGAGTGCACCAGCACTGCCCGGCTTTCTTGCTATTTTTTTTCTCAGTCCCTCCACCTTCCCACCTGCTCTTCCCCTACACCTCTCTCTGTTAATCCTCCCTCGTTAATCAATAAACATACCTAAAGGCCCTCCTTGTTCAGCTCATTTACCTGCTTTGTATAAAATACAGACCTTTGTGAACTCTTATTTTTGTCTATTTTTTGACCTTTCGGCTTTTGTTTGGTGGGGTGGTTTGTTTTGGGTTTGGGTGGTTGGTTAGTTAATTTCCCAACAGGACCTCACCATATAGACTAGGCTAGTCCTTACCAGAAAGCCGCTGGCTCCGCCTCTGGAATGCTGAGATATAGATGTGAACTTCTCTGTACAGCTGCGATTTTTCTTTAAGGTTGTTTCCCTGATTGGATGTGGTTGGTGCATGCTTTCGGAAGACTAAGGCAGAACAGTTTGAAGCCAACCTTCCAGGAGGGGTTGGCTTCCAGCTCTGAAGGTCCGTGTTTCTCATTATCCGCTTGTTTGTATATCCAGCCATCTTTATCACAGCCACACACCAAGGGCCCCAGCCTGTGTCCCTGCTCCTGCCCTTTCCTAAAGTCACTCCCCAGAGTGCTCTTTCTATCTTACCATTCTTTTTAAAGCGTCACTCAGTGGGAGGCTTGGGAGATAGCTCGGCGATGGAGAGAGTTTACTGTTCTTGCAGAGGACCAGAGTTCAGTCTCCACCGTCCACATGGTGACTCATGATCCTCTGTTACTCCACGTCTAGGTGAACCATTGCCTCTTCTTTTTGTTTGTTTGTTTTTGAGACAGGGTTTCTCTGTGTAGCCCTAGCTTAGCTGTCTTAGAACTTGCCATGTAGACCAGGCTAGCCTCCCAAGTGTGCGCCACCACTCCAGGCAGCGTCATCATCATCATCATCTTTTTTAAACTTTTTTACTTTTTTTGCTTTTTGAGACAAGGTCTCTCCTTGAAGCCCTGGCTGTCCTGAAACTTGCTATGTAGATCAGGCTAGTCTGGAACTCACAGGACTCCTCCTGCCCCTGCCAAATGAGTCCTGGGATTAAAGGAGCTGTTTTTTACTGGGCAGTGGTGGCAAATGCCTTTAGTCTTAGCACTCAGGAGGCAGAGGCAGATGGATCTCTGAATTCTAATTTGAGGCCAGCCTGGACCACACAGAGAAACCCTGTCTCAAAAGAAGCAGAAGAAGGAGAAGGAGAGGAGGAGGAGGAGGAGGAGGAGGAGGAGGAGGAGGAGGAGGAGGAGGAGGAGAAGGAGAAGAAGAAGAAGAAGAAGAAGAAGAAGAAGAAGAAGAAGAAGAAGAAGAAGAAGAAGAAGAAGAAGAAGAAGAAGAAGAAGAAGAAGAAGAAGATGATGATCCTCTGGCTCCCACATACACTTAAAAATAACTAAGTAGCCGGGCGGTGGTGGCGCACGCCTTTAATCCCAGCACTTGGGAGGCAGAGGCAGGCAGATCTCTGTGAGTTCGAGACCAGCCTGGTCTACAAGAGCTAGTTCCAGGACAGGCTCCAAAACCACAGAGAAACCCTGTCTCGAAAAACAAAAACAACAAAAAAAAAACTAAGTAAAACCGGGCGGTGGTGGCGTACGCCTTTAATCCCAGCACTCAGGAGGCAGAAGCGGGCGGATCTCTATGAATTCGAGGCTAGGTCTACAAGATCTAGTTCCAGGACAGGCTCCAAAGCTACAGAGAAACCCTGTCTTGGAAAAAAAAAAAAAACTAAATAAATATTAAAAATAAAATAAAATCATTCGGTGGCAGTTTTTCTTTTTCTCCATTGTTGTGGGTTGAACCCAAGAGCCTCACGCAAGTACTCTGGCCACTGAGCTACACCCAAGTGGCACTCTCGCCTACTGACTCACCTGCCCTGCCCCTCAGCTATAGTGGCCTTCTCTCTGTCCCCAGAACACACTGCATGGTCTACCCCACTAAAGCACCTTTCCGTTCTCTATGCCCGAGTGCTCTAGTCCATTTACCCCACCCACCTTCCTCTTCCCAGCCAACGCTGTCCTCCTTCAACATTTGGCCTGGTCTGACTACTCCACCCACGCTGAGTCAGGTCATCTGCTCAGGGCTCCCATGGTTACCTGTACTTTTCCTTTTAAGGCTCCTGTCATCGTCTGAAAGAACTTGTGTACTTATGGATTGAGTTTCAATTTCCCTGGTGCACTGGGAAGTACAGACGTGTCTAGATTTTTATTACCGATGAATGAATTCTGAAAAAAGGTTTTCATTCACTGCGGCACGCATGTTTTCTGGGTTGCCTATAACTGGACTGGACTCTGTAATTAACCCTGGGGATACACTGGTAGACCAGACAGATAAGGGAGCCCGCCGAGCTCATCTGGCTTGTCTTCTGGAAGGAGGAAGCAGGGCAATAAAGGCATAAATGTTGCTTGTTTTGAAGGCAATGGAACAAGGTAATGTATAAGGTTGGGTCCAATCTCTGGTGAGATCAGAGAGACTTTCTGAGCACACGACTGTCAATGAGTCAGTCATGAGGGAGCCAGGCTATAAGCAGAAAGGAGAACGGGAGCAAAGGCCCCAGGTTGATGGCTCCTGTGTACCTTAGTCATCGCTTTGAAGCAGGATTGATTGTGTTTGTTTTGTTTCATTTTGGGTTTTTTGTTTTGTTTTGTTTTTGTCAATGTTTTCCGAGACAACATTTCTCTGTAGCTTTGGAGCCTGTCCTGGAACTAGCTCTTGTAGACCAGACTGGCCTCGAACTCACAGAGATCCGCCTGCCCCTGCCTCCCAAGTGCTGGGATTAAAGGTGTGCGTCGCCACTGCCCGGCTCATTTTGTTTTCCTTTTTTAATTCTCTTAAAATTTATTGATTTTTTTTTCTGCAGGGGAGAGCGCCAGTGCAATACCCCCATGATCACAAATTATGCAGTCGAATTTCCTGCATTTGGGGAAGTAGCAGGGGTAGGCACATCCAGAGTGTGATGGAGAAGCCCCGCCCTATTTATATCTTATATACCAATGCTCTGCATGTCCACCTGCACACCAGAAGAGGGCGTCCGGTCCATGTGGGTGCTGGGATTTGAACTCAGGACCTCTGGAAGAGAAGCCAGTGCAATTAACCACTGAGTAATCTCTCCAGACGCATTCGTTTTTTGTTTTTGTTTTGTTTTGAGACAAGGTCATGTTTCATGGGCCAGGACAGTCTGGACTTCATGACTCTCCTGATTTCAAATGCTGGAATTGCAGGCCTGAACTGCCATGCCTGGCTTTTTTGGTGTTTTTGAGACAAGGTGTTACTATGTATGCCTGGCTGGCCAGAAACTCATTATGTGTAGTGAGATGACCCCAAACTTACAGTAACATTCTTGCCTCTTGCCTTTCTGCTGCTGGGATTGCAGGCTCAAGCCACCAGGCAAAAAGAGGTTTCCTTATGTTGCCAATGTTGATACTTGGAGCTAGTCTTTGCTGTTGTAGGTAGGATAGTAAGTCTATTTAACACTATCCTGAGATCTACTGATGTTAGTAGAGATTAGATATCACCAGTCCCCTCTGCCAAACCTCTGTGTGACACCACGCTGGGAATGGTGGCTCACACCCTTATTGTTTAATCTTGGGAGGCAGAGGTACCAACTGTGGAACATTCCAGCTATCCATCCATTTGAGTTCGTGTGTTCCTGCAGTCAGTGGTTTTCTTCAGGTATACTAGAGGGAGGGGGAAAGCCACAACAATGCTCACAGGTGATACTAGCCCACGGAGTTTGTTAGCTGGATAGAGGAAGGTGAGTGGGGCTAACGGCTTGAGACACCCACGAGGACAGAAAGGCTCTTTAATGGTACAGAGCATGGACAGAATGTGTTAGGGACAGGAAGGAGGCCAAAAACAAAACAAACTAAAAACTTTAGAGAAACCAAGAGAAAGGCTGGGGATGTAACCAAGGAGGATCTTTGTGAATTGAAGGCCAGCCTGGTCTACAGTACTGCAAATTCCAAACCAGCCGGGACTACATGGGTTTGATAAGTAAAGAAATAAATAAATATTTAAAAACAAATAAATGAAGTGACTGGGCAGTGGTGGCACACACCTTTAATCCCAGCACTAGGGAGGCAGAGGCAGGCGGATCTCTGTCAGTTTGAGGCCAGCCTGGTAAACAGAGGGAGTTCCAGAACAGCCAGGACTACACAGAGAAACCCTGTCTCAAACAAACAAACAAACAAAAAAGCAAAAAACAAAACAAAAAAGAACCACTGCTCTAGTGTTACCAATAGGCACCACTGTGGATTTTTTTTTCTCTTTCTCCAGTAAACAGTTGAATGTGTAACATCACTGGTTGTCCTGGAACTCACTCCATAGACCAGGCTGGCCTCGAACTCCCAGAGAGCTATCTGCCTCTGGTACAAGAGATCTAGGGAAGCAAGCACTCTTAACAACTAAGACATTGATACAGTCCTATGGATTTTGAGGCAGGATCTTGCTAGTTGATCCAAACAAGCCTGGAACTCCCAGCCTCCCAAACAAGGAATTATAGGTATGTACCACCACACCCATCTAAACTGGCCTCCAATTCATCACAAAGCCAAAAATGGCCTTGAATTCCTTATCCTCCTGCTTCTTCCCTTTTAGTGCTGAGATTTCACTATGGGCCACCACATTCAACTTGATGTGGTACTGGGAATCAAACCCAGGGCTTCAGAAATATCGTCAACCACTGTACCAAGTGGTCTACATGCCAAGCCCCTTGGACTGTGCATGTGCACCCAGTGCACGCACACACACACACACACACACACACACACAAGCTGGTTAATTTGTGGCTTTGTTTGTTTGCTTGTTTGTTTTTCCCAACTTGAAAGAAACTAGAGTTATCTGGAAAGAATGACTCTTTAACTGAGGGGTTGCCTCCATCAGATTGTCCATAGGCAAATCTGTGGAGGCATTTTCTTGATTAGTAATTGGTATGAGGGCCCAGCCCACTGTGAGCGGGACCACACCCAGGCAGCTGGTCCTGGGTGCTTTAAGAGAGCGAGCTGAGCAAGCCAAAGGCCAGGCACTGAGCTGCACTTCTCCATAATCTCTCCTCCGATCCCTGTCCTCCGGTCCCTGTCCTCCGGTCCCTGTCCTGGGGTCCCTCGATCATGGACTGTGAACGAGCCAAAGAAGCGTTTTCCTCCCTCAAGGGGCTTTTGTCATAGAGTAGTTAGCTCAGCATCAGAGAAAAACACTGAACAGTTTGAGTTTGGGTTGGGTTTTAGTGTTTTGTTGTTTTTTGTTTATTTGTTTGAGACAGCTTCTCATATTTTAGCTCAGACTAGCCTAGAACTATGTAACCCAGGCTAGCCTCAGTCTCAGTCATCCTTCTGCCTCAGTTTCCCAAGTGTTTGGATTTCCACCATGAGCCACCATGCAAGTTCAGAGCCGGTCTCCTAGGCATCGCGAATGAAAGTCTAGCCTGAGCTACAAAGCAAGACCCTGTATCAGGAAGAACAAAGGTTGCAGACATAGCTTGTTGGTAGAACACACGCTAGTGTGGAAAGCCCTGGATTTGATCCCCAGTATCTTCTCCCCCAAAAGGATGCTTAAACTTACTAAAAAACCCCTAGGGAGATACCTCCTTCCCTAGGTGCTTTGGGGTCCCTCTCACCTCCCACCCAATCCCACCTCTGGCTAGGAATTTTGTTTTGTTTTCAAGACTGGGTTTCTCTGTAGCTTTGGAGCCTGTCCTGGAACTAGCTCTGTAGGTCAGCCTGGCCTCGAACTCACAGAGATTCACCTGCCTCTGCCTCCTGAGTGCTGGGATTAAAGGCTTGCGCCACCACCTCCTAAATACTGGGATTAAAGGTGTGCAGAACCATGCCTGGTTTCTACTGGGGTTTTTTTTTGTTTTGTTTTGTTTTTGTTTTTGTTTTTCGAGACAGGGTTTCTCTGTGGCTTTGGAGCCTGTCCTGGAACTAGCTCTTGTAGACCAGGCTGGTCTCGAACTCACAGAGATCTGCCTGCCTCTGCCTCCCGAGTGCTGGGATTAAAGGCGTGCGCCACCATCGCCCGGCTTTCTACTGAATTTTTAAACGTTCCTATTTCTAAATAGGAACATTTTCTCATTTATTTGATTAAAATTTTATCAAGTCCATTTTGACCAAAACCTGTAAAAGTCTGACCCCGTGACAGTCGTAACGGTGTGAAGAAACTGAAATTCACACACTGCTGATAGGCATGGGGAGTGGTCCAGTCGTTCTGGAAACAGTTGGGAAGTTTCCTAGAGTTCCACATATGCCTATCACATAATTCAGCTTTTCTCCGAGGAAATGAAAGCATATTTCAATGCAAATAAGCCCACCCAACAAGGGACTAGGAAAGCAAACTGTGATACAATCATGTATTAGAATACTATTCATGGGCCTGCCAAGTGGCTTAGTGGGTACAGATGCTTGCCACCATACCTGATAATTCAAGTTTGAGCCCCAAGACCAACATCTGTGGGAAGAGAAAACTAACCCACGCACGTTATCCTCTGACCTTTGCATGTGCAATATGGTAGGCTCATGTGCAGGCGAAGATGCAAGGGTACATACATACATACATACATACATGTAATTAAAAATTGCTCTCCAGCAATAAGAAGGAATGAAGCCAGCCAGACCTGGTAGAATATGCCGGTAATCCCAGCATTTGGGAGGTGGGGCAAAAGGATCAGAAATTCAATGTTATATTCAGCTATATAGCAAATTCAAGGCCAGCCTGGGCTACATGAAGCCCTGCCTCAAAAGCAAACAGAAAATAAAGAAATGGGGCTGGAGAAGTGGCTCATGTTTTTGCCAAGGATGGAGTTTAGTTCCCAGCATCCACATCAGATGGCCTCACAGCTTTCTGTAACTCCCATTCCAGGGTTTCTGATGCCCTCTTCTGGACTGTTTGGGTACTAGGTACACATATCCTGCACTTACATACATGCACCCAAAATGCTTATAAATATAAAATACATTCTTTTGAGGACAGAAGAAAGCTTTTGCGGTGGTCGATGCATTCGGTACCTTGATGATGGGGCTGTCACTGCCGTAAATTTTTCTCATAACACCAAACTGTACACTTTATGCGATGGTTTTCAATGCCAATTATAGCTTTTGTTGTTGTTGAGACAGGGTTTCTCTGTGTAGCTCTCGCTGTCCTGGAACTCACTCTGTAGACCAGGCTGGCCTCAAACTCATAGAGATCTGCCTGCCTCTGCCTCCTGAGTGCTGGGACTAGCTTCCTGTACCCAGCTCAATATCAATTATATCTTAATAAATCTACTTTGAAAAACAAACTGGGAAGTGGTGGAGAACACCTTTAATCCCAGCACTCCAGAGGCAGAGACAGGGGGATCTCTGTGAGTTTGAGGCCAACCTGGTCTACAGAGCAAGTGCCAGGATAGGCTCCAAAAGCTACAGAGAAATCCTGTCTCAAAAAACAAAGCAAACAGACAGGAAGGGGGGGGGAGAAGAAGGAGAAGGAGAAGGAGAAGAAAGAAGAAGAAGAAGGAAGAAGAAGAAGAAGAAGAAGAAGAAGAAGAAGAAGAAGAAGAAGAAGAAGAAGAAGAAGAAGAAGAAGAAGAAGAAGAAGAAGAAATGAATGTTGCTACTAGAGCACTCTGAACATACACCATCCACCTTCACGGGGCCTGAAGATGCAGCTACTATCATCATCGCCCTTCTCATTTTACCATCTAGGTCAATAAAGCACAAAGAGCTCAGGTCTCTTTCCAAAGGGCAACAAGTTAGTCCGTAACACAGCTGGGGCTCAGCTCACAACCACACTCCAGACTGTGCCGCCCCTGGTGATGCTGAAGAAGAGGACAGTGGTGACGAGGCCCTCCTGCGCTGCTGAGAGACTGGGAAGTCTGTCTGAAGAAAGTTGGCAGTGCAGTAGGGAATCAAACTCGGCAGAACACCCTATGACTCAGCGACCCTGCTTTTACAGACAGTTATAAATATAGTCAGAGTCATGGTCAGGACACAGACAAACCTCCCAAAGGAACCAAGTATAAAATAATCCTTGGCGCATTCTTTGTTGTGGTTGGAGATTGGATGGGACATGGGAGGCCATTAATGGGCTCATACACAAGTAAAATAAGACAACCCTGCCCGCCTCTGCCTCCTGAGTGCTCCACTATGTGTTTTGAGACAAAGCCTCTCACTGTCTTACTAAACAGAGTTAGGCTGACCTCCAGTTCTTTTTTTTTTTTTTTTTTTTTTTTTTTTTTTATTATGTATACAACATTCTGCCTCGATGTATGGCCCGCACACCAGAAGAGGGCACCAGATCTCATTACAGATGGTTGTGAGCCACCATGTGGTTGCTGGGAATTGAACTCAGGACCTCTGGAAGAGCAGCCAGTGCTCTTAACCTCTGAGCCATCTCTCCAGCCCCCTGACCTCCAGTTCTCTATGTAGCTCCGGAACTCCTGGTCCTACCTCCACTGCCTGAATGGAATTCTGGGATTACAGGCAGGTGACACCATGCCTGTGTATGTGGCGCTAGGGATGGATTTATGGATTCATAAATGTTAGATAGTCCCTCTATCAACCAGACCACACCCCCAACCTGGAACTACACTTCTAAAAGGAAAAACAGGCTGGGAAGGCGGCTTAGTAGGTAAAGCAATTCCGTGCAAGTCAGGCAACTTAGATCCTCCCATGGAAGGAGAGAAGTGACACTAATAGCTGTCTTCTGGACGTCCACAAATGCGTCATGGTACACACACACACACCACCACCACCAACAAAAACAACAACAACAACAATGGATTAAAAATAAAATAAACTAACAAAACAAAGATCAATGGGGACATGAATCAAGAACTGTGTGTTATGATGGATATGGTGACTCACATCTGTAATCTCAGTACTCTGGAGGCTGAGGCAGGAGGATTGCCTTGAATTCTAAGCTAGCCTACACAACAGAGTGATACTGTCTTTTTTTTCTTTTTTTTTAATTGATATTTATTGAGCTCTACATTTTTCTCTGCTCCCCTCCTTGCCTCTCCTCTCCCCCTTCAATCCTCTCCCAAGGTCCCCATGCTCCCAATTTACTCAGGAGATCTTGTCTTTTTCTACTTTCTACTTCCCATGTAGATTAGACCTATGTAAGTCTCTCTTAGTGTTCTCATTGTTGTCTAAGTTCTCTGGGATTGTGGTTTGTAGTCTGGTTTTCTCTGCTTTATGTTTAAAAACCACCTATGAGTGAGTACATGTGATAATTGTCTTTCTGGGTCTGGGTTACCTCACTCAAAATAATGTTTTCTAGTTCCATCCATTTTCCTGCAAAATTTGAGATGTCGTTATTTTTTTCTGCTGTGTAGTACTCCATTGTGTAAATGTACCACATTTTCCTTATCCATTCTTCGGTTGAGGGACATTTAGGTTGTTTCCAGATTCTGGCTATGACAAACAAAGCTGCTATGAACATAGTTGAGCACATGTCCTTGTGGCACGATTGAGCATCCTTTGGATATATACCAAAAAGTGGTATTACTGGATCTTGAGGAAGGTTGTTCCCTAATTTTCTGAGAAATCGCCACACTGACATCCAAAGGGGCTGTACCGGCTTGCATTCCCACCAGCAATGAAGAAGTGTTCCCTTTCCCCCACAACCTCTCCAGCATAAGTTGTCATCAGTGTTTTTGATCTTGGCCATTCTTACAGGTGTAAGATGGAATCTCAGATTTCTCTGATGACTAAGGATGTTGAACATTTTCTTAAGTGTCTTTCAGCCATTTTAGATTCCTTTGTTGAGAGTTCTCTGTTTAGGTCTGTACTCCATTTTTTAAAAATATTTATTTATTCATTATGTATACAGTATTCTATCTGTGTGTATGCCTGCAGGCCAGAAGAGGGCACCAGACCATTTCAGATGGTTGTGAGCCACAATGTGGTTGCTTTGGAAGAGCAGGCAATGCTCTTAACCACTGAGCCATCTCTCCAGCCCCTGTACTCCATTTTTTTTTTATTGGATTATTGTTCTTTTGGTGTCCAATTTCTTGAGTTCTTTGTATATTTTGGAGATCAGACCTCTGTCTGATGTGGGGTTAGTGAAGATCTTTTCCTATTCTGTAGGCTGTCGTTTTGTCTTGTTGACCGTGTCCTTTGCTTTACAGAAGCTTTTCAGTTTCAGGAGGTCCCATTTATTAGTTGTTTCTCTCAGTGTATGTGCTGCTGGGGTTATATTTAGGAAGTGGTTCCCTGTGCCAGTGCGTTCAAGTGTACTTCCCACTTTCTCTTCTACAAGGTTCAGTGTGGCTGGCTTTATGTTCCGGTCTTTGATCCATTTGGATTTGAGAGTGATACTGTATTAAAACTTATGTTATTAATTCTTCATTTATCCTAAACACATGAGCACACACACACACACACACACACACACACACACAAAACAAACAACAGCAGGAAAGGGCGGAGCGGAGGAGGGAATGTTGTTTCTGGAACTCAGGGTGAAGCTCCACCTTCAACCCAGAAGCCAAGCAAATTGAATCTGAATAGATCAGGAGCTGGACACAGGTCCGGGGACATCCTGGGTTTCTGCTGCAGTCCAGTCTCTTGCCTCCTTTCCTAGATCCAGGGGTTGAGAAAACAGAAGTCTGCAGGGATTATCTTTCCGAGGCAAGGAGCAGAGTTTAGGAAAAGCTACAGTGGGCTCTGTGATAAAACCAGCCCAGGGTCTCTGTAAAAGGTCACCACACCACACACACACATGCACGCTCATACACACATGCATACATGTACACACCGCACACATGCACACACATACACACACCCACCACACACACACACATGCATGCACCCACCACACACACACACACACACACGCATGCATGCATGTACACACCGCACACATGCACACACACAGCTCCATGCAAAGTTTCCCTATTTTATGTGTCTTCTTCCGTTCCCTATCCACTATCCCTTCTCCCAGTTCCAGCCTCTTTTCTCCTTCCCAACTCTCTCTTATTCCCTTCTGAATCCTCTCCTTTTCCAACACTCTTTTCTGCCTGTTTGGTTTTGTTTGTTTTTTGAAATAGGGTTTTTCTGTGTAGACCTGGCTGTCCTGGAATTCATTCTGTACACCAGGCTGGGCTTGAACTCACAGAGATCTGCCTGCCTCTGCCTCCACAGTGCTGGGATTAAAGGCGCACATCACCACTGCCTGGCTTCTCCAACACTCTTAAAAAAAAAAAAAAAAAGACAGTTTCAGGTAGCCCAGGCTGGCCTTAAACTGGCTATGTAGTCAAGAATGACCTTCAACTTCTTGCTCTGGGATTATAGAATGTGCCACCATATGCCACCAAATCCATAGTTTATAGTGCTGGGGATTCGTGCATGCTAGACAGGCACTCTACATACATCCCCAACTCCTTTCGTGTGTGTGTGTGTGTGTGTGTGTGTGTGTGTGTGTAGAAGTGCAAGGGCAGGCAAGTGACCAAAGGTCTTTTCTGCCACCTTGTGGGACAAAGGGATTTAACTCAGGCTGTTAGACACGGTTTATTTACTTATTGTAATTTATTCATTTAGTTTGTGTATGTGCATGTGCGTGTGTGTGTGCGTGCATGTGCATGTGGGTGTACCACTGGAGATCAGAGGACAACTGTTGGCAGTCAGTTCTTTCCTTCTACAGCACAGGTCCTTGTGACTGAACTCAGGTTAGCACATTTGGTGGCTAGGACCTTACATCTGGAACAAGCTTTATAGCTCCATAGGCTGGCTTCAAACTCAGAGAGATCTGCCTGCCTTTGCCTCCTGAGTCCTGGAAACAATGGTGTGCACCACCACTGCCCGGCTTTCTGATTCCACTTTCTATGCATTTAAACCCCAAGGCTGGAGAGATAACTTAGCACTTCCAGATGACCCAAGTTCACTTCCCAGCAACCATGCATCAGGGAACTCACACCTGCCTGCCACCTGCCTGCTCTACTCCAGCTCTAGGGGATATGATGCCCTCTTCCGATCTCTGCTGCCACAGCCCATTCCCTGCCCCTCCCCCACCACACACCTGCCAAAGAAAATAAAAACCACCTGTGATACCTGAGAAACATCCAAATGACAGCAGGAATAGACCACGGCAGGACAGCACCGTGGGACCTAGGGCACCAGCTTCCAACCCTGTACCATCTACACTGCTTTCACCTCAGCTCAGTCCAGTGTCCCTCTTATTCTCTCCTGCCCCTTGGCACCTTTCCCCCGCTCTTTCGCTCTCTCCCTGCCGTTCCCCTTTATGGCATCCCAGCATCCCTGGGTCTCTGTTTCCCTTCCTGCTCAGTCTGCCTCACCTTCCAGCACCCTCTCCTCTTCCTTTCTGGTAATAAAGTATGGTTCCTATGTACCTCACCTACCATAACCGGCAAGCAGACCCTCATTTCATCACTCAACTAATAGCGAGTATACCTTGCTCTAAGTTGGATGCATAAATAAAGCGACCATCAGCCCTGGGACTGAATTGCAGAGAGCAGACACGATAATGAGTCGACTCTGAGAGAGAACGTCTGACTGTCAGCAAGGAGGTCAAGAAAGCTTCTCACAGAAGCAAAGTTTGCTTTTTTTTTAAAAAAAAATTTATCTATTTTAGATTTTTAAATTTTATGTTATGTGAGTAAACACTCACACGCGTGCTTGCATGTATGTCTGTCCATCACATGTGTGCCCAAGAGAGTCAGAAGAGGGTGTCAGATCGCCTGAAACTGAAGTTAAAAATGATTGAGTCATCATGTGGGTGCTGGGAATTGAACCTGGGACTTCTGCAAAGACAAGTGTTCTTAACTCCTGAGGCCATCTCTTCAGTCTCAAGACACAGTTATTTTGAAAGATGAATAGGAGTTCTCTGGTCTTCCAGCGTGCAGGGACAGGCAAAAGCACCAAGTATAATCCCAGAACTCAAGAGGCCGAGGCCAAAGTATCCCAAATTCAAGATCAGACTAGCAGACAAAGTAAGTTCTAGGCCAGTATAAGGGGGGGGAAGATGGGTAGAAAAGAGGGGAAAAGTAGAACAGGGAGGAAGAAGAGAATGGAGAGAAAGAAGAGGAGGGGATGAAGGCAAGGAGAATCTGACCATCGGACAACAAGAAGACAGTGACTTTTGGCAGGAGTTAGCCTCCGATCCTCGGGTCCCGGCAGGAGTTAGCCTCCGATCCTCGGTCCCGGCAGGAGTTAGCCTCCGATCCACGGGTCCCGGCAGGAGTTAGCCTCCGATCCTCGGTCCCGGCAGGAGTTAGCCTCCGATCCACGGTCCCGGCAGGAGTTGACCTCCGATCCTCGGGTCCCAGCAGGAGTTAGCCTTCGATCCACCGTCCTGACACTCAGAAGACAGGGTAAGCAGCCAGTTGGAGGCCAGCTTGTACTGCATAGTGAGTTTGAGGTCAGCTTCAGGTACAGAGAGACTGTCTCAAAAATAAAACAGAACTCATATGGTAAGGCTATTGAAACTCTAGCATATGCCATTAATTTCAGCACTCATGAGGCCGAGGCAGATGGATCTCTTTGAGTTCCAGGACAGCCTGGTCTACAAAGCAAGTTCCAGGACAGCTAGGGCTCCATAGAGAAATCCTGTCTCGGAAACTCGGAAAACAAAACAAAAAAAAAGAAAACAAAAAAGTATTAAAAATTGTGCTCCACCCTCCTTTCTCTTCCTTCCTTCCTTCCTTTCTTCCTCCTCCAAGACAGGGTTTCTCTGTGCAGCCCTGGCTGCCCTGGAACTCACTCTGCGAACCAGGCTGGCCTCAGACTTAGAGATGTCTCTGCCTCCTGAGTGCTGGGATCAAAGGCATGTACACCACTACCCAGCAGTCTAACCTCCTTTTATTTTTAATTTTATCATTTTGTTGTGAATGTTTTGCCTGAATGTATATCTATGTACCACATGTGTACCTGGGGCCTATCAAATCCAGAAGAGGTTGTAGGACCCTCTAGAACTGAAGTTACAGGTGTAGCATCCACGTGAGTGCTGGGAACCTGAGTCTGCAAGGGCAGCAAGTGCTCTTTACTGCTGAGCCATCTCTCCAGCCCCTGTGCCCTCCTTTTAAGGGAAGAGGGAAGCAGGGGAAAGCAGTCACGTCATGATAGTCTGGACTAAAGTGGTAGAGGTACAGATGGAGAAAACCAAACATGCAAGAAAGGAAGGAGCTCAAAACACCAATGCTGGGAAGATCCCAACCTCCAGCGTGGAGGTGAACTCATTGGGGTAAGGAAATTAGGGGGAAGCCCATGTTTGTATATATCTGTCTTATAGACTGCACCATTCAGGCCGTAGCTAGACACATGGGTCTGACGCTCCAGAGAGGGTTGGATTGTAAATTAATGAAATCTCAGGGGAACTATTAATAGAAGAAACCCTAGCCCAAAGACTAGTTACCTTCGTCTAATCCACTGAGGTTTCTCGATCTCCCTCTAGGTGGCGCTACAGCCTTGCACTTCTCAGGCGCGTTTTCTGAATCGCGCTTTCTCTTCGCAATCTGGCATCTCCCTGGACGTACCTAGGTCATGCCCTCTCAGCTGGAGACCCAAAACAGGAGCTGACTCTGGAAAGCATGTCACCCACGCGGCCAGCACATGCCTGGAGGCTCAAGGACTTCAGGGAGGGTGGTGTGGCTGGCGTGAGCACCTGTCCCTTGGGTCCCCTCCAAAAACCAAGGTAGGGAATGTGTGGAGGGGACGGGCCAGTAGGCAGCGCCTCGCTCAAGGATGCGTGGAAAGAAAAGGCGACCAAGTTCGGTCCCCAGACACACTGGGAACGGAAGCTATTGGTCCCTTGGGTCATCCCCTCGTGGGAAGCATGTCGCGGACCCTTTAAGGCTCCATCTCCCTTGTCCTCCCCCGCCCGGGACAGGCTGGGACACCCGGGACCTGACATTTGGCGAAGTCTAACTTGAGATCTAAAAATAGCCACTCCGGGTTACTTCGGGGCATTGTTTCTGACACACACACCCCCGCGCGCTCTGTGTCACCCTGCTGAAGTTACCCGGTACCCTGGCAAATGCACCTTAGCCCATGCCCTCCTCTTCGACCTCACAGGGGGACCAGCTGCACTCAACTCTAAGAAATTTCGCAGTCCAGAGTTTTGGCTGGCGGGAGGAGCCTTTTGTTCCAAGAACCCTACTTTGAAAACTCCGAGGCTGGCGGGAACCATAGGGGCGTGTCTCCCCCGACAGTAGGCTATAGGTGGGGGCGTGGCCTTTTGGGGTGTGCGGGCTCCTGGCCAATGGGTGTTGTGAGGGGCGGGGCCCATGGCGGGGCGGGAGTGAGGAGGTGCCTACAGCTCCCCGCATCTTTTCCCCACCAAGCGGTTCTCACTAGATCCCGGAGAGCCCTGGTGCTCTCCGGCTCCTGGGTTGTGGCAGTGGGTCCCACCAGACGCGCCCTGTGCACATTACTTCGGGACGCCAGGGTTCGCCTTCTGCCCATCCGACCGGGGCCAGACACTCTATTCGCTTTTTCTTACTGCAGCGCCCGAGTCTTCAGTTCTTTTAAAACAAGATGCCGTCGGGTTTCCAGCAGATCGGCTCTGAAGTAAGGTTCAGCATTCGGAGGCAAATCGGGGACGCGGGTCCGGCTTTTCTTGGGCTGGGGTCGAGGTTGGGGTCAGCTAGGAGGCGGTTCCTGCGCAGGCGCAGGGGTTGGAAATGGGGGGCTGGCTATTTATACTCAGCCTAGACAACCCGTGACGGTCAGATTCCAATCCCTCCATGAGACAGAGTGGGTCCGAAGGGCTCTTCACGCGCCCAGGCTGCGACGAATCGAGAGTTTGTCTCCTGTCTTACTGTGCGCAGCACTGAATGGCTTCCTGCCCTCATCTCTCCTTGGGAAGGCAGATCTGGAGTCTCACCCTCCCAGAGCTGCGGGTCTATTCAGACTCACGGGGTTTCTGGGACCGAGGCACTTCGGGGGCCCCACCCCCACTCCTGGCGCTCCTCCAGGAGGCTGAACTTTCTCTTGGCCTTGCGGTGGGTGGAGGGGCAGAGGGGAGTGTCAGCCCCCACCCTACCCCCCAGCTCAGGTTTCCTCTTGGAGACAGACTGTGCCGCCAGCAGCAGTCACCACTGCCACCGCCCCTCACACCACCATGCCTGCCTCTTCCCTTGGGCATGGCTCTCTCTCCCTGCTAAAATCCCGTTATATCCCCTGGTCCTTGGTCCCAGCTTAGGAGTTGAGGGAAGGTTAGGCCGAGATTTTAAAAGCAACGACCCAGATGCCCTTTCTGGAATGGCCGTTCTTGGGCCTGTTGAGGGCCTGTTGAGGGACTGCTGGAGCCGGCCAAGAGAGCTTCCAGAAGGAAGAGATGAGGATTAGGGCTGATACTAACACTAAACCTAACAGTTTATAAAAGCAGGCAATATCTGGGATATTATCAACAGCCGATTTTAGCTTTTACAGTCTTTCCACAGACTGACAGGTAGTCCAGGGAGGCAGTAACACCTCACAAAAGAGGACGCTCAGGTTCCCTTCAGAGTGGGGAAGTGACTTAACCAAGGTCACACGAATCTAAGCCTGCCTCAAGGTCACAGGGGGATTCTGAGGTTTGCCTGTAGTGTGGCCCCAGACATGCGTTTTTCTTACATGCCCAGGTTCCTGTTGAGTTGTTTACAATGGAATCTTTGAACAATTCCTAATATGGCCCACTTTCTCTCACCCAGTCTATTGGATGGAGCCCAGGATCTTCATGCTCCGGCTGGGCCTGGGCCCCTGAAGGAAGCCAAACGGGATTTTATGTGACACGCTTCCCTTTGTTTCTGTCTGTCCAGGATGGGGAACCCCCTCGGCAGAGGGTGACTGGGACTCTAGTCCTCGCTGTGTTCTCGGCTGTGCTCGGCTCCCTTCAGTTTGGCTACAACATTGGGGTCATCAATGCCCCACAGAAGGTGAGAGATGGTACAGCTGTGGGGTGAACACTCAGAGGCGACAGAAAGAGGTCTCTAGATTCACTCCCATGTCGTCCCCCAGGTGATTGAACAGAGCTACAATGCGACATGGCTGGGGAGGCAGGGTCCTGAGGGACCCAATTCCATCCCACAAGGCACCCTTACTACACTCTGGGCTCTCTCCGTGGCCATCTTTTCTGTGGGCGGCATGATTTCTTCCTTCCTCGTTGGCATTATTTCTCAGTGGTTGGGAAGGTATGGAGCTGGAGAGCAGGGGTGGGGAGGTAGGAAGGAGGGCCGTAGCATGGGTGCCCTGACCAGCCCTCCTCCTTGTATGACTGCCAGGAAAAGGGCTATGCTGGCCAATAATGTCTTGGCAGTGCTGGGGGGCACCCTCATGGGCCTAGCCAACGCCGCTGCCTCCTATGAGATCCTCATTCTTGGCCGCTTCCTCATCGGCGCCTACTCAGGTACCCATGGGTGCAGTGGCTCTGTTGTGCCCCTGCTGTCCTCAATCATGTAAGGGCTTCCGTAAACCCTCTTTTCTTCCTTCTGCCCAGGGCTAACGTCAGGCTTGGTGCCTATGTATGTGGGAGAAATCGCCCCCACTCATCTTCGGGGTGCCTTGGGAACACTCAACCAATTGGCCATCGTCATTGGCATTCTAATTGCCCAGGTAAAGGCCTGACCTTGAGAGGAGTTAAGAGGAGGAGTTGGATTGGACACCCATAGTCGAGCAGGAAGGAGTAAAGACACTTTTCTATCTTTCCTACCTTCTCCCACAGGTGTTGGGCTTGGAGTCTATGCTGGGCACAGCTACCCTGTGGCCACTGCTTCTGGCTATCACAGTACTTCCTGCCCTCCTGCAGCTGATTCTGTTGCCCTTCTGTCCCGAGAGCCCCAGATACCTCTACATCATCCGGAACTTGGAGGGGCCTGCCCGAAAGAGTGAGCTCTCCCCTTGTATACAGCCCAGGCTCACACCCCCATCCCATCCGTCTTGCTAGTACCCCTCCTCCTCTCAGGCTCCATAAGGCCTGACATTCCCCACCCCCAGGTCTGAAGCGTCTAACAGGCTGGGCTGATGTGTCTGATGCACTGGCTGAGCTGAAGGATGAGAAGCGGAAGTTGGAACGAGAGCGGCCAATGTCTCTGCCCCAGCTCCTGGGCAGCCGCACCCACCGGCAGCCTCTCATCATTGCGGTTGTGCTACAACTGAGCCAGCAGCTCTCCGGCATCAATGCTGTACGTATGGAGACCCAGGCAGACAGTGGGTCAGGTAGCAATTTGGGGAAAGGGAGAGGGGAATAAGCCATCTCCTCCATCAGCATTCAGGCTCAGTCCAGTTTGGTGTGGTTGGAAAGGGCCAGACATTCCTGCCATGGTCCTTCCTGCTCCCTCACTTCTAGGTTTTCTACTATTCAACCAGCATCTTCGAGTCAGCTGGCGTAGGACAGCCAGCCTATGCCACCATAGGAGCTGGTGTGGTCAACACGGTCTTCACGTTGGTCTCGGTAACTGTTTGCCTGTGGAGCGGCCACATCACTAGGTCTTTAGCCCTGGGTGCCTCAGAGATCCTGCTCTTGTTTTTCCCCAACTCACCAGATCCCTACCCCCCACCCCAACAGGTGCTCTTGGTAGAACGGGCTGGGCGACGGACGCTCCATCTCCTAGGCCTGGCAGGCATGTGTGGCTGTGCCATCTTGATGACAGTGGCTCTGCTCCTGCTGGTGAGGCCTGGGGGCTGTGAGGACACAGCGGTCCAACCCATGGGGCTATGGGACTGCGTGCTGGGACCACGGGAGCTTGGTTCTAGAGTCTGGTCTGCTTCTGAAGTGCCCTGGCCACACCAGGGCCTAGCTATAGCACAAGTCTAGCAGTCCCTGTGAAGCCTCAGGACCCATAATTCCCAAAGAAACATCTTCAGAGCCAAGCTGGGAATCAACCATTACAGTACAATCTCCACCTGGAAACCATCTGTGGCAGCCAATAAAATGGCAGCACTCAGACACGCTCCACGGCAGCTCAACTTTTGGGAGGCTGTGGTGAAAGACTTACAAGTTCCAGGCCCGTCTGAAAAGGGGGTGAAGAGGGGGTGCTCCAGGGCCTGTTCTAGCCTAGAATGGCAACCTCTACCCAACAAGCCCTGGAAAGGAGATTTCAGTTCTCTGGGCCTAGGGCAAGGGGAGAGAGATCTAGAGAGGCCAGGACCAAATTTTCTACTCTTCTTTCCTGGTCTTTAGGAACGGGTTCCAGCCATGAGCTATGTCTCCATCTTGGCCATATTTGGCTTTGTGGCCTTCTTTGAGATCGGCCCCGGCCCCATCCCCTGGTTCATTGTGGCCGAGCTCTTCAGCCAGGGACCCCGCCCAGCAGCCATGGCTGTAGCTGGTTTCTCCAACTGGACCTGTAACTTCATTGTTGGCATGGGTTTCCAGTATGTTGCGGTAGGTTCCCAGCCCTTTGCCCAGTTTCCCATTACCAGTGGCCAGAGGGGAAACAACCCACCCCTAGTTCCCGTGCTGTCTGGTCAGGGACTCCCAGGCTCACAGGTAGTTTCTGGATGGAACTACACCAGAGTCAAACAAGTAGGAACAGATGGGCCAGCAGCAGAGTTATCTTTTAAAAAAATAAACAGTGGTATAATTTAGACCAGAAATAAAATGATAAACTTTCTAGTAATGCTATAAGTGGTTTAGGAATCTACTCCACGTGTACGCTCTTAGGATAGCAATGGGTGAAAAGCTAAAGGGGTTTTTCCATGTAAATTTTAATTTCTGGTCATTTCTGGTATCTCTTGAAGGAGTCACCTGCTCCTTGAAGTAGCCCCAGCTCCCTATTAGTCTTTAGCTCCTTGCTTCCCACCCTCTGTCGTCAACACCTCTTTCTCCGACTGTCCCAGGATGCTATGGGTCCCTACGTCTTCCTTCTATTTGCCGTCCTCCTGCTTGGCTTCTTCGCCTTCACCTTCCTAAAAGTGCCTGAAACCAGAGGCCGGACGTTTGACCAGATCTCAGCTGCCTTCCGTCGGACACCTTCCCTCTTAGAGCAGGAGGTGAAACCCAGTACAGAGCTTGAATACTTAGGGCCAGATGAGAACGACTGAGGGGCAAGGCAGGGTGGGAGAGCCGCCCTCTCCACCCACGCCCCTCCTTTCCTCTGCAGCACTTTAGCCCCTTTTTCCCATCACCTCCAGGATGGAGAAACTGCAGCCTGGAGAACTGGGAAGCTGAGGGAAGGGTGGTTCGTGTACCCCCCTCATTCTCCTCCTGTGACTTGGATTATTTATGTGTTGTGGCTAGGCTGTGGCCACCCAGTGGGCTATTCTCTTCTGCCTTCCTCCTGCCCCTACCCAGACTCAGCCCCAGAATAGTTTTGCTCCTTTTAGAGAAGTGGACCTGCAGAGGGAGGTGCTGGGTTGAATTCAGTGGATGAGCAGGAGCAGAGGTGGATCTGAGATGAGCGACTTCCTACCAACTCCGACTCCGCCCACAATTTGGCACTTTCCCTGAATTCTTGCCACATAGACTCTGGGTGAAGGGGGTTCTGTCTTGACCCCGCCAGGGCAAAGGACACACCCTCCCAAAGTCTAGCCTCTCCACAGTCCCTGTGGGCTCCACCTTCCAGGGCAAAGGAACACAACAGTATATACCTGAATGTGGCAAGGAGCAGTAGCAAGCATCAGTCTCTAGGCTTGGGGTGCTAGTTTGTTCCCCAAAGCTGCCAAGTGTGGGTACCAGCTCTTTCTTATTCCCCTCCAGGAAGGGTGCTAGACCTGAAAGCTTTTGACCAACTAAGGCAAGAGGGGATTTGAAAGGCTGCCTATAAACACTGGTTGGGAGGGAGCCTTTGGATATTTTTGTATGTTTTGAAGAACGAGTAGGTAGCAGAAACCCAAGGGCTGCTGTATTAAATGTGTATATAGATTCATCCATAAAGTCGCTGTATGAAGATGAGTGTCCTGTCATGGAGGAGCTGGAGGGTGGGTAAGACAGACAAGTCGCCCTCACTCCTCTTTGTTCTGCTTTGGCTCAAGAGCTCAGAAGCCTCTAGAGTCTAGATTCTGTCAGTTATTCACATCCACTTTTGTTTTGTTTTGTTTTTCAAGACAGGGTTTCTCTGTGGTTTTGGAGCCTGTCCTGGAACTAGTTCTTGTAGACCAGGCTGGTCTCGAACTCACACAGATCCGCCTGCCTCTGCCTCCCAAGTGCTGGGATTAAAAGCATGCGCCACCACCGCCCGGCTCACATCCACTTCTATTACCCCATAAAAAAAAAAATAGGGTCTTGATGGGTGGTGGTGGTGCACGCCTTTAATTCCAGCACTGAGGAGGCAGAGGCTGGCAGATATCTGAGTTAAAGGCCAGCCTGGTCTACAGAGTGAGTTCCAGAACAGCCAGGGCTACACAGTAAGACCAGCAACAAAAACGGTCTTACTATAGAGCCAGGCTGGCCTTGTGCGTGTAGTCAGCCTCTTGCCTCAGCCTCCTGGAGTCCTGGGGTTACAGGCCTGAATCCAAATGCCCCACTTTTTAAAAACACTGACAAGAGTCTATGTGGCCAGGATGGCCTGGAATTAGGAGCCCTCCTGACTCAGCATCCTGAGTGTTGAGTACATCTGGTTCCTTACTCTGACTGTCTCCATTGCTTTAGTTCACAGTAAATGTTTTATAAACTACACTGACAAGCACCCAGGCACTGCAGAGATCTCCCCCTCAGCTAAGGGACCCAAGTGTGATTCTCAGTGATGAGAGTTCTTGTCAGAATGCAGGGTGGTCCAGAAGTGAGTCACCGATGATTCCTCATCCCCAACAGAAAAGAGGCAGAGACTGAGACACCAAGAAAGCCTGCTTTTGTTTTTACTGGAGGCTCAGGTGGCACGTGACAGTTCATAAAATGGCTTCAGAGGTGTTGGGAGGAGGTCGAAGGGAAACAAAAAATAAATGGGTGGGAAAGAAAAACAAGCAGGAGGAGGTGAAGAGCCGGCTGGTCCTTCTCAGCCTGACTTAGGGAGGAAGGTGGTGCCTCTGAACGGTAAGGACGGATCCCTTCCTGCAACCCTTGGGAGGGGAGAGGGAAAAGAGAAAAAGCCAAAGGCTGTTGCTTTGGCCCTCCTGAGTCTCAAGGGAAAAGCTGATGTTTTGATGTCATGAATTATGGGAAAGGGGGGAGGGGGATGCTGGGTAGTCAGTTGGAAATGGGCAGATACCTAAGAACAAGGGAAAAAAGACAAGTCATAAAGGATGACAGCAGAACCCAGTCCCTGGCTTTCTTAGTCAGCAACAACTCACCAGATGGTAGCTCTGGGTGTCCCGAGGTGGAATCACTCCAGTATGGTGGGGGGGGGGTCCCCACTGTTGATAGGTGCTGAGGTCTAAAGACAGCAGTGGCTAATTAAGACCAGTTCACGACCTGCTTCAACTTCCTCTTAACTTCCCTTCTGCCCCTTCCAACCAACTCCCACAGTTCACACCCCAACAGCTGGGGACAGGAGCGGGGCATTCATTTAAGGCAACCTGGACTTGACTGCCTGTGCCGGGGTTTCCTGGTGATTGTAATGTCTGCTTGGGGGCGGGGGGGGGGGAGGCAGGGACAAGGAAAGCACAGGGCCAAAGAACTGAATTTGAAGCAAAGGAAAAGGACAGAAAGAGGGCAGCTGATCTTGGCCTTTCCCACACTGAGTTTCAGGCAACTAAGACCCCACCTCTGCGGCTATAGGCTGCCGGGGGCCAGGGGGCTGCTGCCGACGCCGCTGGAAGTAGGGGCGGTTTCGTGGACGCTGGGGCTCAGGCCGGGAGCCATCAGTGGGGCCTTGACTGGGTTTGGTCTCGCCATCCCCACCTTCTGTGGTAGGCTGTTGGGGTGGCCTAGGGCGGAAAGGCCTAGAAAAGAGACAATCTGACAGGACCAGTGCACCCTGGGTAGTAGACTCCCTTCCCTCAGGATTCCGTTCTCTTATCTCAGGCTCTTAGAACTTTTAGAATTCTTGTCCTTTTACATGGGCCCAACACTGAACCCTGAAGGGAAGATACAGTATAGTCTTACCTTCGGTACCTGGGCCGGAATCTGGGTGGGGGCACCCGTTCATCTCCCTGCTGTTGGTCCCCCTCCAATGGGGCTGTCTCCTTGGGTTCTACCCCATCGGAGCCCTGGGAATAGACAAGGCCTAGGTGAGCTATTGAGCCCCCTGCTGTCCCTTGGCCAGGTCATCTTTGGTTGTTCCTAGTCTTAGTTTTACTTTTTTTTTTTTTTAGTTTTACTTTTTTGAGGATTCTCAGGTCTCCGCCCTCACAACTGGCCAACTCCACAGCTGGCTCCGTCTCACCTCTATGGGCTGCTGCTGGTTAGGGGGCCGAGGGCCTCGCACAAACCGCCTTCGATAGAAGAAGGGTGGTGGGCGCCGTCGTCTAGGTCGCTGCCCTGAGTCCTCTGCCCGCTCCCCTTCACTGCCAGGTTCAGTCCCACCAGAGGGAGCCTCTGCCACCATAGGTGGTGGGGCAGCCGGGCGAGGCCGGGGGATGAATCTGCGGAACCTACGTCGATTTGGGGCATAGCGGCTGCCCTTCACTGGCACCCCCCCAGGCCCAGTTACATTAGCAGCTTCTGCACCCTGGAGAGGCAGAGAAGGAGTGGTCAGAACTTGTCCTGGTCACAAGCACACAGCACTTACAAACCTGCCAGATCACTGGTGTCCCCCTTCTTCTGGCCCAAGTCCTCTAGCCTGTGGCCCCTCAAAATCACTCCTTTCTCCCCTCCCCCAAGGGGCAGCAGAAGGAGTTTGTACCCATCTGAGAAGGAACTTGTCCTGAGAAATAACTGCCACATTCCCCCCAGAGTGTAAAGACAGGACAGAATGAGATAGAGAGGGCCACTCTCCCTCCTTCACTCCAGAGGACTAAGGGTCCTGCTAGGGCTGGGGTCCCGTGTAGAGAACACACACGGAAATGCTTGGTGAACTAGAGAGAAGAAACCCACGTTACTGGCTGGTGGCAGGGATGGGTTCTTTAGGACGTGTCCCAGAGCAGCCCTAACATCCCACAACATCCAGGAGAGCGCATAGGCCCCATCCCTGCAATAGGAGGCAGAGCTGGCCCCAGGAGGATCAAAGCCTAGGCTGACAACCAGGCCACCCTCCCACAGTCCTGGCCAACTTCACGCCACAGCAGCTCCCAAACCTTCTCTCCTTCCACGACATCAAACTCCACGGTCTCCCCATCTCCAACACTCCGCAGAAACTTCCTGGGGTTGTTTCTTTTAATAGCTGTCTAGTTGGGGGGAAAGTCATGAGAAAAGTGAGGGCAGAGACCAGGACCTCTCACCAGTTTCAGCCTCCACCCATTTCCACTGTGACATTTTACTGGAGTCTAGGGCTGAAGCGCAGAGCAGGAAAGTGTTCAAAGTGGGGCAGGGCCTGGAGCACAGCCCCGCAGCACAGAAGTGAACGTGTTAGTAGGGAAAGTCATGAGCGAGAGGTTTGAGGGATCCACTGTAAAGTCACCACAGTCCCCAACATGTCCTCCCTTCCCTTCACCCCTCAGGGGCTTCAAAAATTGGAGGCAGTAGAAACTCAAAAGCAAAACAAAGGCTGAAATGTCATAAGTTGCTCCTTACCTGGATCCCACCGAGCACTCGCCACCACAGCAGTGGTTCTCAAACTAGCCAGGAGCAGAATCACCTGGGAGCGAGTTACAACAGAGCACCCAGCCCCAAGGCTCATCAATTTCATGCCTTGGGCAGGGCCTGAGATTCAGGTGATGCTGCTGCCTGCCGGTGCAGGGAACACATTTTGAGACTCACTGCACCCAAGTGTCTCTTGCCCTCGGAAAACTGCCTGATTCCTTCCTGTGGTGTTAACAGGTCCCAGGAGGTGGTGGGCATGCCATGCCCTGAGGGCAACATGCACAACTCTGACAGCTGTTCAGCCACTCAACGGAAGTGGGACTAATGGTGGTTCATACAGGCACCTGAGGTGGATGGGAGGCCGGCTATTCCTCATGGGCAGGCCGTTGTGAAGTTAAGAACCAGAGAAACATATCGTGTGCAGCTAGAGGTTGTGGAAAGGCTTCCACAGAGAGGGTCGGTGCCTCCCCTCAGAAAGCCAACCTAGCTCTTACCTGGTGAACAAAGACATCCTCCTTGGTGTCATTCCTGCAGAACAGGATGGGTGGTTAAGGGGGTGACGGTGAGGCACTCAGTTCCACTGAGGCCTCCCTAGGTGCCCATTCCCAAGATGGGCCCATCCTCTCCACTGTTTCAGTTCCTGGGGGTATGCTGGGGCCCTGGGAAAGAGCAAGCAGCAGGGTCCCCGAAAGCTGGTGCAAAGAAAACACGCTGCAAATCCCCAGCAAGAACTAGGACTTCATAAGGGAAAGGTAGGAGGAGGCCGCAAAGGCACCTTCAAGAAACCAGGAGAGCCTCACCTTCTACCCCAGAGGCACCTCAGAACCTGCTGGTGCCAGGTGTAACTGTCCCTGGCCAATGTCCCCTCCTCCCCTTAACCCCTCTTGAGGGTTGGAAAATTCCACAGGCTCCTTCCTTCTAGGATCAAAGAGGGAGAAAGCAGGGCCAGGGCACCCGGCTGTAAGGAGAGAGCAAGGCACACACAGGTGCAGTCCCCAACAGCCGCACCGGCACTGTCTTCTCTTTACCCTCAGCCTGGAGGTGAGCCACAAGTGCCCTCCACACACTGAACAGGATAAAAAGACACACTCCCGTTCTTCACCACCACCCTTCCTGTGACTTCTTTAGTCCCAGGACAGGGAGCAGGAGGCGTCCTTGCAGGAAGCTGCCTTCCCCAGAGCAAATGCTCTAGCTTTAAAGACTGTGGGTCTGCACAAAGGTCAGCCTGCAAAGAGGGAACAGAGGCTCCCAGGAGGACTTGGCTGGGCAGGGTGCCTGGGCTGGGGAAGGCCACAGTAGGGGAGACCTGCCATAGACTCTCCCACAATTTAGAGAGGTGTGGCTGCCAACTGAAGAAGAGCAGGAGTCTCTGGCTGGGCAGGCACTCTCCCAGCCCCAGCTTCAGTTCCATCAGGTGGACGCAGGGGAGCTGGTTCAAATGAGCCACAGCTCTTTAGAGAATTTGTATAGGTGCCTGTGAGTGTTGCCCTCAACCAGGAAACCAGTGAGGGCTCCAAGTAGGAGCCCCAAACATTCTACCCCAAAGGCACAGAGCAAGCTAAAAATAATGAAGCAACTCCAGAAGGCGAGACAGAGGAGCTGGGAAGGTCAGGGTCAGGTTTGCCAAGTTCCTGGATCATTAATCCTCTGCCGCCCTTGAAGATGCGGATGCAGCTTCGTCTTGCCAGTAAGCACACATTAGTGCTGTGGTTAAAGACTCTCAACCAGCCTCAGCTGGACATCACAACCATGTGCCTTGGCAGGGGTAGAGATGAAATAATGTGTCCAATCCCACAGGCCAGTTCAGAAAGACACCCGTTCCTCCCCCTCCCTGGGTTCTTTGGATACCTGTTGATGAATCCGTAACCATTCCGGACGTTGAACCATTTGACAGTGCCCAGGACTTGGATTGCTGCCAGGCAGAGATGCAGTGGGGACAGTAAGATGGGGGAAGAGACGGAGTTGGGCTGAATTTTGAGAAAAACTAAGCTAAAATCTAACCTGCCTCCCTATTAAGTTTCGACTCATCAGATCTCACTGGGAGCATCACAGTGTTCTCACCCGGGTTCTACTATTTGGAATCCCTCACACAGGGAGGGGATTCAGACGTTCAAACCCATGCTCCTCACATCCTACAAAGTTCAGGTCCTTCACCTAGAACCAGGTACTCACCTGGTCCACCCTGAGGGTCAAAACTCTACAGTCCTTCTAGCCCTCCCAAATGTAAGGGTCCCACTGCACCTGCTCCCCCAAACTCAGAGGTCCACCTAACAAGAACCAGAGTCAACTACACCAAGTCTTCAGCTAACCGGGGCGGGGCCAGGCCCTGAGGCTTTATTTTCCTACCCAAGGCCCTAGCTGGACCTGCCCGCCCCGCCCTCCCGCTCGGGAAGACGCAGCAAGATTTCCCTCCAGGGGAATCCACTGATAGTTTGTTCGGCAGCTCCCGGACCGGTTAGTCCTTTGGGCCAGGCCTACCTTCGGCTTGCCAAACCCTGCTACCCCTCCCCCAGCCCGCCGACCCTCAGAGCCCCCCTAGCGCGTGCCCCCCCTCACCCAGCACCGGCTTGTCCGCCTGACTCCGGACCGGGGGCGCGGGAGTCCCCGAAGCCGCCGTCGCCGGGTTGCCAGGGGTGCGAGGGCCGGGCACTGAGGGGGTCCCAGCAGCGGGGCCAGAGGCGGCTCCGCCCCCGCCGCCCGCCCCGCCGCCTGCTTTCTGCGGCTCTCCCGCGGGCACGGGTACTACCACCGCTACCACCCCTGCCGCCGTCGCGGGCACCGTCGCCGCGGGGGCCGCTGTCGCCACCACTGCCGCCTCCGCCTCGCTCATCCCGCCGGGTCCAGTACCGGCCCCCGCCGCCACCGCCTCCTCCGCCGCTGCCACCACCACCGCCCCAGCCCCTCCCCCCGGCTCGCGGACCGGCCACCCGGCTCGGTCCTCGCGCCCCGAGCTTCGCCCGCACGCCTGCCGCGGGCCCGGAGCCGAGGCCAATCGCAGCTGGCTGTAGCGGCGCGCTCAGGTCCCGCCTCCCGGCCGCAGGCCAATCCCTGCCGCGCAGCCCCCCAGGCCCGCACGCCGGCCCCGCCTCCCGGACTCCGCTCCGAAGCGGTGGCCCCCGCCCGCAACTCCGTAAGTACACCTGGGCCCCGCCTCCCCGCCGTCACGTGGCGCGCTCGGCCCAGCCCATTGGCCAGCGACTCCTTTCCCCTCCCCCTTCCGCCCCTTTCCACCGGCCGCGGGAAATCAAACCGGCTGGTGGCGCCCCAACGGCCACCTGGCTTGTGCGCACCAGCGGGGTCCGGGCGAGCCTCCCAGGTTGCCCCTGACGACCCGGGTGGGGGTAGCGGTCAGCAGCCGCGTTTCTGCCCCGAGGGTTCCGCTGGCCTCTACCCTTCAGACGGTCGGTGCCTGGACTCTGCTGCCCCGACCACACAGAACCTCCCCGCATACTCCTGAGCAGGCGCGGTGGTTTTCACAAGCAGAAGCCCCTCGTTTTTAGGGTTTTAGGGCTTTTTGAAACAACGTCTCTGTTGCACAGCCTGGCTCTGAACTCCTGATCCTCTTGCTCTCGACTCCCGAAAGTGCAGCATTGCCTGGAGTTAAAAGTCAGCCTGCGTCATATGGTGAATTCCAGGACAGTTTGGCTACAGTGAGAGACAATGTCTCCAGAAGAGAGAAACAAAGCAAAGTTTTAGTAAATGTAACCATACATGTAACCAACACCCTAAGATACCTTCTTTTTAGGTTGAGTATGGTAGATCACACCCATAATTCCAGCACTCTGAAGGCTGGGGTTGGAAGACTGTCACTAGTTTGAGGCCAGCCAGGACTTGTTAAAAAACAAGCAAGCCAAAAGGCAAGTTATTTTTGCTACAGGAAGTTCCCTTAAGTCTCTTCTGGGTAACCTGGGCCTTCTGACCCGCTCGCTCCCACAGTTTTGACGTCTCCCACCGAGTACTTTCAGATTTTCTTAGGTCCGCGATCGCAGGGCCCCGGGGCCACCTGGGCTTTGTACATGCAGTTTGCTTAGAATTTACTTTCTCAGGATGGGTCTCTTCAAGTATCAACTATCCTATCTTATCGTGGCATTTCTTAAAAATATGCAGTGTTTTGACTGTTTATTTCTTTTAATCATCTGAACGAACACACAGTAGGCAGCAAGACGCCACAGCAATAGGAAATTTTGTAGTAATCCCTGACATCTGGAACATCGCACCACCGATCAATTTATTCAATAAGTGTTGTTTCCAGTCTGCAAACGGCTCTAAATCAGTCTTTCGAGGGCCGCCTCCTCCACATGGGATGACAGGGACGACACTTTACAGAGTTCAATTTTATCTGGTAAAGCACCCCTCTCCCCCGGGGAGTAGCACGGGTGCGCGAACGCACTGGACCCCACTCGGCAAGTGCGCTCTGGCGGTGCTACTGTCCGCTACGCCGATGGCCAGTGTGGTCGCTCCCTAGCCCAGCGCGCCCTCTGCTGGCCGCTCCCGGAGTCCACCTAACCACAATTCCAAACGAGAATTCCATCAGCAAACTCAACCCCTCTGGTCCGTTCAGAGTTGAGGATTGTGATTTCTAGACCAACAGGTATAGTGAACAGAAAAAGAGAAGAGAGAGACAAGAAAACAAATCGCCAGTGAGTCAGTAAGGTACACAGAAATGACCACTCCTTCCTTACAATGTTAAGTACGGTGTACCAGTGTCAAGCCCTTAACCTCAAAGAGATACCGGCTGGGGAAAGTAATCAGGATATCTCACTGGGGCAACAGGAGAATCACAAGGCGTGAAAGGTGTGGAGGAGTTCAGGTGTGGACCGAATTGAGTCCGAGTGTGAAGGGAGAGGAAGCCCACAAGAAGAGGTGAGCCCTTTTCCAATAATATTTAAAAACTGAGCCCGGCCGTGGTGGCACACGCCTTTAATCCCAGTTAGTACTCAGGAAGCAGAGGCAGGCAGATATCTGTGTGTTTGAGGCCAGCCTGGTCTACAGAGCGAGTTCCAGTACATCCAAGGCTACACAGAAAAACACTTGTTTCAAAAAAGAAAAATCGAGAATCTGGCAAAGGTCAGAGAGTAGCTCAGTTGGCAAAAAACTTGGCTGTCATTCACAAAGCACTGGGTTTTGGGGACTGGAAAGGTGGTTTGGGTTAAGAGCACCAGCTGCTCATGCAGAGGACCTGGGTTCAGTTCCTAGCACATACAATAGCCCAAAGCCATCTGTAATTCCAGTTCCAAGGAATCTGATGCTTTTTTCTTTGGGCACTAAGCAACTGCATGGTACACACATGTAATCAAAACACTCATAAAATAAAGTCTGAAATATTTTTATTATTTTGTTTTGTTTAGTGAGACAGGGTTTTTCTGTAGCTTTGGAGATTGTCCTGGAATTCTCCCTGCAGACCAGGCTGGCCTCGAACTCACAAAGATCTATCTGCCTGTCTCTGCCTCCAGAGACAGGATTAAAGGCGTGCACCATTACTGCCAGTTGTTTTTGTTTTTTAAAGACAGAGTTTCACTGTGTAGTCCTGACTGACCTGGAATTTAATCTGTAGGACAAACTGGCCTCAAACTCGCAGAGATCCCGTCTTCCTCTGCCTTCCAAGTGCTAGGATTAAAGGTGTGCGCCACCACCAGTTTTTTTTTTTTTAATTAATTAATTTATTTATTTATTTTGGTTTTTCGAGACAGGGTTTCTCTGTGGTTTTGGAGCCTGTCCTGGAACTAGCTCTGTAGACCAGGCTGGTCTCGAACTCACAGAGATCCGCCTGCCTCTGCCTCCCGAGTGCTGGGATTAAAGGCGTGTGCCACCACCGCCCGGCCAGCCACCACCAGATTTAAAAATGTTTTTGATAAAATAAAAATGGGTTGTGGTGCTGGACCTTGTAGATGTTAGTCTACCACTGAGCTATAACCCAGGATCTCAAATTGTTTAGTTGCTTGGTTTCCAGCTTGCTTTTGTTGTTTTGAGAAAAGGTCTCCTAGAGTAGATTAGTCTGACCTTGAACTCAGAAACCCACCTGCTTCTGCTTCCTGGATGCAGAGGCTTTCCCCCGCTCCAGGACATTTTTCGATGACTTATTTACTTTTTTGGTGGCCCTGGCTACCTCTCTCACTCAGCTAGATTCTCTGACTTTCTTACCCATTTTTTACACTTTTTTTTTTGTTGTTGTTGCTGCTGTTGTTCATGGAGACAGAGTCTCATTAAGTTGCTCAGGCTGGACTTTAACTCCTTCTACAACTTAGGTAGACCTTGAATTTTAGACCTCCCTACCCCAGTCTCCTGATAACTGGTCTTCATTGCCATTCAACCTCTCCACAGCCCAGCTCTCTTCTGTCTCTCTTCCTATGGCTTGCCCTACACCAACCTCAGTGTGCCTAACATCTCCAGGGCTGTGTTCTATCACTTGTAGGTCATTTTATTTATTTTCTGGCTTTGGCAATCACTTTCTCTTTAATTTAGTAAAATTTATATTTATTAGCTATATTATATTAGTGTGTGTAGTGGTGCACACCTTTAATCCCAGCACTCAGAAGGCACAGGCAAATGGAGCTTTGCGAGTTTGAGGTCAGCCTGGTCTACATAATGAGTTCCAGGAAAGCTAGGATTATATAGATAGATCTGCTTCAAAAAATAAAAAAGTAAGTAAAGAAAATATACATTGAGCCGGGCGGTGGTGGCGCACGCCTTTAATCCCAGCACTTGGGAGGCAGAGGCAGGCGGATCTCTGTGAGTTCGAGACCAGCCTGGTCTACAAGAGCTAGTTCCAGGACAGGCTCCAAAACCACAGAGAAACCCTGTCTCGAAAAAACCAAAAAAAAAAAAAAAAAAAGAAAATATACATTTATTCATTTATTGGGGGATGGAGAGTTGGCTCAGTGTTTAAGAGTGCTTGGAACACGTGGTGATTCATAACCATCTCTACCTCTACTCCCAGAGGATCTGACGCCCTCTACTGGCCTTATCTGTCCCTGCAAGCGAGTAATGCATTTGCATGCGTGCAGGTAAAACACTCACTTTCCCCCTTAATTGCAATTACTCATTGAGGGAGCACATGCCAGAGTGCGTGTAGAGATCAGAGGACAACTTACAGGCGTCAGCTCTCTCCTTGCACCATGTGGGCCTTGTGGATCAAACTCAGGTGGTCAAGCTTTGCGGCAATTGCCTTTACCTGATGAGCCACCCCGCCGGCCCTAAGTGCGCACTTCCTGATAGCTCTCCAACCTGTGTCTGCGATCCTGAGTCCTTCCCGCTCCTACCGGAATCGGAGTACAGTCCTTTTATTTGTATATTTACTTACTTACTTATTTGTTTATTTATTTATGGTTTTTCGAGACAGTGTTTCCCCTGTAGTTTTGGAGCCTGTCCTGGCACTAGCCCTGTAGACCAGGTATTGGGATTAAAGGCTTGCACCACCCCACCACCACCACTCCCCCACCCCCACCCCCGCTGAGTACAGTCCTCTCTAAGCCGTGTACTCAGTTTTCTGAACAAAGCCAAGCTCCCCTCTTCCCCTTCACTTAATTAGGTTCCCAGCATGGGACCACAGTCACTCATGGCCATTCCTCAGCCTCATTGTTTTAGAGCAGTCTCCTCTGGATGCTAAAACTTAGCAAAGCAAAGGTGAAAATTGGTGGTATTATTCTAGATATTTCAACAATTAAAAGCTAGCATTGCTGGGGTGGTGGTGGCTAACACCTTTAATTCCAATACTTCAGTGGGGGGGGGCGGGCAGAGGCGGGAGGAGCACTCTGCTTTTGAGGCTAGCCTAGTTTAAAGAGTTTCAAGACAGCCAGGATTACACAGAGAAACCCTGTCTTCAAACAAGCTAAAACCTAAAGCTACTGTCAGCTCCACTCCCTCTCAACACAGACTTCCAGGACTTTTTTCT